>NC_045970.1:31418057-31772223 GCF_010909765.2 Amblyraja radiata | reverse complement strand
CCATATTTTTGTGCATTTGATTGGGTGTAGTCAATGTGGCCATCTCAATTTTTTTTAACTGCACTTTCTCTGTAATTGTAACACCATTAAACCGTATTCGGCACTGATATTGTTCTCTTTATACTCCCTGTTACACTTGTGTACAAGTTGCACTAATTTAACCAATTATTTAACTGGCTAGCACACAATATTTCATTATCCAAGCACACGTAACTATAATATGAATTGTTTTTTTAGTGGTTTAAGTAATATATTTGCACTTTACTTGAGGACAATATTCAAGATAAGACAGAAAAGGAACTGCAGATTATGTTTTGCAAAATAAAACAAAGTGCTGGAGTAACTCAGCGGGTCAAGCCGCTGCTAAGACCATTAGTTTTGGATCAATTGTTTTTCATCACTTTAAATACAAAGTTAATCAAGCTTTTAACAGGATAATATTCAACCATCAGAGTAAACTATTATCATACCATTTCCCCTTGTGAACTAATCTTGATTCTCTATTGTGAAATTAATTTAGCAAAAGTAATAATTCAACAGCTAATCTATGTGGAAAAAATATATATGTATTGTTCCATGAAGTGTTTTAAAAAAAACCCAAGCCCTGCTATATTTCATTGCTCAGCTTTCCACGGCAAGACATTAAAGGAAAACTAGATGAGACCATTCATGGACCACATTTACACAGACCCATCAATTTACATGTTTAATTACACAATAACATGTTCCCTTACCTGTAACAACCCTTGGATTGAATTTCAAAACTAGATGAAACTTTATTATTAAAGAGTGAAGCTTACCCAGGCTCTAATAGAAATTCCTGGAAACTGATATTGCTTGATGTTGTGCTTCAAGAGGGTTCTCCGCGTCCACCTTCAATGTAAAATGCACAAGATTTACTTTGTGCAATTTGAAAACTGGGCTTTATAACTTTTAAGAATTGAAATGAACAAAAACATTCTGCAAATACAAACGTGATGTTCAATGTATCAGGAGATGATTATGACTTGTACTTGGTTCTGAAAGCTACTTGAGTGCATTTTAAAGGTGATGTGTTTTTGCATTCGTGGAAAAGTGTGCAGCAATATGATTATTTTTAGTCTTCTGTTGCCTGGAGATAAATTGGAAACATATTACTCCAGCAGAATCAGCAGGTAAACAACCCATCCTCCAGATGCACTGAATGAGCAATATTGTAACTTTTGCACAGTAAACTCATCTCCGAAATTCGTTGCCATTGCAGTCAATTGATTACATTTTAAAAATTGGGTTCAGTATGAATTTGTTGAAGCATTGTACATTTTGGGTAACACTGGGGGTGAAGAAAAAATAATTCACTTCATGCGATGTAGGGTTTTGGTATTTGGGGTAATGCAGGCACAAAATCTCACCGGATAAGTTAATAAATGCTTGAGTACTGATTAACCAAACCCCAAAGGT
The DNA here is from genome assembly GCF_010909765.2 of Amblyraja radiata. Taxonomy (NCBI): domain Eukaryota; kingdom Metazoa; phylum Chordata; class Chondrichthyes; order Rajiformes; family Rajidae; genus Amblyraja; species Amblyraja radiata. The sequence goes on along the minus strand of NC_045970.1, from coordinate 31,770,783 downwards.
TCTGGATCCGAAGCTGCTGAGTGGGATAAAGTCACATTGTGTCTGTGTACTTGCTGGATCAAACAGCCTCCTGTGTTCATGAATTTCAAAGACAAATGAATTTCTATTCAGCATTAACATTTTATCACTGAGGAATGCCAAGCCTGTTGAGTTTGAAACCCGAATTATGACAGCAATTTGAAAGGGCAAATGTTATAAATTTGATTTTTGACAAAGCCTGGGTGCATTCATTTGCAGTTTTAAATAGTAACTGCTGTTCTCCATTAATTGAAGATTTTTTGCATTACTTTTGTGTATTTAGTTTACAGTAGACGTGTAGAAACTAGCTGCCTCGAAATCCAAGATCATAAGCTTAGTTCCTCCAGTCTTCAAATGAATAGAACAAAATGTCCATTTATTATAGAAAGTCGTGGGTATGATTTCGATGCAATAATATTTGCATTACTTATTTCTAAGTAGATTTGTAAATGTTTGGATATTTCTGTTTATGTGTACTTTGAATTGTGGTTTATGATTCATGGTCGGGAAGTGATGGGGAGGAGGTGGGGTGGAGAAATCCTGTACAATTCAGACTGAGTAAGTGAGGTGTGGAGGAGAGGGCAGAGACTATTCCTTCTTTCAAAACTACAGACAAGTTCTGAAAAGTGGAGGTGAATTTATAAATTCTTGGGATTAGAAACATAGAAAATGGATGCAGGAGGAGGCCATTTGCCCCTTCGAGCCAGAATTCATCGTGATCATGGCTGATCATCCACAAAAGCTCCTCCTCCTCCTTTTTCCTTTCCTCTCCCCGCCTCCCCCCACCCCCTATCAGTCTGAAGAAGGGTTTCAGCCCGAAACGCTGCCTATCTCCTTCGCTCCATAGATGCTGCTGCACCCGCTGAGTTTCTCCAGCATTTTTGTGTACACACAATAAGTAACCCGTGCTCTCCCCATATTCCTTGATCCCGCTAGCCTCTAGAGCTCTATCTAAATCTCTTTTACATTCATCCAGTGAATTGGCCTCTACTGCCTTCTGTGGCAAAACATTCCACAAATTCACAACTTTCTGGGTGAAAACATTTTTTCTCAACTCAATTTTAAATGGCGTCCCCTTTATTCTTAAACTGTGGCCCCTGGTTCTGGACTCCCCCAACATTGGGAACATTTTTCCTGCATCTAGCTTGTCCAGTCCTTTTATAATTTTATAGGTTTCTATAAGATACCCTCTCATCCTTCTAAATTCCAATGAATACAAGCCCAGTCTTTCCAATCTTTCCTCATATGACAGTCCCGCCATCCCGGGGATTAACCTTGTGAACCTACGCTGCACTGCCTCAATAGCAAGGATGCCCTGCCTCAAATTAGGAGACCAAAACTGCACACAATACTCCAGATGTGGTCTCACCAGTGCCCTGTACAACTGCAAAAGGATCTCTTTACTCCTATACTCAAATCCTCTCGTTATGAAGGCCAACATGTCATTAAATTTCTTTATTGCCTGCTGTACCTGCATGTTTACTTTCAGTGACTGGTATACAAGGACACCCAGGTCTCATTGCACTTCCCTTTTTCCTAATCTGACACCATTGAGATAATAATCTGCCTCCTTGTTCTTACTGCCAAAATGGATAACCTCATATGTATCTTCGTTATACTGCATCTGCCATGCATTTGCCCACTCACTCAATCTGTCCAAGTCACCCTGCAACCTCCTAGCATCCTCTTCAGTTCGCACTGCCATCCAGCTTTGTGTCATCTGCAAATTTGCCAGTGTTACTTTGAATCCAATCATCTAAATCATTAATATATATTATAAATAGTTGCGGCCCCAGGACCGAGCCTTGCGGCACTCCATTCATCACTGCCTGCAATTCTGATAGGGACCCGTTTATTCCTACTCTTTGTTTCCTGTCTGCCAACCAATTCTCTATCCATGTCAATACCATACCCCCAATATCATGTGCTCTAATTTTGCCCACCAATCTCCTGTGTGGGATCTTATCAAAGGCTTTCTGAAAGTCCAGATACACTACATCCACTGGCTCTCCTTCATCCATTTTACTTCTCACATCCTCAAAAAATTCCAGAAGATTAGTCAAGCAGGATTTCCCCTTCATAAATCCATGCTGACTTGGACCAATCCTTTTACTGCTATCCAATGCGCCGTTATTACTTCTCTAGCACCTTCCCCACCACCGATTCTCTAATTCCCCGCTTTCTCCCTTGCTCCTTTCTTGAAAAGTGGGATAACATTAGATACCCTCCAATCCACAAGAACTGATCCTGAATCTACAGAACATTGGAAAATTAACACCAATGCATCCACAATTTCTAGAGCCACCTCCTTGGGTACCCTGGGATGCAAACCATCAGGCCCTGGGGATTTATCAGCCTTCAGTCTAATCAATCTACCCAATACTATTTCTTGCCTAATGCAAATTTCTTTCAGTTCCTCTGTCTCCCTAGATCCTCTGTCCTCTAGTACATCTGGGAGTTTGTTTGGGTCTTCCTTAGTGAAGACAGAACCAAAGTACCTGTTCAACACTTCTGCCATTTCCTTGTTCCCCATAATATTTTCACCTGTTTCTGTCTTCAAGGGACCTACATTTGTCTTTACTAATCTTTTTCTCTTAACATACCTAAAGAAGCTTTTATTATCCTTCTTTATATTATTGGCCAGCTTACCCTCATACTTCATCATTTCACCCTGTATTATCCTTTTTGTTACCTACTGTTGTCCTTTAAAAGTTTCCCAATCGTCTGGCTTCCCGCTACCCTTTGCTATGTTATACACCTTTTTTTGTTTTATTCCATCCCTAACTTCCCTTGTCAGCCACAGTTGCCTCTTTCTCCCTCTTTGGAATGAAATGATCCTGCATTTTCTGGATTATGCCCAGAAATTCCTGCCATTACTGTTCCGCCGTCATTCCTGCTAGGATCCTTTTCCAGTCGACCTTGGCCAGCTCTTCTCTCATGCCTTCATAGTCGCCTTTGTTCAACTGCAACACTGACACTTCTCCCCCCTCTCAAATTGCAGATTAAAATGTATCATATCAGATTTTTGTGACATAATTTTAAATGTGAGGATTATTTACCTTGAATCTTTCCTCAGTGGATTAAATCTGTGGAGAGAAGAACATTTAAGATAATTCAAGAACAACTGAACAAGGGGAACCATGTCCTCAGGTTTAAAAAAAAAGGCACCAGGTGCTGGAATAACTCAGCAGGTCAGTCAACATCTCTGGAGAACCTGGATTGGTGACGTTTTGGGTCGAAAGCCTTTTTCAGACTGAAGAAGGGTCTTGACAGGAAACGGCACTCACCCATGTTCTCCAGAGATGCTGCCTGACCTGCTGAGTTACTCAGGCACTTTGTGTCCAACAAACAGTATTGGGACTATTGCTCGGTTACTCCATTTGGGATGATGTGGGTGAGACAGAGGATTGGCAGTCCAGTGGGAAAACTCCACACTTTAAATAGTATCACATAGGTTACTTGTCAGTCATCCCCGAATTTAATGTCTTAGCATATTAAATTATCTATCTTGCAATAAAACAAACGTTTTAAATTGCTGTCTGGTGATATGGAAACATTGAACATACTACCATTGAACACTTGCCTGAAACTGTTAGTGTATCAGTACAGCTGTGGCTACACAATTAAACCATGTGATCTGCATTCATGGTGATTATATTTGAATAGAAATGGAAGCCGATCATGGTACCTAAGAAAAATCTACTACAGGTCCACCACCAATTTTCCAGAACCTTGGTTCCGGAGCCTTTCTGGATCAGTCTGAAGAAGGGGTTTGGCCCAAAACATCACCCATTCCTTCTCTCCAGAGATGCTGCCTGTCCCGTTGAGTTACTCCAGCATTTTGTGCCTTTTTGGATTATCTGTTTTGCCAGACCAAATGAGGTCATGGGCTCCATAGGAGTTGAACAGTATCGGGATGGTCCGCTGAGGGGCAGAGATACCGGCCCACAAAGTTGGGCTTGCCAGACAGAGGGAACGGTCCTGCTGGTTCTGGCCGGGCCGGAATTCCATAGCCCAGGCCATGAGGGGTAAATTCGAACCACTGACCAGCGCGGAAGTCCCGATGAGGTTGAGATCAGCCATCTCTCCCAGCCTTGGCTCCACATTTGCAGCAAGGCTTTTCAAGGGATTTCTAGTGCGCTCTCAGAAATGTATCTGGTTAAACAAGGTGCGGACCACCAGCTACTGGAAAATTGATGGTGGACCTGTATATACAATTTGATGAGAGCTGGCATAAAATCTGAGGAGATTTTATAATTTTGTGATGTAGAATTAAATTAGGAGCAGCACAGGTTTTGACTACTGTGCCTGAATAAGCAGCAATGCCGATGAATAAACAAGCAGATTAATTTTGTTGTCTGCATGAACAGCGTTCAGTGATAATAACATCATGCAGCCATTTTGCTTTTAATCGCAGTGATGTGACAAAAGCACTCAGTGAATCTCATTCAATTGCCCACGTTCAACGAGCTTGAATCCCTGTCATCTATTGTTGACATGTGGCTGCAAGGAGAACATTATGGGTCTGTCCCACTTAGGCGACTCTTTAGGCGACAGCCATGGACTAGTTTAAATGGAAATCACCTACGACAGCAAAAATTGTCGTCACCGTCGCCGAAAAATGTGAACATTTTGCTGCAGTCGCCCAAAAAAAAATCATCTAAGTGGGACAGGCCCATTAGTGTTCTTGCAACGGTGAAATAATTCAGCTCAAAATTCATTGAACACCTTTGGATTCTAGAGATTAGAAACACTTTCTTATTTCTGAAAATCGACTTCAAAGAATTTAAGTACAATCTCATCAAACAAAGTCTCATGGTGTTTCAGACAGTCTGCCGTTGTAAGAACATGGCCTGACTACAGAGCTATGGTTTCAAAATAATATTTTCTCCAAACCACTGCATACTAATGTGGTCAGTAGTATAATTGCAATCCTAAAACAGAAAATATTATCTATCTTTAATAGTTAACTATACATGGAGTTAAAGCTTCTAAAATTCATTTTTATATATTAGATTGGTTAAGTTTTTAAAATCTTTTTAGTATTTTTATGTTGGTTTGATGATAAAAGTTGGGCAAGATATGAAGAATAATATTCTTTGAAATCATACTAGAGAGATATTGTCTGCAATACCCAAGAGAGAAGGCAGAGTTTTGGTTCATGATTTATTCATGTCCACAATAGTGCTGCATTCCTTCAAATTCATAAATACTCTTGCATTTGGACTAGGATTTGAATTCAATGTTTATTGACTCGGAGAATAGAGTGCGACTAACTAAACACCATCAAAATAATAAAAATATTATTTTTCACCTATTTATTGATTTATGAAATAACTGCATTTACGTTCAGTATTCCTGCATCTATTCATCCCGTCAGTTAATATTATGTTTTTAACAAGTTAGATGCCACAGAGAATCAATTCCTTTGTTTTAGATGGAGTGAAACTGATGCTCACAGTGCCTTTATACCTTAAATCTAATTTCTAAGTACAGTATCAATTAACTTTTGATTGAAGAGCTTTACAGTACCAAGCAAGTTCTAGATCATCTTATGTTTACCAAAGAGTATCCTGGCCAATACTTAAATCACCCAAGATAGACACAAAAAGCTGGTGTCATTCAACGGGACAGGCAGCATCTCTGGAGAGAAGGAATGGGTACGTTTTGGGTCGAGACCCTTGGCAGAGAAAGAGAGAAGGGGGGGTGGGGAGTGGGGCGGAGAGGGAGTGGGGAGTGGGGGGGGAGAGAAGGTTGGTGGATTGAAGGGGGGGAGAGGGAGGGGAGGAGGGGAGGAATGGAGAGAGGGGGGGGGGGGGGGGGAGAGGGGGGGGGGGGAGAGAGAGGAGAGGGGGAGAGAGCACACTAGTTCTATGTTATCCTACCCACTTCATCTTTCACCCATTAAGAGCAATTTTACGGAGGTCAATTAGCCTACAAACCCGCAAGCTTTTGGAAGGTACAGATTCCACACAGACGTGCTGCACCTGAGATCTCTTGCGCTGTCAGGCAACAGCTTTACCAGCTGTGACACCGTGTGCTGGGTGTTAATTCCAATTTATGGTAAAAGGTGCATCATATCATGAAAGAAGCTGGTTCACAGAGATGATGTTTGAGACATAATGATCAATGACTTGCTTCACAGGATGAAGAGCTACTTATAGTACTGGTACCTTCAAATGAATAAAAAAATGAAATTACAGTGGACTGGTTATATTTCAGGCAGTTCATTTCCTTTTCATCTGTGAATCCTGGGACAGATTGCAAAAATACACATCGCTGCCATTACCACAATAGTGGCCATGAATTGTGAAGAATGAATGTATGAAAATGTGAGGGATCGGCAATGCATTTTGCATCATGATGAAAGAAACAAATGACGTGCGACTTAGCTCTTGACACATGAAGGTCCTCAGAACCTACTTTCAGCACCAAGATCAAGGTGTTCAGGGCTTCAAGCACTCAGAAGGATTACTAAAGTAAAATGGGTGTCCAATTTGGACAATCAGCCCTAATATTGAAATAAATATTATTTCCTATGTGGCAGAAGGTCTGCGGCGACATGGTGGTACAACTGTTAGAGTCATGGAGTTATACAGCACAGAAAAAGGCCCTTCAGCCCAATGTCCATGTTGAACAAGATGCCCCTCTAAGGTAGTCACATTTGCTCATGTTTGGTCCATCTCTCTCTAAACCTTTCATATCCATGTACCCGCCCAAGTGTCTTTTAAATGCTGTTATAATATCTACCTCAACCACCTCTTCGAGCAGCTTATTCCATATACCCGCCACCCTCAGAGTGTAAACGTTGCCCCTCCAGTTTGTATTAAACCTTGCCCCTCCACATAAAACATATATCCTCTTGTATTCGATTCCCCTACCCTGGCAAAAAGATTCTGTATTTTTTTTGCCTATCTATTCCCCATGATTTTATACACCTCTATATAATCACCCCTCAGCCTCCTATGTTCCACAGACTAAAGTCCTAGCCTACGCAACCTCTCTCTTTGGCTCAGCCCATCAAGTCCTGGCATCATCCTCATATATTTTCTGCATTCTTTCCATCTTAATAACATCCCTCCTATAGCAGAGTGACCAAAACTGAGCGCAGTACTCCAATTGTGGCCTCACTAATGTCTTATACAACTGTAAAGCAGTGTCCCAACCCAAAATAACTGATCCATGTTCTCTAGGGATGTTGCCTGACCAGCTAAGTTAGTCCAGCAATTTGAGTCTTATGTTCTATACCTTGATTGATGAAGGCCAATCTACCAAAAGCCTTATTGACCACCCTATCTACCTGTGACGCCACTTTCCGGGAACAATGTACCTATATTCCTAAATCGCTCTATTCTACAACACCTCCCAAGGGGCCTACCATTCACTGCAAAGGTCCTGCCCTGGTTTAACTTCACAAAATACAACAGCTCACATGTATCTAACTATTAGCTGAGTGCTCCATACACTGAAGCAAAGACCTTTCATCACCCAGCGCGGCTTAAAATCAGTCAACATCAGGAGCCTCAATCTCATCGATGCAGCAGTTTGATTTTAAGCCGGTCGATGAAAGGTCCCGCGAACGGGCTGATTCAGCCCTTAGAAAGCGTCTGATACCTGCTTGAATCTTTCAAAAGCTACAATGTGATAAATAACACAAACAAATAAAACTGAGGCAAATAAAGTCAAACAGAAGAACCAACCTTGGAGGGGGGAGAGAGAGAGATGGGGAAAAATATACTATATAACGTGAGTGACCGAATGAGGGACTTGCCTGCAAGCCAGCCAGGAAACCCGTTCGACCGGAGCCCTTAATGACCTGACCCGTTTAAATCCGATACCCGTTTAATAGTTTTTTTTCCACCGAATTTCAAAATCCGGATTACGAAATATGGGGGGGACTGTCCCACACCTCTCAAAACATGAAGGGGACGTGACCCCCCCCCCTCCCCCCCGCCCATGCCCCCCGGGATATTTGGCCATGTCTGCAGTTTCGTCTCATTTTGCCCCCTCTGCTCATATTTTCCTGTGTTCTAAATTAGAAGATTGTCTCAAACAAAAATAAAACATTCACTTTATATGCTGCTCTCTTGTAAATCACAATACATTTGTGACACCAGGGTGATGCTTGTGCTGGGGTCTGTCTTTATGGGATTTGGTATATTACTTACCCCTAATGCAGCTTGTATGGCAACAGGGTTTCACTTTCCTTATCTTAAATAGAGGGAAAGGAACTGGAAATGCAGGTTGAATAGGACAGATTCTGCAAATCTTATGGATCTTTTAGCCTTTACTTTTTTGGATTTTCACCTTGACAGGAAATAATAATAAGGCTGAGAAGAATGGAGTGCAGAGCAACTTATAAAAGCAAGAGCAAAACATTTAATTGGAAAAAAAAATCCTTCTCATGAGTGGAGATATTTATAGTTCCTCTATTATAACATCTCTACTCATTTTCAATAGGAATGACAATGTGGTAATTGGAAACTTTGGTGTCGAGGTTAACGGAATGAAAAGCATAATTACTTTTCATATACACTTTAAAAAAAATTTAAATAGCTTCATGATCATTTAACATGTATGTCAGAATAAATGAGTTCCCAGAAAAAAATGTTTTCTCACCTGCTGAAACGGTGATATTCAAACAGGGGAAATTAGAGACATTAACTGTACCGGTTTCGTTTTACTTTAGTTTATCATCGCGTGTACAGTGTAAATTTTTTTGGCTGAAATTTTACCGGTCTGAAGATGGGTCCGACCTAAAACACCATCTGTCAATTCCTCTCCACAGCTGCTACCTGACCCACTGAGTTCCTCCAGCACTCTGGGGGGTTTTTTGCTCATGATTCCAGCATCTGCACTTTCTATCCCATACACTAGTTCTGGTAGCATCTGCAGCATTAAAGTCGTCAGTCCATTCATAAAGTGAACAAAACATTTGGAGTGAAATTAGGAAGTAGATGCTATGCCACTCAGAGATATTCATTCACTGTACTTCACACATCTCAAGATGCTTGACCTTCATCAGAGATAAAGGCTCTGAATAGGATTTTCTCATTGGGTGAATGAATTGCAACACCTTGTGCGCACACAGCACCTTTAGTGCAGCAAGTATCCCAAGTCCTTGGAAAAACAGAAATGTGTAACAAGGAATGGCAAAGTAGTATGAACATTGAATGTCAAGGTAGGAACTTAAACCTGCACGTTTGTGGATGGTGCATGCAACTTTCATGTGGCCGTGAAAATATTATCAAATTCAAGTAGAATCTGTTCTAGGGATGCTGGTCTTTCTTACAAAGATGCCACAAGATTCTGTTTTAACACAACTTGAGTTTAAAGTAGTATATTTAATGGCATTGTCAGAGCGGTACATCTGGTAAATCTCCAGCCGCAGTGACAGAAGCCTGGGTTTGTTCCTGATCTCAGGTGCTGTCAGTGTGGAGTTTGCATGTTCTCCCTTTTATTCCTCCCGCCGCCCGCCAAGACCAAGGCCGGACCCGGCGGGTGCTGAGAATGACCCAGCGGCTGCTGCCAGCAGGGGAAAGCTCCAAACACTGGAGAGTCGTGGAGGGAGCCGCTGGCAACGACGGGCGCGAGGGGTGGGCTGGTCGAAAAGGAACCGATATTGCATCCAGCGCCTTTAAGGTCGGCTGCAGAAGGCATCCCCGGGACACAGGCGGTCAGGCGAGGAGAGGGACGTTGGGTCGCGGGCCTGCAGCAGCCTGGGGCACACCTGGGCTTACCGGGTTTGGGGGAGCTCCAGTATTTACACCATGTGGACTTTTTCAGGCTTTGGACTTTTTCTTTGTAAATGGCACCACACCTTCTGTAGTCAGATCCAAGCAATATTCATGCTTGGGGGCTAATAAATGGCAAGTAACATGCGTGACATAGAGTGTCGGGGAAGGTCCTGCTCAAAAGAGTATCTAATCACCTCTTGATTTTCAACACCATTTCTATCACTGGGTCCCAACAACCAATATTTTGGGGGCTATCATTGAGCAGAACCTCAGCTGGACCAGTCACGTGGTGATTGCAAGAGCAGGTCGGAGGCTTGGTGTCGGTGACAAATGATTCACCTCCTGACACCCCAGAACCTTTCCACCAACAGCATTACCACAAGTAAGGTACAAGATGGAACACTTCCCACTTGCCCATTGACTGTACCTCCAACTGTACTGAAAAAAACCCAAACACTGTCCAGTAAAGCTAATTCTTCCCCATTTACCACCCTCAACATTCAATCCTCGCCATCATTAGCATCCAATGCTGTGGCATCAGGGATGATGCCGGGTTCAGCAAAGACCATGCCAACACTCGCAGTAGGGTGAACTCAGGCGATATATTTTATTTACAGTAGTAACGTCCAGTACCATGTGGGGGCACTGTTCCTCGCCATCAGAGTGCCTGAGCGATGACATGGCTTGTCTCGGACATGTCTGAGCAGCTTAGCCCTGGCCTTCAAAGGAGGAGGCGAGGTGATCTCAGGCTTCTCCCTGTAGCTCACCCTCGCCTAGAGAGGAGGTGCTGGCAGTCTCAAGTTTGTTCTGGCAGCATAGAAACATAGAAACATAGAAACATAGAAAATAGGTGCAGGAGTAGGCCATTCGGCCCTTCGAGGCTGCACCGCCATTCAAAATTATCATGGCTGATCATCCAACTCAGTATCCTGTACCTGCCTTCTCTCCATACCCCCTGATCCCTTTAGCCACAAGGGCCACATCTAACTCCCTCTTAAATATAGCCAATGAACTGGCCTCAACTACCTTCTGTGGCAGAGAATTCCAGAGATTCACCACTCTCGGTGTGAAAAATGTTTTCCGCATCTCGGTCCTAAAAGATTTCCCCCTTATCCTTAAACTGTGATACCCCCTTCTACCATGACATAGACTTATTCCTCTCCCCCCTCCCCCTAGTCCCACCCCTCCCCCAATCTTTGCTCATTCCCAATCCTTTGCACTCATCACTTTAATTTCATGTTTCATGTATCTTGTGTTTTATGACTATTGGCAGACCAATGTCCCTCCTGGGATAAATAAAGTTCTATCGTATCTGGGCTAGATGCAGTGCTGGTGGTATCTGGGCTCTGCTAACGGCTCAGTCTTTGCCTCTGTGTGTCGGCGCAGTCCTTCATTGTCCGTGGGCACTACGTGCACCAGCGTCTCTGGCCTGCCCTGGCCACTCAGTCTCAGCTCCAGCTTCAGTAACGGTTGCAGGCTGCCTGGGGCTTGTTCCCGGCAGCTCAGTCTTGACCACAAGATGGTGCTGGTGGCCTAGGGTTTGTCCCAGTGGTTCAGTCTGCCTCAAGCTTGCGATGTCCATTACGCACACCCACGGGCTAGAAAGCTTGCATTTTATAGGGAGTAGGCTGACAAGGTTCAGTTGGCCAAACCAATATCAGCTGTCTGATGAAGCGTCTTGACACGAAACATCACCCACTCCTTCTCTCCAGAGATGCTGCCTGTCCCGCTGAGTTACTCCAGCATTTTGTGTCTATCTTCAGCTAATTGAACCCAGCCATTACCAGTGATGCCTGAGATTGGCCTCTCCTGAACTGTCAGCCAGTGACAGGGATCAGGGAGGGGCATTCAAGGGAGAGGTGCTATCACACTGGTTACAATGCATACCATCAACAACATAAATGCAGTTGTTCGTTTAGTTTAGCTTAGTTTAATTTAGAGATACAGCACAGAAACAGGCCCTTTGTACTACCGAGTATGTGCCGACCAGCGATCCCCGCACACTAACGCTATCCTACACACTAGGGGTCATTTATCATTTTACCGAAGCCAATTAGCCTACAAACCTGTATGGCTTTGGAGTGTGGGAGGAAACCGGCGCACCCGGGGAAAACCCAGTGCAGACTCAGTGCAGACAGCACGCGTAGTCAGGATCCACCCGGGTCTCTGGCGCTGTAAGGCAGCAACTGTACCACTGCCCAAATGTTGGCCACTCTGACACCACTCCCAAAACCATAATTTCACCCATCTGGGTCGGGGCCAGCAGGCACATGGGAACACTCACATCTTTCCCTCCAAGTTATACACTATCCTGCCTTGGAAATGTATCAGCATTCCTTCACTGTCAGTGTGTGTAAATCCTGGAACTCTCTACCCGTTAGAGCTCTCATACAGGGGGACAGTGGTTCTAAATAACGGTTTAGTACCATTTTCTAGCCATGAATGCTAGCCTGGCTCATGATGCCCAGCCAGAAAATGAATACATCAAATGAAAAATATTCATCTGCGTAACACATTCATGCTGCTTCTCTAACCACGGATGTTGCCTGACCAACTGAGTATTTTCAGCTTTTTCAGATTTTCTGGTGATGCCATGTTAGGATTTTTTTTTTTTAATTCACTCATGATATGGTCAACATGTAATTGAATATCAAGAGCTAGCAGTGAGCACTCTTCTGAAACCACCACTGCCCACAATGTGAAGATACTTCCACAAAGTAGGGAATTGGAAGAATTTGATCAGTGATGATGGAGTCAATATATCTCTGGAGTATTGGGAGAATGGTAAGATTCTGTGTGGTTGCTTTTTAACAGTTTTTTTGTGCAATTCTTCCAATTGTGAATAGTTTCAATACCAGTAAGGATGACTTTAGAAGGTTAGCTTGGCTGGTGGGCTTTCATTATGTTTGGTTCTTTAGTCATTGCTGGGTGATCAGTCCAGTTTTATATATTTAATCTTACGGCAATTTGATACAATTGGCATGTAAAGCCTTTTCTGATTGAACTATATTTGTCACATATGATGGAAACATTTAATTGAAAGAAACATATACAGGCCATGGATACAGGCCATTCAGCCCACCATGCCATCGCTGACCATTACTGGTTCACAATAGTTCTATGATATCCCACATTCTCTTCCACTCATAGGTTTAAGGTGCGCGGGAAGGATTTAATAGGAGCCGGAGGGGGAACTTTTACACACAAAGGGTGGTAGGTATAAGGAACGAGCTGCCGGAAGAGGTAGTTGAGGCAGGTACTATCACAACGTTTAAGAAACATTTAGACAGGTACATGGATAGTATAGGTGCAGAAGGATAAGGGCCAAACACAGGCAGGTGGGACTCGTGCAGATGGGGTATGTTGGTCGGCGTGGGAAAATCGGGCCGAAGGGTCTGTTTCCACACTGTGTGACTTCCTACACACTAGAGGGAATTTACAGAGGATAATTAACCTACGGATCCACACATCTCTGGGATGGTTGATGCCTTCCCGAAAGAATATTGGACAATTTGATGAATCGAATATTGACATAGAAACATAGAAACATAGAAAATAGGTGCAGAATAGGTGCAGGAGGAGGCCATTCGGCCCTTTGAGCCAGCACCGCCATTCATTGTGATCATGGCTGATCGTCCCCTATCAATAACCGTGCCTGCCTTCTCCCCATATCCCTTGACTTCACTAGCCCCAGGAGCTCTATCTAACTCTCTCTTAAATCCATCCAGTGACTTGGCCTCCACTGCCCTCTGTGGCAGGAAATTCCATAAATTCACAACTCTCTCATTGAAAATGTTTTTCTCACCTCAGTCTTAAATGACCTCCCCTTTATTCTAAGACTGCGGCCCCTGGTTCTGGACTCGCCCCACATTGGGAACATGTTTTTCCTGCATCTAGCTTGTCCACTCCTTTTATAATTTTATATGTTTCTATAAGAGACATGGGACTGTGCTGACTGTAGCTTCTTATTCTAGGTTTATATAAGTAAATTAATTTAACTTTCCCATCTGCCATGGTGGGATACATACTCATCTCTTGAGTTCAATAAGCAAGATCTCTGCATTAGTAGTCCGCTAATGTAACCACTATGGTACAGTATTCAATTGATTTCTTACATTGATGTCATCTAAGTCTAATTTCCTTAAGAAGAGTTTCAATATTTTATGGTGTCGAGTATCAAACCTGATAGCAGGAAATTAAAATGCAGATGTTAATAGATTCATATGAAATGCTTCCCTGTACAAAGGCATCGAATCATTTAAAACTACGCTAGTACTTTCTGGAATATACTGTAGCAGCTGAAGATTTGCATAAGCACACCATCAATATTCCATGATATTACCTCAATCCATGCGAATACTTGTCTGCCTGGTACGTCTACATGTATTGACACCAGTGGCAGCTACAGAAGTAGAAACAAGCAATTACAGATGCAGGTTTACAAAAAATGACAGAGTACTGTAGTAATTAAGCAGGTCAGACACCATCCCTGGAGAACATGAATAGGCCATGTTTCCGGTTGGGACCTTTCTTCAGACTGATCGTGGTGGGGATAAGGTCGTGGCGGGGGGGGGGGAGATTTGACAGGAAGATGATTGAACAAAGGTGGGGATTGCTGGACTGAAGGGCCTGTTCCCACGCTGTATCTCTAAACTCTAAACTCTAAAGATGACAAGACAGAAGGTGTAAGACAAAAGGATTGAAGAATTGTGAGGCTAAAGGGATGTGGGTGGGAAAGGAGGGGGAGGGGGAGGGGGAGGGGGAGGGGGAGGGGGAGGGGGAGGGGGAGGGGGAGGGGGAGGGGGAGGGGGAGGGGGAGGGGAGAGATGGATTTGAGTCCAGGTGGGACACAGAGGGGAGAAGGGAGGGGGGGGGGGTGAGGGTGGAAGGTGGGTGAAGAAGGGGCAGGGGGTTGGTAGTTACCTAAAATTGGAGAATTCAATGTTCATACCGTTGGGTTGTCAGTTACCAAAGTGGATTATGAGGCGCTGTTCCTCGAGTTTGTATATGGCCTCACTCTGACAATGGAGGAGGCCCAGGTGATAAAGGTCAGTATGGAATTGAGAAGGTGCGTTACAATAGTAATCAACGGGGAGATCCAACAGGCCTTGGCGGACCAAACGCAAGTGTTCAGAGAAATGGCCATCCATTTTCTTTCCCGATGGACCTCTATGGATCTATGTGAGGGGTACATGCCTGCTAGTGGGATGACCTTCATCGTCATTTCTTCGGAAATCTGCTAGTTTGAACATAATGCAGCTAGAGCCTAATATAGTGTGTGCCTCAAGGCTATCCAGTCTCTGTGCCTCAAGAATACCGAATAATGAAAGGCTTGGATAGAGTGGATGTGTAGAGGATGTTTACACTAGTGGGAGACTCTAGGACCAGAGGCCACCGCCTCAGAATAAAAGGACGTACCTATAAAAAGGAGATGAGGAGGATTTTTTTTAGTCAGAGGGTGTGAATCTGTGGAATTCATTGCCATGGAAGGCTGTGGAGAACGTCAATGGATATTTTTAAGGTAGAGATTAACGGATTCTTAATTAGTACGGGTGTAAGGGGTTACGGGGAGAAGGCAGGAGAATGAGGTTGAGAGGGAAAGATAGATTAGCCATGATTGAATAGTAGAGTAGATTTGATGGACAAAATGGCCTAATTCTGCTACTAATATTTCTGAACTTATGAATTTATGAAAGCACATTTAGGGCAAAAACTATTTTTTTTTACTTCAATCATAAACTGGTAGAATTCGGCTGGTGCTCCCTGTTGTCTGAGTCGAAGCATCAAGCATCAAACAACGAGAGATTATATTCTGAGATTATAGTTGACTGCTATGAGAAAACTATTTTTATCACAAGGTTCTTCCCTGAATGTAGAGGCGAAGGGAACGGAAGTGCAGTGTTGGATAATTGGTAATTCTGGATTAACGAAGTTCTGTTAGTTGTTCTGACCCTGACAAGTCTCTTACCAAGTACTGCTGCAAATGGAGGTGATAGTGCACAATACAAGGCATAGGCCAAAGCAGAAGCTCACAAGACACGATAATCTCAAGTAATATTGAATATATTGTGCACTACTTTGAATTGCAGTACTGTCTTGCACCACTCTGTTATTTTGTACTTGTTTAGATTAGCTTAACTGCACGGAAACAGGTCCTTTGGCTCACCAAGTCTGCGCTGACCAGTGATCCCTGCACACCAGCACTATCCTACATACTAGGAACAATTTACAATTTTTTACAAGCCAATTAGCCAACAAACCTGTATGTCTTTGGAGCGTGGGAGGAAACTGGAGCACCCGGAGAAAACCCATGCAGGTCACGGGAAGAATCTACAAACTCAGTACAGACAGCACTCGTACTCAGGATTGAACCCGAGTCCCTGGCACTGTAAGGCAGCAACTCCACCGCTGCACCACCGTGCCACCCCAACAGCTTGTTGTATTTATTATTGCTGTATGTATATCGTTTACTTTTTAAGCTTCATGTGAACACCAACTGCATACGCCAGAAATCTAATTTGAATCTGAATCTGTTAATTTGTGTACAACAATCTCACAGAAAATGTGTTGGAAGGAACTGCAGATGCTGGTTTACACCGAAGACAGACACAAAATGCTGGACTAACTCAGTGGGTCAGGCAGCATTTCTGGAGAAAAGGAATAGGTCAGAACCCTTCTTCAGACTGAAAGATAGACAAGGCCAGAACAAAACATGGTTGGCAACGGAGGACCTCAGGAAGGGTGGAGCCCATAATTCTCCACATTGTTGGCTGGGGAAAATGTGCTAACATCCGGGATACAAATCCTTTTCTCCAGAGTTGCTGCCTGACCCGCTGTGCTACTCCAGCATTTTATATTTAATCTCACAGAAAAAGTTGCATGATAATGACCAAATGATGTGCCTTTTCTTTAGAAATGTTGACAGTGCAATAAATATTGGCTAGGATTCTGGAGAAAACTCTTGTACTCTTCTTCGAGGTACTGCTATAACATTATTAAAGAACTGATCGGCCTCAGTTTAAACTTTGAAAGGCAATACGTGCAATAGTGTGCTTGCAATTGTGTTCTTACATAATAGATCAGTCTGATCATTGTGTTGAAGTTTTCAGGGCAGGGCTTTAAACAACAGGCTTGTTGAAGGTGGCCCCAAAGGAGCCGAAGCTATGACTTACTATATTTGCTATCAATTCAACACTGCTGCTGTAGTTCATCGTCATTAAAGCAGGATAGATGGAGGTATACCATGGCAGGCAGCATCAATTGACTCTTGCTTGAGGAATAAACAAGAAACTGCTGTGATCATTCCCAGATACTGAAATTATTTATATCCCGAGACCCAACTCTGAACTACTGTGAACCTTGCCAGTTTCTTGTGGTTACCTGCAGAAATGAATGCAATTCGTCACATATTGGATGATTTTTGTGTGCAGTTTGCAGAAACCTGTAAAGAAGTACAGATTTTTACAATTTTCATACAATTTACATGCATATTCTATATACCAGCAGCTGTTATGCTACTTGAGTTATGCACAATACCCCAGAGCTGATCTCACTGTGACTATGTAAGCTATAGGGTAAAAGGGCTGTAAAGGTCATTGGGCAACTGAAGGACATTTAATAAGGATCAGATTCTGGCACCTTACTGCAGGGAATTTTCAATTCCTTCATTTACCTGCAGTTCTTGCAGATGTGTTTGGAAACCCAACTTTATGTCCCTCTATCATAGAGGCATAGAGCCATACAACATTTAAACAGACCGTTCTGCCCGAATTGTCCATGCTGACCAAGATACCCCATCTATACTAGTCCTATCTGCCTGCATTTAGACCTTATCTTTTGTCTTTTCAGTGTTGTTATGTATCAATTGGTTGAACACAATTTCTCATCCGTAAAATTATACTCAGCCAGCTGTATAATAATAATAATAATACATTTTATTTATGGGCGCCTTTCATGAGCCTCAAGGACACCTTACAAAATTTAGCAAATAGAGTAAAAACATGTAAGCGGAATGAAATAAATAGTAAAGACATCACCAGTACACAAATTAAAGACAGAATTCAATCCAAAGACAAAAATCAAAAACACAATATGAAGAGAGAGCAGCGGCAGCTAAAGCGCGCCAGCGTCCACTCTCCCTTCCGGCAGCCATCTTGGACACAGAATAAAATAATAATTTACACACAAAAAAACATCCCCCCACAATGGTTACCACTGTGGGGGAAGGCACGATGTCCAGTCCCCATCCCCAGTTCTCCCATAGTCAGGCCTATTGAAGCCTCCACAGTTGCCTCTATGGAGGCCTGATGTTCCTGGCCGTTCTCGCCGGGTGGTGGTGCTCCGGCGTCGGGAGAATCCTCACAGTGGCTGGGACGGCTGGAACGGCCGATTCCCTACCGGAGTCCGTGGCTTCCGAAGCTGACAGGGCCGCGTCGGTTGGTGCTCCGAGGCTCCCGATGTTAAAGTCGGCTGGCCGCCCGCGGCTGGCCGCTCCACAGTCCCGCGGCTCGACGGTGTTGATCACGGCGGTCTCAGCATACCGGAGCTCCAGCGCGGCGACCCAGCGCGGCGACCCAGGCAAGTATAAGTATTCTGTTACCATTTCCTTCATTTTCCTAACAAACTGTCCTGAAGTCATTTTCACCCAAAATATTTTCAGTATTTGGCTGTCATCCTCTCAGCTGGGACTCATGCAAAGTCCAATAACTATATATTTAAGCAATAATATTCTATTTAATGTGATCTTGAGGGTACATAATATTTTCTGTGGTATTCATAACACAACAATGATAAAAATAGATTTGTTTTGATTGCACCTACCAACATGCATATATTATTATATTACAGTTTATATGTACTGAGGCCAAATTTTTGTTTCAATGCTCCCCATTCCCAATTACTTTTACATTGAAGTGATTGAAATCCAAGTGAAGTTTAAATGGCATCAGAAATATAAAACCTCCGGAATGGATGATATTCATTACGTGGTTGGTTGGAGTCAGTATCAGCACAATTACTATATTAAACTTTGAATCTTCAGGTGTCCTGGTTAAACTAAAGACAAATAATAATCTCCTCACACATTCCCCTGCAAGTATCTCTGTCATTCCTTTAAAATATGCCCTTTCTTTGAACAAGCTCTTAAGTATCGCATCTGAATTAGTTTCCATCTGATTACACTCCTTGAGATGGTCATCTACGTGTTCAATTAATAAAACAATGAGATTGAGGACATTTCTATTCAACCTGTCAAAGGAATGTGGGGGAAGGGGGAAGGGGGTTAGAAATAGTCAGTGAGATAAACAAACATAATAGTTGAGTGGCAAATGACAATAGTGCTACCTTCCCAATATTTAACTGAAGGAAATAATGGTTTATCAGGGCTATATGTTGTGACAGACAGCCTGACACCTTACATGTCATTTTAATATTACACATCCCATCCCCCTGGATATTCCGGACTAATAAATTAAGATTTAGTCAATTAATAACAAATCAGGCTAATTACAAATCAATAACGTTAGCCAACTCTGAAACACAAAGCGGTAAGCATTGGGATCCAGACATCACGGACAACTGGCCTCAGTTCCCTGCTCACATCTGGCAGTGCTCTACATCTGAACCAGAGGCCGCAGAGTGTTTTTGAAAGTGGGGGGGGGGGGGGGCGGAGCGATCACTGGCCTTGGGGGTACCCAGCGAGGGAGTGGAGTGGGGGGAGGGAGTGGAGTGGGGGGAGGGTG
The DNA here is from genome assembly GCF_010909765.2 of Amblyraja radiata. NCBI lineage: Eukaryota > Metazoa > Chordata > Chondrichthyes > Rajiformes > Rajidae > Amblyraja > Amblyraja radiata. The sequence goes on along the minus strand of NC_045970.1, from coordinate 31,751,288 downwards.
TGGGAAGGGGTGCCCCTCCTCCCAAGGTAGGGACTTTTTTTTAAAATTTGATGTATTAAAACCATGTTTTACATTCTGGAAGTATGATTTCAATGTTTTTTGTTTGAAGTACGTTTAAGAGGTAACTTTTTAAGGGGTAACTTTTTCCACACAAAGGGTGGTGGGTATATGGAACAAGGTGCCAGAAGAGGTAGTTGAGGCAGGGACTATCCCAGCATTTAAGAAACAGTTAGACTGATACATGGATAGGACAGGTTTGGAGGTTATATGGACCAAAAGCAGGTAGTGTAGCTGGGACATGTTGGCGGGTGTGGGCAAGTTGGGCCGAAGGGCCTGTTTTCACACTGTATGACTACATTATACCTCCTGAATGCTTCAAAATTAAGTGGTCGAGTTTTATTGCCATATACTCAAGCATAGAAACATAGAAAATAGGTGCAGGAATAGGCAATTCGCCCTTCGAGCTAGCACTGCCATTCAAATTGATCATGGCTGTTCATCTAAAATCAGCACCTCTTTCCTATTTTTTCCCCTTGATTTCCCTAGCCTCAAGAGCTAAATGTAACTCTCTCTTGAAAACATCCAGTGAATTGGCCTTCACTGCCTTCTGTGGCAGAGAATTTCACAGATTCACAACTCTCTGGGTGAAGAAAGTTTGTCCTCATCTCAGTCCTAAATGGCCTACCCCTTATTCTTAAACTGTGTGACTCCTGGTTCTGAACTCCCCCAACATCGGAATTTTTTTTCCTGCAGTTACAGTAAGTGAAAATCTAGCAGGCAAGCAGGATGCTTTCTCCAACCACCCCTATTGGAAGGCCACTCTTCCTCCGCTTCTACCCAGTGCTTGGTACCTACTTCCAGCAGCCACTGGTTGTCCTCCAGGATGCACCGAGCTGCAGCCTGGTTTATTCGCCGGTCACCAGGGTGAATTCGGCACAGAGACTCTCAAGGCAGCGGCACAACGCTTCCGACGCCTCCGACGGCCCACGACTCTTGCACTGAGGCTGCTCCATGCCCAGAGCAGCAGCGAGCGACTCGCCAGCCCGGCAAACACTCGCCAGCCCCGGCTTCCCGTCCGTATCTGTCCCCGCTGCTGCTTCTGCTTCCATCCCTCCCTCCGCCCCGGCTCTCCAACATCCGCGGCCCATGCAGTTGATATTAGTTTTAATTTCTCGTTGACAGAGCTTGAGAAATTCTGTGATCAGCGTGAGAGCGTGAGAATTTGGTGAAATGCGTGATTCTCACGCTCAACATGTGAGAGTTGGCAGCTCTGCCTTAGTTCAGAAAAAGATGCAAAATGCTTGAGTAACTCCAGTAACAAGCAGTATCTTTGCAGAACATGTATAGGTGACGATTTGGGTTGTGAGCCCCAGAGATGCTGCCTGACCTGCTGAGTTACTCCGTCACTTCTTGTTTTTTTAAAAACTGGTATCTGCAGTTCCTTGTGCCTCCATAGTCTGGTGCTTCTTTAGCATTAATGTTATTGACCACGTATTCACATGTCTGAATGTTAGCACAATATTGATCAACCACTAAGTTCCTCCAGAGATTGTTTCTTGCTCTGAAAGTTATGAAGTATCTTATGGTCTAGTTTAATCTACTTCATCTCTTTTAGCGATCTGAAATACTTATTGGATGGTATGAACCATTGACTACCAAAGAGTACTGTTTACTTTCTAAGCAAAACTGTTGTAGCAAAATTCCACAAATGCTTTTCAGGTGAAATGTATTAAAGTCTGATAGTTTTGTCATTTTAGTATCTTAAAGCTATCAATATCTGTGCAAAGAAATTGCTGACTCTCAATATTTGACCAAAAAATAATTTGGAGTTATTTCAGAATAGCTGACACATTTATAAATTGCTTGTTGGTAAATTAAAGCAATCCAAGTATGTAACTCAATTGGGATCGTGGCTAATGAATCACATCAAACAAAAGACGTGTTCCGCATTAATTTGGGATGGTAGGGGTAATTAAAATCATACATGATTGGCTGAGATCCAATCCTATTAGCAGTACATTGATGATAAGCCCTGAATCAAATATTGAGACAGCTTTAGTCAATAAAGAATAATTAATCTATATGAAGGAGACGTTGGAGAGGTCATTAAAGAAATACCCTTTTTTTCCACTGTGCCTTTCACAATGTCCCACAGAATGCCCTCAAGCAATTCACAGCTAAACAAGTACTATTGAAATGTAATCAGCGCTTCATACTAGGGAGAAAAAAATGACTTTGTTTTAATTTTTTTTAGTTTTAGAGACACTGTGCGGAAACAGGCACTTCGGCCCACCGAGTCCGCACCGACCAGCGATCCCCGCACATTAACACTATCCTACACACACTAGGGACAGTTTACACAAACACCAAGCCAATTAACCTACATACCTGTGCGTCTTTTGAGTGTGAGAGGAAACTGAAGATCTCGGAGAAAACCCACGCGGTCACGGGGAGAACGTACAAACTCTGTACAAACAGCACCCAGCATCGGGATCAAACCCGGGTCTCCGGTGCTGCAAGCACTGTAAGGCAGCAACTCCACTGCTGCACCACCGTGGCCTCCCTTACTGATTTGCCCAGTTTCATCCTATGAACAGTAAAAAGATAAATGGCCAGAAAAAGCAATTGTTTTGCTAAGTATTTCTTGGGGCTTGGAATGGGAGGGGACCAGGCGTGGGGAAGTGAGCACTGATTTAGAATAATGTTATCCTGGTTTATCTCAGTTTGAAGAAGGGTCGCGACACAAAATGTCACCCATCCATGCCCTCCAGAATTATAGTCGTAGAGTCTTCAGGCTCTAAACAGGCCCTTCAGTCCAACCTGCCCACATCGACTGACATGCCCCATTTACACTAGTTCCACCTGCCTGCATTTCACATATCCTATCCATGTACCTGTCCAAATGTATTTTAAACATTGTACATAGTAACTGCCTCAACTACCTCCTCTGGCAGCTTGACTGAGTCAGGCAGAAATGCTGACTCAGTCAAGAAATGCTGCCTGACCCATAGAGTTACTTTGTATTCTTTGTAGGACTTTATTCTTTGGCGCGCAAGAGGTTGATGGAAGATCTTTAGAGAGATGTATAAAATCACTAGACTAAGTGGGACCCGTTGGGTCCCAGCATCACACAGGAGGGCTGGTCATCCAACACAATATTCCACCTCTCCACCAATTCTAATATTGGTGGCCAGTTGGGGGGGGGGGGGGGCTTTCTGGAGCGCTAGTATGGGTGTTGTGGGCTGAAGGGACTGGTTACCAGAGGGCTAGTATGCAAATTGTGCGCCAAATGGATTATTGGGCTGGCGTGTCAGTCAATCAAGCCTGTTGTGCTGGCAACTCACTCACTCACAGCTGGTGGGCTGGTAGTTGACTCACGGCTAATCCTTGAAATTCTATTTCAAGCAGGGTATAAGGCCACCAAATTCAAGTGCAGTTTTTTACCACTTCTAGCAGGGTGCAAGGCCACCAAATTCAAGTGCAGTTTCATACCATTTGAAGTTGGGTGCAAAGCCACTAAAGACAGCGAGTCGTGACCTCTCCCTCCTCCATCTTGCAGAGACTGAGCCACACCCACATTTCCGGGTTTTATAACCCCTCCCCCCCACCGGAAAAGGTGTGGCTTTCTTGGAGTGATTGACAGGAGAGAGATTTTCAACATTTAAAAAAAAACATAACACTTTTATTTTTCATTGATGGGAAGAATTCTCTGCACCTGCTCAGCGGAGGGGGCTGAGTAAGATGGCCAAAAATCACAGCCGTAAGTGGTAGCGTTTTATCTAAAATCAATATAGAGTGCAAACAGGAAGTAAGTGCATTTACAGTAGTGCCTTTTAACTTCAAGCCAAAGCACCCAAGCCACCATTTGCAGTAAGTAGTGGCTTTCAACTTCAAACCACACCCAAGCCACACCCAAGCCACCATTAGCAGTAAGAGGTGCCTTTCAAATTCAAGCCAAAGCTCCCAAGCCACCATTTGCAGTAAGTAGTGCCTTTCAACTTCAAGCCAAAGCAACCAAGCCACCATTTGCAGTAATAGTGCCTTTCAACTTCATGTTACCATTAGCAGTAAATAGTGCCTTTCAACTTCAAGCCAATGCACCCAAGCCACCATTTGCAGTAAGTAGTGCCTGTCAACCTCCTGCCACCATTTGCAGTAAGTAGTGCCTTCCAACTTCAAGCCAAAGCTCCCAAGCCACCATTTGCAGTAAGTAGTGCCTTTCAACTTCAAGCCAATGCTCCCAAGCCACCATTTGCAGTAAGTAGTGCCTTTCAACTTCAAACCAAAGCTCCCAAGCCACCACTTGCTATAATTAGTGCCTTTCAACTTAATGCCAAAGCACCCAAGCTACAATTTGCAGTGAGTAGTGCCTTTCAACTTCATGCCACCATTTGCAGTAAGTAGTGCCTTTCAACTTCAAGACACAATTTGCAGTAAGTAGTGCCTTTCAACTTCAAGCCACACCCAAGCCACCATTTGCAGTAAGTAGTGCCTTTCAACTTCAAGCCAAAGCAACCAAGCCACCATTTGCAGTAAGTAGTGCCTTTCAACTCCAAGCCAAAGCAACCAAGCCACCATTTGCAGTAATAGTGCCTTTCAACTTCAAGCCAAAGCAACCAAGCCACCATTTACAGTAATAGTGCCTTTCAAATTCAAGCCAAAGCTCCCAAGCCACCATTTGCAGTAAGTAGTGCCTTTCAACTTCAAGCCAAAGCAACCAAGCCATCATTTGCAGTAATAGTGCGTTTCAACTTCATGTTACCATTAGCAGTAAATAGTGCCTTTCAACTTCAAGCCAATGCACCCAAGCCACCATCTGCAGTAAGTAGTGCCTGTCAACCTCATGCCACAATTTGCAGTAAGTAGTGCCTTCCAACTTCAAGCCAAAGCTCCCAAGCCACCATTTGCAGTAAGTAGTGCCTTTCAACTTCAAGCCAATGATCCCAAGCCACCATTTGCAGTAAGTAGTGCCTTTCAACTTCAAATCAAAGCTCCCAAGCCACCACTTGCTATAAGTAGTGCCTTTCAACTTAATGCCAAAGCACCCAAGCTACAATTTGCAGTTGCAGTAAGGGAGAGGAGGGGGGAGGGGGGGGGGGGGGAGGGGGGGAGAAGGGGGGCTTTAGAACCAATAGACATTTTTTGCAGGCTTTAGAACCAATAGACATTTTTTGCAAGCATTTTAGAACCAATAGACATTTTTTTGCAAGCTTTAGAACCAATAGACATTTTTTTTGCAAGCTTTAGAACCAAGACATTTTTTTTGCAAGCTTTAGAACCAATAGACATATTTTTGCCAGCTTTAGAACCAATAGACATATTTTTGCCAGCTTTAGAACCTATAGACATATTTTGCTAGCTTTAGAACCAATAGACATTTTTTTGCAAGTTTTAGAACCAATAGACATTTTTTTGCAAGGTTTAGAACCAATTGGTTCTAAAGCTTGCAAACAATGTCTATTGGTTCTAAAGCTTGCAAAAGGTGTCTACCTTTTGCAAGCTTTAGAACCAATAGACATTGTTTGCAAGCTTTAGAACCAATAGAGACACTTTTTGCAAGCTTTAGAACCAATAGACATTTTTTTGCAAACTTTAGAACCAATGGACACCTTTTTTTGCAAGCTTTAGAACCAATAGACATTTTTTTTGCAAGCTTTAGAACCAATAGACACTTTTTGCAAGCTTTAGAACCAATAGACATTGTTTGCAAGCTTTAGAACCAATAGAGACACTTTTTGCAAGCTTTAGAACCAATAGACATGTTTTTGCAAGCTTTAGAACCAATAGACACTTTTTTTGCAAGCTTTAGAACCAATAGACACATTCTGCAAGCATTTTAGAACCGCTAAGGGCACTTATATTTGGGTAGACATGTGTTCAGTGTTATTCACAGCTCAGAGAAACGTGACCATCTGCCTTCCTCCATCTTGAAGAGACTGTGTGGCACACCACTTCCTGGTTTTATAGTCCCTCCCCCCTTGCCGCCAGCGGGGGCAGCAGAGAGAATAGGGAATTTTGTAAAAACATTAATATCTCTGTCATTTTTAATCGCCGGCCAAAATCCTCGGCACACATGCGGCGGAGGGGGGCTCTGAGCAAGGTGGCCAAAAATGATGGCCGCAGGTGGCGGCGTTCTCTTGGAAATCGCAGCACAGATGGCCAAAACCAGTCAAGAACAGACTTTTAGTAATATAGATAAGGGGACTAGATAGGATTAATACTCAGAGTATTTTACTCAGGATAGTGGAATCTAGAAGCAAGGGCTTGGGTTTAATGTAAAAAGGGGAAGATTTATTAGGCATGTGAGAGGTAACATTTTCACTGGTGGGTATGCAGAATGAGCTGCTCGGCGAGGTTGTTGATGTATGCACAATAACAGCATTTAAAATACACTTGACCAGGAACATGGATTAGATGGATATGGACTAAATGCTTGCAAAAGGACAAGTTGGGCCATAAATAATCAGGGGTTTCAAGTTTTAAGTTAAAAGCAACCTTAACTTCCTTCTTTTTCCTGCAGATTACAAATAGACTAGAGGTTTCACATTACTTATTTAATAATTTTGTGAATGAATGCCTTAATCTTTCTAACATATTCCCACCAATGTACTACATGACCTTCTGAATATGAACGATAAATCCAAAATTCTACATGACCTACACACTGACTACCTCACAAGGTTTTTCTCTTGTAACTCTTTCAGTAACTCCACAATCATTCCAATATCCCTACTGTTAACTCTCCCCTCTACCCTCTTCCCCAAGTGACATTGTTGTCCCAAGATAGACACAAAATGCTGGAGTAACTCAGCAGGACAGGCAGCATCTCCGGGGAGAAGGAATGCGTGACGTTTGGGTCGAGGAACCTTCTTCAGAACTCTGAAGAAGGATCTTGACTCGAAACGTCATCCCATTTCTTCTTTCCAGAGATGCTGCCTGTCCCACTGAGTTACTCCAGAATTATGTGTCTATCATTGGTTTAAACCGCCACCATGCAGTTCCTTCTTAGACTTCCCTGTCTCAACCTATGATGTGTTTTATGAATACATGTTGCTGCGATAATTGTTTGGATTTATTTCCATTCCTTGGGTTGGAGCAATTTTTGTTTTAATCAGATGTAAAAAAATTCCTGAAGCAAAATTAACATGAATCACTCAATCATACAAATGCCATGTATTTACTGGATAAATAATAGAGCCTTAATGGGTTTATGATAATGTGTTTATTTTTGTAATGCATATGGAAAAGATGTGCAGTCCTAGAAGATCAAAGAATTAGTTCCTCAAACTTTATTCTTCGAATCGTGGAACAAGGTAATAATAGAAAAGCAAAATCTCCCCCCCCCCCCCCCCCACCCCACCACCGTGCCACACCTGGAATCGCACCTATTTTGCCCGACTCCCACAAGGCCCCCCCCCCCCCCCCTTCCCTTTCCTACAGTCCTTTATCTGGCTTCACAGTTTGCAACTCTTCAATCCTGCTGTCTCACACCTTCTGTTTTAATCGCTGGGCTTTATTCCAACCATCTCTCTATCAAATCCACCTCCTCACTTGGCAGTGTCCACCTATCACCTGCCATGTTTTGTCCTGTGTGTCCTCTCCCTGCTTTCTTTCTCCCCCCCCACAATCAGTCTGAAGAAGGGTCCTGACCTAAAACGTCACCTATCCATGTTCTCCAGAGATGCTGCCCGACTCACTGAGTTGCTCCAGCACTTTGCACCTCTTTGTGTAAAACCAGCATCTGTACTTCCTTGTTTCTACAAATGCAAAATACTGATCATGACTATTGATGAAGTGAGAGCATGCTGAACAAAAACGTATCTGTAGAAGGGAAGATTACTTTACAGATACGATAGAGGAATAATATTTCAGACAATGGTCTTACTTCTGCAGAAGATGTATATCCTTTATTTAATAATTGGTTCCCTTATCAATTGTGACCTAAATTATTGCCCATATTGCTCTGTAAGATCTGTCCTCACCAAAGTGGACAACAGTTTTAACATTTTCATTCTTGCACTCGTGCTCCCTGACATTCTGAGCTTATCCAGCGTATAGAGACATGAGAAACTGGTTATTCATGGGTCACCACTACCTTCTCAAGGCTTGGATTTATTTTTGAATATCTCACACCAATGCAACAGCAACAAAAAGAAACATTGGATGATGGAAGGCTACACCTTATCCTAACCATGGCTTTCTTTGTTTCACCGGCAGCCTTCCCCCTGTCCTCCTGAAAATAACATGTTACTCGATGGCTGAGGGCTATAGCTCATTATCCTTCTTTCTTCTATTATGATTATAGAGATGAAGACAGAGGTGGAGAATCAACTTTACTGGTAATATACACCAATGTTTGCAATGATCTGGGATCCATGGGAGTTGGTTACAGATGGAAATCTTCCTCATATTATCCTTTGCAAATGCCATTTTGGATTCACTTTGCACGCTTTAACCAATTATTAATTACTCCCGTAAAAGTGTAGCTAACACAAAAGGGAGCTCCCGAAACTAAATCAACAAAGCTTTGCAATAAAAATAATCTTGGAATCAACAGTGACAGAGGAGATATATTATTCCACAAGCATCCTTCGGCTTGGAACATAAATTCAGGAACATAAATTTAAACCCTATCTTGTAAACTGGGCCATTTAAATTTAGAGAAGGTGCAGAAGAGATTTACCAGGATGCTGTCTGGATTACATGGTATTAGCTATAAAGAGAGGTTTGATAGTCATTGGATTATTTTCTCTGGAGCTTCACAGGCTGAGGGGAGACCTGACTTGAGAGGAAAAAATTGCCAGTCCACTGAATAGCCCAGCAATCCGCTCAGTTCAGGAATCATTTGGATAAATGCCAGCCTTGCCAGTGCTGATCTTATATTGTGTGAAAATAATTAATTAATACATATTTCACTGTACATTGGACATTGTGTTAAGTAATTGCTATAGCCATAAATTAGCACCCTCTCTACTTCCAAAGATCTCTCGAAAGCATCACTGGGACATCAAGTACCCTCGTGTTCATCTGCTTTTACCCCTAAATTAGTGCATAAGGATGAATTTTCCCCAATCTTGAAATACATAGCTCAGCAACGGAAAACTATTCACACAGAGGGTGGAGGGTATATGGAACGAGCTGCATGTGGAGTGTTTGAGGTGGGTACAATAACTGCATTTAAAAGACAATTGGTCGGGAACATGGATAGGAAATGTTTAGAGGGATATGGGCCAAATGCAGGCAAGTGAGATTGGCTTAGATGGGGCATCTTGGATGAGTTGAGCTGAAGGGCCTATAGAAACATAGAAAATAGTTGCAGGAGTAGGCCATTCAACCCTTCGAGCCAGCACCGCCATTCAATATGATCATGGCTGATCATCTAAAATCAGTACCCCGTTCCTGCTTTTTCCCCATATCCCTTGATTCCCTTAGCCCTGAGAGCTATATCCAACTTGAAACTCTCTATTTCCATGTTGTAAAACTCTAGGACTACAGATTAGTTTCCATTACACCTTTAGCATAAACATAGATCTGTTATGCTCTTTGGATTGTATATTAGTGCACTGATAAGTGCTTCTACTCTTATGTCCTGTTTGTTATTCCACATACAATTCTTCATGCGATAAGCTTTCAGCCTCATGCTCAATCATAATTGGATTTCTGTTCTCAACCATTACCAATTGATTTTAATGCAAAAGTGTTCATCACAAAGCATCTGATCTGCTTTCAGATAAGAAATGTTTCAGCATCATTGGGACCTCATCCATAAAATATTGTAACGCTAGAACAACACATGAAAAATAACATAAACATCCACCACAGCGGCTCCACTATATGAATGAGGTGAATCAAAAACTTCAATATGAGAAGGCAATTTAAGGGAATCAAGTATTGTTTGGCGATCTCACTGGGAATTGCACATGTTCAATAAAAGGTGGGTGATGTATTCTGTCAGGTTACTAGATCAGGGAAAATCCCAAAACGTCACCCATTCCTTCTCTCCAGAGATGCTGCCTGTCCTGCTGGGTTACACCAGCTTTTTGTGTCTATCTTAGGGAAAATTACTCCTTGTTTTGTATTTGCTGAAGCTTGTAGCACAACCTAGCTTGTTGTGTTGCATTATTGACATGCCTGCATTTGCACTGTACTGTTAGTCTGTTCAGGGAAACCAGGGCACTAGGTATCAGTAATCAATATAATCCAATCCTCACAAAGGAGACGGGATTTACTGTCTAGCCGAATGGTCAATTTAAAGTGTGCATCAGCAGTATACTTCATTAACGCCAATGTGTTTTGCAAGGTCATGAAAGTGTCTTGCAGATGTGCTGTTGGAGAAAGTGACCATGCATGTCCCTTCTGCACTAATCTGCACTTTCTGTTCAGATGTATTCAGATCTGTGCTGACCAACATGACCCATCAGCATTAATTCCACCTGCCTATGTTTGGCCCTCTAAACCTATCCACTTCATATACCTGTCGAAATGTTTCTTAAACATTGTTATCACACCTGCCTCAACTCCCTCCTCCGACAGCTCATTCCATGCACCTACCACCCTTTGTGTAAAATCATTGCCCCTCAGGTTTCTATTAAATCTTTCCCCCCTCACCTTAAATCTATGTACTCTGGTTCTCAATCCCCATACTCTGGGTAAAAGACTGTGCATTTATCCTATCTATTTCTCTCATAATCTTGTACGCCTCTATAATATCACCCCTGGTCCTCTTATGGTCCAAGGAATAGAGCCTGGCTGTAGATCAGGCCCTCGAGTTCTGGCAACATTCTCGTAAATCGTCTGGCAACATCCTTCCTACAACAGCGTGACTAAAACTCAACACAATACTCTAAATATGGCCTCAACAATGTCTTGTACAACTGTAACATGGCCTCCCAACTTCTATCCTCAGCACTCTGCCGGATGAAGGCCAATGTGCCAAAAGCCTTCTTGACCACCCTATCTACTTGTCACACCATTTTCAAAGAACTATGTACCTGCACTACTAGATCCCTCTGCTCTACAACACTCCCCAGGGCCCTATCATTCACTGTGTAAAATGGCATTCGAAAATCAATATATTTGAAAGTTTTAAAAAGTTGGGCGGCACGGTGGCACAGCGGTAGAGTTGCTGCCTCACAGCATCAAAGACCTGAGTTTGATCCTGACTACGGGCGCTGTCAGTGTGGAGTTTGTAAGTTCTCCATGAGATGTGCTTGGGTTTTCTCCGATGCTCCGGTTTCCTCCCACACTCTAAAGACGTCCAGGTTTGTAGGTCAATTGGCTTGGATAAATTTTGAAATTGTCCCCAGTGTGTGTGGGACAGTGTTAGTGTGCGGGGATCGCTGGGCAACGCGGACTCGGTGGGCCGAGGGGTCTGTTTCCGTTCTGCATCTCTAAACTAAACAATCTGACTGTCGCTTTCATGGAACACTTAATGTGCCGACTATAATCGCTAGTTAACACATGGAAACGGTGCTAGGCATACATCTGACCTAATGCACTGAGCAAGCAATCTGCAGAAGAAAAGGGGAAAGAAAGCTTGCATCCTGTCAGAAGGACTAAAATATCCTGAAGTCAAAAAATGGAGATGCCTGGAAATTCATCTCAGTTTAGGGCTGCAAATGGCACCACATAATTTCTTGTTATTTATTGCTGCAAGCATGAAACTGTAGATATTTCATTTAACTTGTCACGTTATATTAATTGCAGCATTGTGATCTGCCAATTTCATTTTACAAAGAAGCTGAAGCATGATTATTCTCAGTGCTCCTCCATTGGACCTGGGAGTGCATGTGTGGAAGTCAGAGAATGGCTGAATGATCAGAACCATTGTTGGCAAGATTCGCCTATTATCTCTCTGAGCTTGCAGACATTGCACGTTTTTCCCTTTTTAAAAAATCTCTGTAGAAGTCCTACCTATAATCACTCTTGAGACTAAATACCTGAAAGTAAGTCTAGAATATTATAGTCCCTTCTCTTTCCATTAACAGCTGGTATTGAGAAGCACCCTTGACAATCAAACCAGACAATGCTTTCAAGAAAGAGAGAATTATAAAGATAATGCCAGTAATGGAAGAAGTGATGCACTGGTGTGGGAGGTTTTCCTGTACTATGGGTTACAATGAGTCAATTTTAATCTAAAGATCATTACTAGAAAATAATGGGTTAGTTCTCCGTATGAGAAACATTGGAACATTGTAAATGTTGACTCACTACAACCAATATTTTCACATGTTATTCTTAAAGACCAATATTATTAAGTAGTCAATCCCTTTATTCTTTGAGGCATAATTTAGACCACCATCCATCCAATGCCACGTACTCTTACTCCCATACTCTGCATCCATCCTCACCAACTCGGCAATACGATTTTTTGGGGAATAATCCTTCAGAAGATAAAAGCAATTTTCAATTATTTATGTAAATGAACATTGGTATTGGTATTGGTTTATTGTTTGTCACTTACACTGAAAAGTGAATAGTGAATAGTGAAAAAGATATAGTGAAAAACGTTCTTCCAGTGCTATCCAGTCAAATCATTCTGTACTTGAGTACGACCAAGCCACACACAAGTACAGCAGGTAGTGTAAAGAGAAAAATACCAGAGTGCAGAATTTGGTTCTTGTAACATTATGGTGTTACAGTTCCAGAGAAACTGAAGATGAACAAAGAGTGCAAGGACCACAATGATGTAGGTTGGAAGATCTGGACTACATATGAGAGGACTGTTCAGTAATCTGATAACAGTGGGGAAGAATCTGTTTCTGAATTTGGTGGTATGTGCTTTCAAGCTTTTGTATATGTTCCCTTAAATGGGTTACTTTAAGTGATTATCAGGAAACTGGTTCCATCGTTATCTTCTAATCCTATCAGATAGCTTCCTTGCTTGGAAGTTTATTCTGTTTGTTTAAATTATAGCCCTTAGAAGAGACATCCTTGACTTGCTGTGAGTGGATTATTACAGACATTTTATGACAGATGGAGGCCACTCCATTGTGTTTAATCCGGTTAAAACAGCCACTGTACCTAATGCCACCTTCCAGCACCCAGTCCACAGCCCAGCGAGGCATGACTCCTCCAATGTATGTCCAAGCACATTTAATTATGCTGCCTACTCCCACCCTTTGAGGCAGTGAGTTCCAGACTCTACCATCCACCAAGTGAGAACAACATTTTCTTATCTATCTCCTGAGGTTTTTATCAATCGAACACGAGAATTCATGCAGGAAATAGGAGCAGTAGTGGGCCACCTGGCCCATCAAGCCCGTCCTGCCATTCGATATGGTCATGACTGATCTGTTGCTGCTTTCCAGTGCTCCGCTGTGCCACTTCCTCAGTTCTATTATCATTCGAACCATATTATCTCTTCTTTAAATACCATTCAGCCATCACAATACCATGGGTTAGAGAATTAGACAATAGACAATAGGTTCAGGAGTAGGCGATTCGGCCCTTCAAGCCAGCACCACCATTCACTGTGATCATGGCTGATCATCCACAATCAGTACCCCGTTCCTGCCTTCTCCCCATATCCCTTGAATTCCAGAGATTCAGCACATGCTGACCATCTGATGCCAATTTATACAGGCCCCGTCTGAACTCTCAGGTAGATATAATTGCGCTGCAGTGAATGAACAGAATTACACACATTTCTATGGTTTTCATGTCTATTGTGGCTGATCAATATGTATTTTATTTATTGCCATCAGTCAGATTACTGGCTCGCTATTGTGTTACTGTTATTGGAGGTTGCTATATGCGAATTGACTACCATGTTTCAATAGAGAATTAGAAATAACAGAGGTTTATCCATTGCTGTTTGAAACTATCTGAAACATAAGGCATGGGCTGAATATCGAGAACATGTTAGTGTCACTGTCACAGTCACTCTTTGTGGCTGGGCAGCTGCCAATAACCAAGATCTTCTTGCAGTAGCTGTTCATCTTTGAATTAAATTGAATTGAATTGAAAGATACAGCAGGTAAACAGGCCCTTCATCCCACGGAGTCCACGCCGACCATTGTTCACCCGTTCACACTAGTTCTATGTTATCCCATGTTTGCATCCACTCCCTGCGCACTCGGAACATTTTTTACAGAGGCCGCCTAATCCTACAAACCCGCACTTCTTTGGGATGTGGGAGGAAACCGGAGCATCCGGAGGAAACCCACGCAGTCATAGGGAGAACGGCAAACCCGGTACAAGTAGCAATCAACAGTCAAGATCAAAGCTGGGTCTGGCATTGTGAGGCAGCTCAGTGACACAGCGGTAGAGTTGCTGCCTCACAGCACCAGAGGCCTGGGTTCGATCCTGACTACGGGTGCTGTCTGTACTGAGTTTGTATGTTCTCCCTGTGACCATGTGGGGTTTTTTTCCACGTGCTCCAGTTTCCTACCACATTCTAAAGATGTGCAGGTTGTAAGTTCATTGTCTTCTGTAAATGATCCTTAGTGTGTAGACTAGAACTAGTGTACACTTGCTGTCGGTGTGGACTGGGTGGGCTGAAGGGCCTGTTTCCATGCTGTATTTTTACACTAAACTAAACTACAAGTTGATGTAGCCACATGAAACACTCTCTGTGTGCGGGGAGACTTTGCCTTGAATAGCTCCCACCCCTCCTGCTGCCTTGGATCATCGCTCATCTTATGTCTGTGTCTTTCCTAATGGATGAATCAAAATAATAATTGCAGCACACAAACAGAATGGAGGGGAGAGTGTTGACCTGGCTGACTGCAGTTCCTACTCATTAATTCCCAATGGTCTGCTCGGGCTCAGTCGAAAGGACCTCTGTGTCATCCTCCAGTCAATGCTACTGTGCAGCCAAGCAATACACTTGCTCCTTGCACTACCGACAAGATGTATCGTGCATCCAAAGAGAACATAGAGCCAAGCACCATTGCCATGACAACTCAAACTGTGAGCTTATTGATACTACGCAATGAATAAATCGTTGTGAACTAAAACAAGCTGTGGAGCATTCATGTTATAGGATACAATAAATCACAGGATCAACATACAAAAGCCAAAGTCTTATCTGAAATGTATGTGTGAAAATGTATCTCATGTTGTTTGAGTTGGCAGTTATGTCTATTATTCCTGACAGGAGTCTAGTTTTTGCTCCCCTAATCAAAATATGTTGGCTATAGATATATTATATTGATATTCAAATAAGTTTAAATTGCGTACTTCAAGGCGTCAGTTCCTTAGTATGTGATAGGACATCCTTGGGACTAAAGTCTACATGTCTATGAAATGATCAATCACCTCTGAAAGGTTCATTGCAATGAAGCAAAAATCAAAATGAACAGAGCAGATCATAATCATAATCATACTTTATTGGCCAAGTATGTTTTGCAATATACGAGGAATTTGATTTGCCATACAGTCATACCAATAAAAACACACAAAATACATTTTTACATAAACATCCGCCACAGTGACTCCTCCACATTCCTCACTGTCATGGAAGGCAAAATGGCTGCAATAGTAGAAAGCTTGAATGGCCCAGATTTTGTGTTTGTGATTATGGCATTTACTGCCATGAAATAATTACAATCTTCATTAACGGCTTGTGGAGTGTATTTAATCTATCCCCTTACTTAAACTCTCATCTTGTCCTCTTCCGGTTTGCATTGTTTTGAAATTTATGCTAAAACAGTACCATATTTCGCATATTTTGCCATCTTACTCACTGTTCTCCTCTGCTCCAAGCGCACCAAGTTTTGTTCCGATCGGTGGAATATTACAAAAGTTATGAAGGTTTAAAAAATTGTGAGATCAGCAGATTGGTCTTCTCACCTGTCAGTCACCATGAAGGTTACGCCCCTTCCGGCACCCGCTGTCAATCACCAGGGCGAGAAGAATAAAGTCCCGGAGGCAGGGCTGAGTCCGTGAGCCACGCTGATTGAGTCCACAAGCTGTGCTGATTGAGCCTGCAAGCCGTGCTGAGTGTGCCCACAAGAGTGGAGTTGGGGAAGCCACTGAGTGGAGTCAGAGAAGCCATTGTTTGGAGTCGGGGAAGCCGCTGTGTGGAGTCGGGGACGCCGCTGTGTGGAGTCGGGGACGCCGCTGAGTGGAGTCGGGGAAGCCGCTGAGTGGAACTGGGAGGTGCTGTATGGTGCCTTGGCCGCTGAGTGGAGTCCCTCCCCCCCACACAGCCCTCCTCCACACACCCACACCCCCCTCCCCCTTCCCCCTTCCCCCTCCCCTCTTCCCCACAGACCCACCCTCCCCACACACCCAGAACCCCCCTTTAGACCCCTCCCATCCCTCTCCCTTCCCCCACTGCTCCCCCCCACCCCACCCCTCACACCATGCCACACCCACACACCACCCCACCCCCCCCACACCACCCCACCCCCCCCAAACCACCCCACCCCCCACACCACCCCTTCCCCCCACACCAGCTCCCCACATCACCCTCTCCCCCAACACTCCCTCCCCCACACAGCCCCTCCACCATACCCCCCTCCTCATCCACACCCCCCCTCCCCCACACGCCTCCCTCCCCCACACCACACCCCTCTCCCCCACACCACAACCCCCCTCGCCCACACCACCCCCCTCCCCCACACAACACCCCACACCACCCCCTCTCCCACACCATGGTGGAATATTGCATTAGGGAATGGGTTGCGTTGGGGGGACCAGGCCTCCCAAATGATTGGGACCCTATGGGTCCCACTTAGTCCAGTACTTAACTAAAACTCTCATCTTGTCCTCTTCCTGTATACAATGCTTTTACATTTGTGCAAAAACGGTACCTGATAGCTCTACAATTTTTCACCGCCTTACCTATTGTTCTCCTGTGCTGCAAGTGCACCAAGTTTTGTTCCGATCGATGGAATATTACAAACGTTATGAAGGTTTTTAAATCGTATAAACCGCCTCTTCCGGCACCCGCTGTCAATCACCGGCGGCGAGGAGAATAAAGCTGAAGGAGCAGAGTGAGCAGAGCGCGGAGTGAGTAGAGGAGCAGAGCGCGGAGAGAGCAGAGTGTGGGCTGCGTCGGCGACCACAACCAACCCCCCCCGCCGCCACAACCCCCCCTGCCATTACTACCCCCCGCCACTGCAGCCCCCCCACAACCCCTCCAGCCACCACAACCTGCGCCCCCCACCCACAACACATGACCCCTCCCCCACACACCCCCCCCTCCCCCACACACACACACCCCTACCCCACACCTGCCACTCCCCCACACGCCTCCCTCCCCCACACACACCTCCTCCCCCACACACACCCTTCCCCACACGCCTCCCTCCCCCACCCCCCCCCCCCCCTATCAGCCACCGACAGGCCCGCCTGAAGCAGTCCCATCCCCTGGCTACAGAATGCTCCCGCCGTTGCATTGGGGGAACAGGTGAGTGGTGGAATATTGCATTGGGGAATGGGTTGCGTTGGGGGAAAAGGCCTCCCGCGTCGAGTGACTACCTTTCATATTTTTTTGCTATTTTAATTGGCAACAATGTGAAATCTTTGATATCATTTCTATCTCTCATCTTCTCCCAACCTGTTATTTGTGCTTTATCTATAAATAGATCAAGACTGGGATAAAGATCTGAACTTGTTTTTACAAAGTTGGCCAAGTTCACCTTCGTCTATTAAGAATAGAGTTAATGCGGAAAATGTTCTCTTGAAGCTGATGTTAAATTTAGCGTGTAATACAATTTCAATCACGTCACCATCTAAATCTGGATCGATATGAAACAATTTGCTGAAGTAATCTATGTTACTTTTGTGGTTTTGAAACATTGAGCATAGACACATATCTTTGTCAATAAGAGTTGATGGTGGTGGCGGATGGAAGAGCGGATCGGTGCTGGTGAACGGGCTGGTGGAGGTGCTCTGGTGTTGGCAAGGATGACTGTGGGAAGTGTCCCAACGTACGGAGC
Source organism: Amblyraja radiata (assembly GCF_010909765.2). Taxonomy (NCBI): domain Eukaryota; kingdom Metazoa; phylum Chordata; class Chondrichthyes; order Rajiformes; family Rajidae; genus Amblyraja; species Amblyraja radiata. The sequence continues at coordinate 31,733,397 of NC_045970.1, read as the reverse complement.
CTGAGGGGTGGGTGCAGGAGGTGAGGGGACGGTGTGTTTGCGGGTCCATGTGTCCGTGGAGTGGGAGGTTGGAGGCCCTGTAGCAGTCGGATTGGGAGCCGCTGGATGCCGTACAGTGGCCGAGCGCATGGATTGGATGTGGCCTGCAGCAGCACGGAAGAAGGATCTCAACCCGAAATGTCACATGTCCATGTTTTGTTTCCCAAAAATAAACTTTAATCGGAATAACAAAAAAATATCCACCAAACAAGAAAAGTGCAGATCCTCTTTTAACATTCTAACATTCATTAGTGTTAGACCCAGAGCCCAGGCCTCGCGGGCCACAGTCTCGCGGGTTGGAGGTGGAGCCTCGCAAGTCGACAAAGCCAGTGGCCATGGTCTGTGGAGCTGGGGAAGGAACAAAGGAGGACCCGGTGTGGGGAGACCACTGTGAGGAGGGGGTGCAGCACATGATGTTCATCTCCAAATGCATCCCTGGGAACAGTCCGTAAACCATAGAGTCGTCTTCTGTTACGGAGCTGTTACTCCAGCACTTTGTGTATTTTTGTTTATTAACCAGCATCTGCATTTCTTTGTCTCTACTTAAGTTTACTCCATTGATTACATGAATGTTAAGATTTTTGTACATGCAAATGGTTTCGCAAATGGCTAGCAAACAAAAGACAAAGAGTACTCCAAACCCAAGCAGGGGAGCGGATAACACGAGGAATGCATAGCTTGAACGACAGTGATAGCTATTTAAATGTGTGAATTTCAATTTTTTGTTGTATAGGAGATGTGCAAGTTATAGTCAAAAGTTAGTTAGTGCTCGAACCTGTCCGAATGTTTTTAAATGTTGTTATTGTACCTAACTCAACTTCCTCTGTGTAAAAAAGTTGCCCCTCAGGTTCCTATTAAACCTTTCCTCTGTCAACCATAAACCTATGTCCTCTTGTTCTTGATTCCCTTACTCTGGGTAAAAGACTGTGCATTAACCGGTAAAGTTCTGACATATACCTAGGCTTTAAGTAGATACAGCTGCTCTTTTGAAAGCATAGAATGTCATTCAATGAATGTATTCCCATTCCAGTGTGTTCAAACCACATTCAAATATTAGCTGAAGACAATATGTTCGATTGTACCATGTTTACAAATATCATTTAATCGGTCTATAAATTATCTCAGATTCTTTAAGCAGATTACACTGGGCTTCACAAACGAGGGAAGATTTGTTGGTGTAATGTTATTGGAATAAAGAGCAAGTCTTGGAAAAGAACTAAGCTTGTTTAAATCCCCCTGTTTAGTTAGCAGTCTTTGGTGTACTCTAAATAAATTGCTTGAAATTCTTTTGCAGTGATGGCAATGTTCCTACATGGTGCTTCAGTGATTAGAAATGTGCAGAGCTGTCTTTGCTGCTTCCTGACCTGCATAAATGTCTCAGCTATACTGAAGGGAGCGATTCATGTTTGCATTTATTATAATAATAATAGACCCTCCACCCCTACCAGAGGCCATGTCAACTCTTTGGAGAGGCGAGAAACAGACATCCAGGTTGATCGGGGAGAAAGCCTCTGCCAAAATCCCCTCCAGTTTATCAAGTCAAGCGCAAAAATATCCCAGGTTACTGTTCTGGCAGTGCCTTCCTTGTGGAAGAAGCCACCTCCTAAAGCTGGAAACATGGCCAGCTCTCAGTCATTGGTTGGGAGTGTATTGCATTAGATGGCATCCAGTTCATGAAGTGCTCTCTTCTCTGGAACCAGCAATATTCCCCGAAAGCTAAGCTACATTTTGTCTTTTGCAATTTAAATTTGGGTTTCTTGATCCTTCATAATTTAATTAGTGCAATTGGTGCAAACTGCGAACTGGAACATTTTAATTCCAGTCTAAGAGATTGGTTTGCTGGAACATGGTTAACAACATTGAGATTGGTTTGCTGGAACATGGTTAACAACATTGAGCGTTGTGTCAAGATTACATTTACTGTTTGCAATATTTGTTGCCTCTGAGAATTGTGCAGCAATTCAATTTTAACAAAATTAAAAAATGAATTTTAATTGGCAAGAACACATTATCCATTTGACATCCAAAATGTTTTACCTAAGCCAATAAGAAAATAATAACGCTGCATAAAAAAATGCATTGAATTAAAGTTGGGACTTGAAAGCACGATTTAAATCCTCTTAAAAAGATCTTACCTTTTATCAGAATATACACTGCAATGCGAGTGCCTTTAGTGAACTTCTCAAATACTAATGATTATCTTTCTATTGCATTTTGAATAGGCTCTTATTTTGAAATGTGATTTGCCTCTAAGGATTATTGAACAGAAAAAATATTTGTTCTTAATGATTCTTGCTGCCAGTCACATGCTCCACCACAATCTTCTCTCGACTTTGTTACGAGTGGCGCAGTGGTAGAGTTGTTGCCTCGCAGTGTCAGAGTCCCGGGTTCGATCTTGACTACGCGTGCTGTCTGTACGGAGTTTGTACGTTCTCCCTGGGACCTGCGTATGTTTTCTCCGGGTGGTCTGGATTCCTCCCACGTAGACGTACAGGTTTGTAGGTTTTTGGCTTCAGTAAAATGATAAAATTGTCTCTGGTGTGTAGGATAGCGTTAGTGTGCAGGGATCGCTGGTCGGCGCAGACTCGGTGAGCCGAAAGGCCTGTTTCCACGCTGTGTCTCTAAACTAAACTAAAAGCCTAAATTCCTCTCTTTGATTAACCCGCTCTCCCTCAAGGCTAAGCCACCCAAGGAAAAGAAAGGTAGACAACTCAGCGGGTGAAGCAGCATCTATGGAGCAAAGGAAATAGGCGACGTTTCGGGTCAGATTGATGTGGGGGTGGGGGCGGGAAGGAAAGAAAGATCTTTTCACTCCCAGGACAGCTTTGACGACTGCTGGATTCCTGAGTGTAATGTTAGGAAATTCCAGTGAAGACAGGGCACTGCTATTTGAGCAGAATAAGATGAGCACCTCAGTAAACTCAGCATCTCAAAGCATTCAGTAAGTCCAAGATTTATAGCTGGTCTAGGATGTAAATGGTTAGGTTGACTGCATAAACTGATAGCCACAAGCACAATATGGTCTATGTGTAGGAAGGAACTCCAGATGCTGGCTTAAACTGAAGATAGACACAAAATACTGGAGTAACTCAGCAGGACAGGCAGCATCTCTGGATAGAAGGAATGGGTGACGTTTTGGGTCGAGACCCTTACTCAGTGGAATTCTTTGCCACAGATGCTGTGGAGGCCAAGTCAGTGGATATATTTAAAGCAGAGATAGATAGATTCTTGATTAGTACGGGTGTCAGAGGTTATGGGGAGAAGACAGGAGAATGTGGTTAGGAGGGAGAGATACATCAGCCATGATTGAATGGCGGAGTAAACTAGATGAGCCGAATGGCCGAATTCTACTCCTATCACTTATGATCTTATGACTAGGAACATTTTACAATTTTACCGAAGCCAATTACTCTGGCATCAACCATGTGACCCAAAAGGAAAGTTCTTTATCCCAGACTTAGGAAACCATTCATTAACCTTATCCATTAACCATTGGATTAAGCTGCTCATTATTAGTTACATTGAGGTGATAATGCCTAAGGTATAGGAAGAGAGTAGATGAGTGACTATATGGGGAAAGGGAACAGGCAGAGTGGGCAGGTGATCCCTGTGGTCATTCCCCTTCAAACCAGGTATTCCCTTTTGGATACTGTTGAGGGATTGATCTGCCAGGGGTGAGCATCAGCAGCAGTCAGGTCTGTGGTACCGAGCTTGGCTCTGAGGCTCAGCGGAGAAGGGGAATGTCAGGCAAAGCCACACTGATTGGAGACTTGTTCATTAGGGGGACAGATAGGAGATTCTGTGGCAGCAATGGAGATCCCAGGATGGTGTGTTGCCTCCCTGGTGCAAGGCTGTACGGCTGCACAAGATTCTCAAGGGGGAGGGTGAACAGCCAGAAGTCGTTGTGCATTTTGGCGCAAGTGGCATATAGGTAGGAAAAGAGATGAGGTCCCTTTGTGAATATAGGCAGTTAGCCAAGAGGATAAACAGCAAGACCACCAGGGTAGTAATCTCTGGATTACTCCTGGTACCCCAAGTTAGTGAGGGGTATGAACAGGAAGATAGGACAGATGAATGGGTGGTTGAGTAGTTGGTGCAGCGGGCAGGGATTCCACATCTGGATCCACGTATCACCTACCAGCCCCCATTCCCACCACCCTTTTCTCTGCCACATACTGCTGCTTACTGACAATCTTCCTCCTAAGTCCTGATGTAGAGTCTCAGCCCAAAACATCGATTTACACCTTTGGCTCCAAAGATGCTGCCTGACCAACTCTTTCTTTGTAGGAAGGAACTGCAGAAGCTTGTTTACACTGAAGATAGACACAAAAAGCTGGAGTAACTCAGTGGGTCAGGCAGCATCAGGTGATGTTTCAGGTCGCGACCCTTCTTCAGACTGAGAGTCAGTGGAGAGGGAAACTAGAGATATGAAAAGGTACATAGAACGAATGGATGAAAGGTATGGAAAAGAACAAATCAAAGCCAGTAGCGATGATCAAGGAAAGGAGGAGCCCACAATGGTCCATTGTTGGTTGTGGAGAAGGCGATAACGAGTGATACAACCTGTGAAACTCAGCAGGACAACAATGAAAGGGTGGGGGAGAGATGGAGAGACAGGGGATGCAGTGGAGGAGGCCCAGGACAATGTCAGACTGTATTTTGTTCCAGATTCCAGCATCAGTAGTTGCTTTTTTCTAACCAAAGCTCCATGTAAGCTATGTCAGCCACATTGCCCTCATCAATACATTTTGTTATCTCTTCGCAAATTTGGTTAAGTTACTCAGACGGGAGGATCTCCTACTAACTCCTCCTTCACGGGCAGCATCGTGGCGCAGCGGTAGAGTTGCCGCTTTACAGCGCCAGAGACCTAGGTTCCATCCTGACTATGGGGTGCTGTCTGTATGGAGTTTGTATGTTCTCTCTGTGACCGCATTGGTTTTCTCCGGATGCTCTGGTTTCCTCCCACACTCCAAAGTACAGGTTTTCGGTAAATTGTCCCGAGTGTGTAGGATAGTGTTAGTGTACGGGGTGATCGCTGGTCAGCACGGACTTGGTGGGCTGAAGGGCCTGCCTTCACACTAAGTGGAGATGAGTGCAGTCCCTCATAATTGTTTCCAGTAATTCCCCAACCACGGATATTATTCTCACCTTGGTTTCTCCTGCTTCCTTTTATGGAAAAGGGCTTACATTTGCTGTTCTCTGGTGGCCTGATGCCTCACACGTGGCCAGCAAAGATCTAAACAAATTCTCTAAGCAGTTTCCTCCCTTGTGTCCTACAGCAGTCTGAGATACATTTCATATGGCCCTAGGGAATTGTCCACCCTTAAGGCCTCAAAAATGTTCATTCAATAATGTCAAAGGGGGACTTGTAGGCAAATCATAAATTCAGTGGTTAGGGCTGCTCAGTGGTCATTAAAGTGAAAGTAATAAATTATCCTTAATTGAATTGGACGTCACAGATATAGGCAGGAAAATGTCATGAAATTAGCCTCATCGGCTGACACTATAACACAAGCCATTAAAATGCTGATTTATTAAGAGAAAGTAAATGTAAGCACAAAGGCAGCCAGCTCAAATGATCCACCCTGTGTAAGAAGATATGGATTAGATGTCAATAGAACATGTACCAATGACCCAACGCAATAATTACTGTTTAACTGAAGGTTTTGAGTCACAGAATTATAGCTGCGATCCTATGTATTTCGCTTTGCTTTCGGAAAAATAGAAAATAAAGAGTTTAGGTCCACCACCGATTTCCCGGCAGCTGGTGGTGCGGCACCTCCTTTAATCCGGACAAAGTTCCAAGTGTGCACTTGAAATCCCACCCAGAAGTCCCCCAGAAAATGTAATGCCTAGGTCGGGCGAGGTGGCCGATCTCAACCTCGTTGGAGCCTGCACACCGATCGGTGGGTTGAATCTGCCGGCTTCGACATAGTCATAGAGTCATAGAGTAATACATTGTGGAAACAGGCCCTTCCGCCCAAATTGCCCACACCAGCCACACTAGTCCCACCTGCCTGCGTTTGGTCTATATCCCTCCAAACCCATCCTATCCAATCCACGGTATCTCGGAGGCCGGGATCTCGCCTGCCCCAAGGCCGTCACCTCTGTGGGTCCAGCAAAGCAGATAATACTGCAAGGTCCTGGAACCAAGGGGCCGGAACATCAGTGGTGGACCTGCCCCATGATCCATCTGATTATTGATCATATGTGTTGTCTCTATTGTGTTTGATTTAGGATTATATATTTTCTGTTACTGAGATGTAGAGAGCTTGGTGTCCATGTGCTCAAAACACCAAACCATCCATTTGCACAACAGTGGAGCCTAACAAACTACAGATGCTGGAGTCTTGATTAAAATACAAAGTGCCAGAGGAACTCAGCAAGTCAGGCAGCATCTGTGAAGGGAATGGACAGGTGAAGTTTTGGGTTGGCATCCTTACTGAAAAACACATACTGAAGAAAGAAGATATCTTGGATGTAACAAAAGTAGTCTGAAGAAGGCTTTCGGCCTGTTCCTTCCCTCCACAGATGCCAGCCGATACAACTGTGTTCCTCCAGCGCTTTGTGTTTTGTACAACTATAGATGTCAACTTATAAACTGATAAAAAACCATTTCACAAAGTGGTTAAAATATGCCTAGGATGAGGAAAATTTAATTTGATTGGACAGAGCATTAAATGTCTTGATTGGATAGAGGCACAAGAATCTGAAGATGCTTATTTCGACTGAATAAGCCTGAGGCAGGGTCACAACTGAAACATGGTCCATCCATTCCATCCATGGATGCTGCCTGACCCACTAACCTCCTACATATTTTGTACAGGGTATTTGTCAGCTAGAATACAGCAACACAATTAAAATGAAACAGCAAAGTTATTTTGACCTTGGATGATATCAGTGTAAATTTTGAATAATAATGCCCAGGCATGGTGGCACATGGTAGATTGCTGCCATACAGTGAAAGAGACCCAGGTTCGATCCTGACCACGGATGCTGTCTGTAAGGAGTTTGTATGTTCTTCCTGTGACCGCATGGGTTTTCCACGGATACTACGATTTCATCCCACACACCAAAGATGGACAGGAAGCAGCATGTGAGGCTGGGAAAGCACATCTCAGACCCGCAGACCCTCAGCATAGGAGCACCGCAAGGCTGCGTACTCTCCCCTCTCCTTTACTCTCTCTACACCAATGACTGCACATCCACTGACTCCTCTATCAAGCTTCTCAAGTTTGCGGATGACACAACCCTGATTGGACTGATCCAGGATGGGGAGGAATCTGCCTACAGACAGGAAGTGACACAGATGGCGTCCTAGTGCCATCGCAACAACCTGGAGCTCAATGCTCTTAAGACAGTGGAATTGACTGTAAACTTTAGGAGAGCTGCCCCTCCCCTCACCCCACTCACCATCAACAACACCACAGTCACATCTGTGGAGTATTTCAAGTTCCTGGGAACGATCATCTCCGAGGACCTTAAATGGAGGAGGAGGCACCATCGACTCTACAGTCAAAAATGCACAACAAAGGATGTACTTCCTACGGCAGCTGAGGAAGCACAATCTGCCACAGGCAATGATGGTCCAATTCTATATGACCATCGTAGAGTCTACCCTCACCTTCTCCATCATCGTCTGGTTTGGCTCAGCCACCAAGCACAACATCCGGAGGCTGCAGCGAATCGTCCGATCAGCTGAGAAGTTAATTGGCTGCAACCTTCCCTCCATTGACGAACTGTACACTGCAAGAGCCAGGAAGCGAGCAGGTAAGATCATCTCTGTTCCCTCTCACCCTGGCCACAAACTCTTTGAATCACTTCCCTCTGGAAGGCGACTCCGGACTGTCAAAGCTGCCACAGCCAGACATAAAAACAGCTTTTTTTCCATGAGTAGTGGCTCTACTTAATAATCAAAAATCTGTAGCCTCCTTTTGCTCTGGTAGTTTATTTAATTCACATGTTTAATCAATAATGTTTTATTATTAATGTTTAATATTTTATGTGTCATTGCCTCTCCCCACCCCCGGTCCCCGCAACGGCTCCAACCCCAGTCAGGGCCTGGGGAGCTTAATTTTTCAAGGAGTAACGAGCTTTTGAAACCAGTTCAAGATATATTTAATGCACAGCATATTTTAAGATCCTAATAATTCACCATGGCATTTCACAAGATCCACATGGTGGAATGGTTCAGAAAGTTAAATCACATGAGATCCAAAGTAAATTGGCTAATTCCATCAAAACTTGGCTTGGCGATGGAGTGTAGTGGTACATCTATTGGAGTACGGCTGCACAGTGGCGCAGTGGCAGAGTGGATGCTTCACTGTGCCAGAGACCTGGGTTTGATTTTGACCACGGTGCTATCTGTACAGAATTTGTACATTCTTCCTGAGATCATGTGGGTTTCCACAGGGTGCTCCGGTTTTCTCTCACGTTCCAAAGACGTGCATATTTGTAGGTTAATTGGCTTCTGTTAAAGTATTGTGTTCATAATACTATCCGAAAAAGTTATCATTTGCTTTTAGAAAAATCGGTTGCAAAACACAAAGTGCTGGAGTTACTCAGCAGATCAGGCAGCATCAGCAGAGGGAATGGATAGATTAAGTTTCAGGGCAGGACCCATCTTCAGAACCAATGCAACATCTATCCATTCTCTCCACAGATGCTGCCTGACCATCAGAGTTCATCCAACCACTTTGCGTTTAGCTGCAGATTCTAGTACCTGCAATTCTTTTTGTTTTCATAAAATCTGTTGTTTTGTCCGCAGATACTCGAATTTTCGCAAAAAATAATTTCTCATTGTCATTCAACTCGTATTCATATTTCCACCCGGGAAGTAAACCTGGCACTTCGCCAATTACGAGACTCCAATCCACATTATGTGTGCTTGACACATAGAGATCACATGAATATTTATTATAAATGCATCCCAGTTCTTACAACAAAGGTCTATGCTGAAAATAATCAGTGTTTGGTCATCTGGAGTAGTGGAAGTTTTTTCCTAAGTTATGCTGGGACAGAGTTTTTAGCCCATCTGTAATAGTATAATTAATTTTGGCTTGCAAAATGTGTTATTGTAAAGAGATCTGTGACCTTGCTGATCATAATTATACATCCTTTTCAATTTGCATGACAATTGTAAGTTCAGGGTTAGTCGACTAACCCCTACGTATTTCAGCAGTTTTTATGTTGGATGACTCCTGCATATACAAATACATCCGTATGATTTCTTTAGTCTGAAGAAGACTAAAGACTAAAGGCTGATACATCAGTCTGAAGAAGGGCTATGAGCTGAAAAGCAAATGATAACTGTCCATTCCCTCCTGACAGGCTACCTGCCCTATGAGTTCCTACGCTCCTCCAGCACTTCATATTTTGGCCTCTTTACAGCTGGCTTTGGGATTTTTTTTTTGCCATAAAGATCAGCTTGAGTGAAATGTGCTTCTAATTATTTTGGGATATTTATTTATTTATTTAATTTTAATTTTTTTTATTTTTTTTAATTTAATTTAAAAAAAAATTTTTTAATCGTATTTGTGTGGATGTGTACGTATGTGAGTGTTGTTTGTTCCCGGGTGGCGAGGGTGGGTAAGGGTAAGGGTAAGGGTTTTGAGGGTCGTTTACATACTGCTGTACAATTATGTCCTGATTATCACTGTCTGTTATCATTGTATGTATGCAAATTGCTGTTAAATTCAAAATTCAAATAAAAAGATTTAAACTAATTATTTTGCGAGTTGCAATGTTAGAATTCGCATTTTTGGTAGACTCAGTCACAGTTAAAGGCGTTGCTATATCCAAAGCTTGAAACGCTGCCCCCAAACTAAGGAACTGCTTCTTCCCCTCTGTTATCAGGCTTCTGAACGGTTCTTCCATAAGCTAGGGGACTTTACGATTCGCCTCTACCCCATTGGACTTGGTCTCTGGAACTGTTGTGCTACAATGCTGAGAACTATATTCTTCACTCTGTATCTTCCCCTTTGCTTTACTTATTCTACTGAGTTCACCTTGATTTTATTTAGGTATAGTTTAATCTGATTTAATTGGATAGGATGCAAAACAAAGCTTTTCACTGTATTTCAGTACACATGACCCTAATAAATCTAAACCCAAATCTAAAGAATATCTATTGAACATATATGCTAAAAATTAAAATACAACTAAGTCCTAACACCTCTATATTTTAATTATATCCAGCATGAAGGGCAACAACCAGGTAAACCATTGATCTTCCGGCACCCTTGGTTCCAGAGACTTGCCGGATTATCCATTTTGCCGGACCAACAGAGGTCACATCATAATAATTCAACAATACACCTCTGACCCACTAATTATACCCCTTCTGTGTTTCTAAAGCACCAAGGATTGCTAGAAATCTAAATAAAGAATTAACAATTAACAAAGAAGTAATCAATGACCTCTTTCACAACAGAGGCACACGTCCCAAAAGAGCCTGCTCCAGTTGCTGGAAAAAGGATGGTGTACCAGTATTAACGTTTCTCTAGCATGGCCCATCTGTCTGTGCCATATATTGATAAAAACATTTTCCACAATAAATGACATCAAAACTAAATCCCACGCAAAAATCGAACTGCTAGAGAAACTCAGTGAGTCAGGGAGCATCTGAGGACGGAAATTAACCGATAAAGTTTCTGGTCGGGACCCTTCTTCAGACTGATTCCTAATCTACCACTGTATTGTTCAGTCTTTGTCTTGAGAGAAAAGAAAATAATAAAGTACCAGTAGATCCTCCAGGAGATTTTTATCGGTTAGTGCATTGATCCATTTACGATCAAAAAACAGAGTAATTCGATAATGTTGCTCTTGGCTGAACAGCCTAAGGGCGAGTTATTAATTAGATCCAACAATTAACTGAAGGGTGTTTGAGAAATTTCCAAAGTTCAGTAACCCTTGTTATAATGGACAATGTGGGGGGGGGGGGGGGGGGGGGGGGGGGGGGGGGGGGGGGGTGATGCCCGTTATTGCTGATTATCCGCTATAACCGAGTATTGTATTATCATTCAAGCAAAGAACTGTAGATGATGGTTAATTTACAAAAGGACATAAAGTGCTGGAGTAACTCAGCGGTCAAGCAGTACGTTTGGAGAACACTGATTCAGTCTGCTGAGTTACTCCAGCACTTTGTGTTGTTTCACCTTTACACTAGGCGGGTGCCATTGGTCTGCACCTGCTCTTCACTGGTTGATGCAGGCTGTTGTTTCGGACCCTTCTTCAGACTGATTCCTAATCTACCACAGTATTGTCCAGTCTTTGGCTTGAGTGAAGAGAAAGTAATAAATTCCCAGCAGATCCTCCAGGAGATTTTATCTAAGCTAATGCATTAGAAAACATTAAAAACATAGTAAAAAGGTGCAGGAGTAGGCCATTCGGCCCTTGAGCCAGCACCGGTCTTCAATATGATCATGGCTGATCATCCAAAATCAGTACGCCGTTCCTGCTTTCTCCCCATATCCCTTGATTCCATTAGCCCTAAGAGCTATATCTAACTCTCTTGAAAACAGCAGAGGGAATGGATAGATGAAGTTTCAGGGCAGGACCCATCTTCAGAACCAATGCAACATCTATCCATTAACTCCACAGATGCTGCCTGACCATCAGAGTTCATCCAACCACTTTGCGTTTAGCTGCAGATTCTAGTACCTGCAATTCCTTTTGTTTTCATAAAATCTGTTGTTTTGTCCGCAGATACTCGAATTTTTGCAAAAAATATTTTCTCATTGTCATTCAACTCGGATTCATATTTCCACCCGGGAAGTAAACCTGGCACTTCGCCAATTACGAGACTCCAATCCACATTATGTGTGCTTGACACATAGAGATCACATGAATATTTATTATAAATGCATCCCAGTTCTTACAACAAAGGTCTATGCTGAAAATAATCAGTGTTTGGTCATCTGGAGTAGTGGAAGATTTTTCCTAAATTATGCTGGGACAGAGTTTTTAGCCCATCTGTAATAGTATAATTAATTTTGGCTTGCAAAATGTGTTATTGTAAATGTGTTATTGTGACCTTGCTGATCATAATTTTACTTCGGAGTCACATGAGTGACTACGTGAAGTACCCGCTCAGCGCGCATGCGCGGCATTAACGCCAGCAGTGCAACAGCGGCTGCAACGGGAGTTAGGCGCTCCCGCTGCAGAATGAAACGGACCGTCAGGTGAGTGCCCTGAGGTCGGGTTTCTATTACAGGGGAGCCTTTTTCTGCTTGTGTTTTACAGGCAGAGAAAAAGGCTCTGGAACAAAACTGTCCCCCGTTCGAGCAGGAACGTTTTCCGTAGGGGAGGGGGGCAGCAACAGGCGGTAGGAGCGTTTACCCGGTGTTCCGCTATTCCCCGACACCGTGCCGAGCCCAACCCGCTAGTACCTGAGCAGCGGGCTGGATGCATAGCCACCCGAAGAGGCATCCGGCAGGTGTTTTTCCGATTTCGGATGGGACGTCTCTCCACCCGCACGGGGGTGGAGAGAGAGCCGCCTGAGCCGCTGGAGTGGCTCTCGGAGCAGGTGCCTGCGAGACGCGTTGCTTGAGGGGCGCTCTCGCTTCTACAAGGCACAAAAGCTCTAGAAGAACCTGTCCCCCGCTCGACTCCAGCGGACGAGCGTTCCATTGCAGGGGGGGCAGCAACAGGCGGTAGGAACAATTACCGGGCGCTCTGCTATCCCCATCACCACGCCGAGCCCAGTCCCGCTAGTGCCTGAGCTGCGGGCTGGATGTTTAGCCATCCGAAGAGGCATCCGGCCGGTGGCTTCCGACTTGTCGGAGGGGACGTCTATCCACCCGCATGGGAGAGAGACAGCCGCCTGAGCCGCTGGAGCGGCTCCTGGAGCAGGAGCTCCTGCGAGACATGCTACGTGAGGGGCAGTCTCACTGGAGGGTTCAGGCATACCCTCCACAGTGCCTAGGCACTGCCCATCGCTTCCTCCTTAGTGTGGTTAGCTTTGGGGTGACTAGGGCTGGGCTGGTCATGAAGAGGGGGTCGCTGGCTGAAGAATTCGGGAGTATGCCAGGGGTGCAGGAACAGGAAGAGCTGCTGGGTGTATGTGGACCGCTACGTGGCTACCCCACGTGCAGGAAGGCCATTAGAGCCTAAAAACTAACGGCCAGCGTTGACCACCTCTCCGACAGGCACCTACAGGAGCAGGTGGTTAATGAGGCTTTAAAATGTACAGCTCCAATAAATTATAGTCCTTCAAAGTGCCGGCAATCAACAGCCAAATCTGGGGGCACGTCGGGACAAATACTCGGACCAGGAGCTGATACTGCAGCGGATCCTCAGGCTCCTGACGTCAGCCATCACACCACTTGCTCGTTTTCTGTGGACAATACGGAGATGACCACTAACTAACAAATCACTCTCGCACTGTTGTGCAACACGCAGAGCGAGATAAATTACCTCCGTATATAAATCATAAGACCTGCCCTAAATCCCGAATTTGGATTGTGCTAAACCCCAGCCACTGAGTCAGCCTCACTGCTCTTTGGCAAAAAACCTCATGGGAATAAAAACTTTCGGCCTCATGAGGGCAGGCCCCAGGACGAGCAAACCCCAAAAATACAATACGCAAGCGGCAGCACCCCATCGCGTCAACCAGTCGACGTCTACCATAGGGGACTGGTGAAAGCTCGGGGACCGCATTTTTTTATGCCCGGGAGTCTTTTAGACCACGGCCCAGAGCAGGACCCCATGGAAAATGCGCCACCCCCCAACATCACCGCCACGTCAGACAACGCGCCAGACTCGCTGGTCTGGGAAGAGACAGAAGAAATGCCCATATCCATGGAGGTAGGTGGGCCTGGTGCCTACAAGAATATGTAAAATAAGGAATCTAATTTCAAAGGATACTTTATGGCAAGCATTGGCCTCAAATATGCTTACTATTCAGTACCCATTCAAAAGGATCTACGCAGATACCTAAAATTTACCTGGATGGGGCAACTATGACAGTTAAAGCATTACCCCATGGGGTAACGTCAGCTCAAGGTTATTCATCAAGATACTAAAACCAGCCCTGGCAAAACTAATAAGAAGACCATGGAATTGGCTATGTCAGCTGTTTTTCAGCTACAAAACAGTTTTCGAAACCCTGGGGTTTGTTTTACATCCAGATAAATCAAAGTTGAAGCCATCCACTATCATGGACTACTTAGACTTCACAATTAATTCAGTCCATATGACTGTAACTTTGCCAAAAGACAAAACGGTTGAATTGGCACAATTATGCCACAATTTAATGGTCAACGAGCAACCAACTATTCGACAAGTAGCAAGAATAATTGGGAAAATGGTAGCAGCATTCCTGGCTACACAATTCGGACCATTGCATTATAAAATCTACAAAGAGCAAAGGTACAGGCATTAAAATATCATGCAGGTCATTATGATCGGGTCATGAAATTACCCACTGAAACTATATCAAAACGGTTGGCATAGTTTCAGCCCTATCATTATCTAACAGGTGGTAGATGGACTAACCTAAAGTCATCATTACTACTTACACGGGGCATTAATTATTTAGCGATGTTGGGTGCCTTTTATGGATTAAAAGCATATACATCAAATATGCATCACTGCATGTACGGTTACAAATGGATAATACTACGGTGGTGGCCTACATTAACCATATGGGAGGCATAAAATCGTTATCATGCGACAAATTGGTCAACACAATTTGGCAATGGTGTGTCAAAAAGACATATTTGGCTGTCAGCAACTTACCTATCAGGTAAGCTAAATACAGTGGCAGACACCAGGTCACGCAAATTCAATGACAACATCGAATGGATGTAAAACCCAAAGTATTGCAAAAATTATCAAGCTATTTGGCACGCCAGATATCGATTTATTTGCATCAAGGCTAAATCAACAGATACCTATGCATGTCGCTTGGGAACCAGACCCAGAGGCAGCAGCGGTAGTAGATGCCTTCACGCTGGATTGCGGAAATTCCTTCTTCTATGTTTTCCCTCCCTTCTGCCTCATCAGTCAGGTACTACGAAAAATACAGATGGACTCTGCATCAGGGTTTGATAGTACCCGACTGGCCTACACAGCCATGGTTCCCAGTACTGCATGACATGTTTGTTGAAACACCGATGGTATTCCCCAGTGACCCAGAGTTGTTAACTCACCCGGTATCAGGCATAAGCCACCCATGCCATGAGAAAATCAAACTCATGGGTTGCAGGGTTTTAAACAGACCTTATCTGGAACTGGGATTGTCAGAACAAACCATCAACACCATGTCAGCATCCCTTTCGAACATCCACTAAGAAGCAGTACTTAACCAGCATCAAGAAATGGGAGAAGTACTGCCAGGAAACAGGGACCACGTACACAACAGCAACAGTCACCAACGCACTGGAGTTCCTGGCCTACCTACACCACAAAGAGGAATCAGCTACAGTGCCGTCAACACAGCAAGGAGTGCCCTGTCTGCTTATTTGAAACCAGCACCAGGACAACAGCCACTGGTGGTCAAATTAATGAAGGGCATCTATAACATCAAACCCCTAGACCAAGGTATACCCATTTATGGGATGTCAGTGTGGTCCTGACGTACCTCAGGGGATGGCCACCAGCCAGATCCCTCAGCCTCGAACAAACTACCCTGAAAACGCTCATGTTGATGGCACTTGTATCCACTCAGAGGGTCCAGTCACTACATCGATTGCGACTGGACAACATGGTGACCACCCCAGGCCAGATCTCGTTCATCATCCAGGGTCTGGTAGAACAGAGCAGGCCAGGTATAGCCAATCCAGTTGTGGTGTTCCGGGCTTACCCGCCAGAGCCGCGGTTGTGTGTCATGACCTATCTACTATATTATATAGACACAACCTATAACATCAGAGGGAGTGAAAAAGCCTTATGGGTCAGCCACAAAAAGCCTCATGGCCGGGTAACGAGCCAAACCATTGCAAGATGGCTCAAGCAGGTACTAAAGGCTGCCGGAATAGACACTAACTTTTTCAAATCTCATTCCACCAGGGCAGCGTCTACATCAACGGCCGAAAGAATGGACGTACCGGTTGACCATATTCTGACGACAGCAGAATGGTCGAGGGAAACGACATTCAGAAATTTTTACAATAAGCCGTTGACGAAACCTGACTTGTTTGCAGAAATTGTTTACAAACTGCAAATATTTAATTTAAGCCCGGGGGAGCAATTTAATTTGTTATTGTTACTAAATACCATTTTTGTTTCTCGAAAAACAGATTCATTGGTTGGTTACGATAACACACTTCCACCCTCAAGAACTTCGGCAGTGAGTGAAATAAAACTGTTACACGGTTTGAAATCACAGAGCTTTGAAGTCTTCACGTAGTCACTCATGTGACTCCGAAGTAAGATTAAACAAGAACTTACCAGTTTGAAGTTTGATCTGTATTTTATGAGGAGTTACGATGAGGGATTACGTGCCCTCCGCTCCCACCCTCATAATATAGGTCAAACTGATAACTTATGTCTCCTTTTCTTTACTATGTTTACTTCAATAACTGTGTCTATCTGTGATTCCACACCGCTGCTTGGAAGTATGCCGCGCATGCGCGCTGAGCGGGTTCTTCACGTAATCCCTCATCGTAACTCCTCATAAAATACAGATCAAACTGGTAACCAGTAGATCCTCCAGGAGATTTTTATCGGTTAGTGCATTGATCCATTTACGATCAAAAAACAGAGTAATTCGATAATGTTGCTCTTGGCTGAATAGTCTAAGGGCGAGTTACCACAGTATTGTCCAGTCTTTGGCTTGAGTGAAGAGAAAGTAATAAATTCCCAGCAGATCCTCCAGGAGATTTTATCTAAGCTAATGCATTAGAAAACATTAAAAACATAGTAAAAAGGTGCAGGAGTAGGCCATTCGGCCCTTGAGCCAGCACCGGTCTTTAATATGATCATAGCTGATCATCCAAAATCAGTACGCCGTTCCTGCTTTCTCCCCATATCCCTTGATTCCATTAGCCCTAAGAGCTATATCTAACTCTCTTGAAAACATCTAGTGAATTGGCCTCCACTGCATTCTGTGGCAGCGAATTACATAGATTCACAAGTCATGGATGAAAACGTTTTTCCTTATCTCAGTCCTAAGTGGCCTACACCTTATTCTTAAATGGTGACTCCCTCAACATTGGGACCATTTTTCGTGCATCTAACCTGTCCAATCCCTTAAGAATTTGATATGTTTCTATAAGATCCATTGATCTATAGACAATCAAAACATTGAGTAACTTGATAATGTTGATCTTGGCAGGATGCTGTAGCATGACCCCATGTTTTAGCCCCTGTCAGGACGAGCTTCCTTCAGGCCGCCGCTATGGACAGGACGAGCTCGGTCACTGTGCTGCTCCCTCCCGTCCCACCCATTCACGGTCAAACGTCCGCTCTCCCACCACCACCTTTACCTCCTCCTCCTTCTCCCGCCCAGTCGCCGACATCTTCCATGGTGGAGCATGTTGCCGATTCCGGGACAGAAACAAGAGGAGGTGGAGGTGGAGGAGGGGTCGGAGGGAGGCTGAGTGTACAAAGCGATGGGGGGAAAGAGGAGGTGGTGGTGGCGACGGTGGCGGTGGCTGTGGGGGGTGGCAGCATGTGGGGAGGTGGATAGGCCGTGTGAACAAAGCGATAGCGACAAGCAGAAGCGTTAATTGGTGAGAGGGGAGGGAGCGCCAAGGCGACCGACGCGTCCTGTCGTTAATGCCAGCCTGAAGAAAGAGCTGTTGTGTTGAGTTTACAGCGTGAACTGCACCAACAGCCGTCCACTCTAACCAGAATCTGTTATGAAGGGGTCTGTTAAAACAAGGGTTCACAGTATTAACCTAAAGGTTAAAGTGGCATGTTTTGGCAAAATGTAAATATTTCAGACAATTGTGAAAATGTTTCAACCCTGGTGCTGAACAGATAGAAAACAAAAGGAAGAATCAGTGAAGCACTGTTCATGGCAATGGCTAATGTACTAAATTACTCTGACGGATGTAATTAGGACTGAATGCAAAGGAATATAACAACGCTTGCAAACATGTTTGCATTGTAGATGAGTTCATGAATAATTTCTGTTGCTGTTTCTTGCAGTGAAATGCTAATTAGTTTTTTCTTGAAACACTTTACAATTTTCAGCAATTGTTCAACCAGAGAAAAAACTTGTTCATAAAATCAATACACATGCACACGGAGCAAATTCATTCCTGCATGTCTAGCATGGTGAGAGCGAGACACTGTCCTCTGCTGAATGATAATTTCTGAAAGCTTCTTAACAAAGCACAAGGTCAATGATTGGTTGCACAACCAGTTCACCTCTCCTGGCACTCTTATCAGCCTGGCATAACCTGTTCTCATCCGAACAACTTATCTTTCTGTTCCCAAGATGATGCTTTCCATTCTGGAAGATCTGAGATGGCATGGTTCCTCCCCCTGCAGTCATAAATGGACCCCTCACCAATGACTCCTCCGTGTCCCGTAGTTCTGCTCATGTTCCATCTCCCCCCAGACGGTAGAAGGATCGAGATCCCCAGGTCCTCACCTTTCACCCCACCAGCCTCCGCATCCAATACATCATCCTCCGACATTTTCGACATTTACGTCACCTCCAAAGTGATCCCGCCATTAGTCGCATCTTCCCATCGCCACTCCTTTCTGGCGAGCGGGATACTGCAAATCCTTGGTTCACCCATCATTTTCCACCCAAACCACCCTCTCCCCTGGTACTTTCCCTGCAACTGCAGGAGATGTAATGCCTGTCCCTATAACTCCTCGCTCACTTCCATTCATCCCCCTCAACTTTCCAGTTCCTCACCTAGACTCGCACCTATTTCTACCCTTACCTTCCTCCTCTTCCTCCATTCCTTCCTCTGGCTTCACAATTTTCAACTCTTCAATCAGTTTGCTTTTATCTCTGGCCTATCAAAAAAAACCCTTGCTAATGACCTGTTAAGCTTTGTCCTACCTCTCCTCTCTCCCAGCTTTCTCCCCCCCATCCTGCAATCAGTCTGAAGAAGCATCTCAACCTGAAATGTCACCTATCCATGTTCCTCAGAGATGCTGCCTGGCCCACTGAGTTACTCCAGCACTTTGTGTCCTTTGGAGCCCAGACCATCACACAAACCAACCTCCCTCCCATTGACTCCATCAACACATCATGCTATGCCACCAGCATAATCAAGGACGAGTCTCACCCTGGTCATTCCCTCTTCTCCACTCTCCCATCAGACGACGGAACTGAAGTGGGAAAACGCATACCTCCATATTCAGGGACAGTTTCTTCTCAACTGTTAGCAGGCAACTGAACCATTCTATCAACAACAAGAGAGCGTACCTGAGCTCCTATCAACCTCATCTGGAAGCCCTCGGACGATCTTTAATCGGACTTTACTGGACACTATCTTGCACTAAACATTATTCCCTTTAAGCATGTATCTGTGCACTGTGGATGGCTTGATTGTAATCATGTACAGTCTTTCCGCTAACTTGTTAGCACACCACAAAATGTTTACCCTGTAGCTTGGTACACATGACACATAACTTCATAAGTTAAATGAGCAGAATTAGGGCATTCAGCCCATAAAGTATATTCCGCCATTCACTCATGGCTGATCTATCCTTCACTCTCAACCCCATTCTCCCGCCTTCTCCCCATAACCCCTGACACCCTTGTGGGCCTGTCCCACAGGCGATTTTTCAGGCGACTGCCGGCCACTGTCAAGCTCCCAGAATGCGGGAACTCCTCACGACCATGAAGGCGACTCCCCGGCAACCACCCGTGAACATGTGGTCACTATGTGGCGACCGCAGTCTCCTGCAGTTGCCTAAAAAGTCGCCTAAGTGGGACAGGCCCATTAGTAATCAAGAATCAGTCAATCGCCACCTTAAATATATCCATTGACTTGGCCTCTACAGCCTTCTGTGGCAATGAATTCCACAGATTCATCATCATCTGACTAAATAAATCCCTCCTCATCTCCTTTCTAAGCTAAACTTTTGTGTAAACCAGCAGCTGCAGTTCCTTGTTTCTACTTTCTGTAAAAATACATTTATTAGTTTGAAGATCTGCACTGAAATCTGCTGGCAGAAATAAACATTACAGGGCATGATTACCAACACACAATTTCAAATACCACAGGGTCACATTAAAATATAGTTTAGAGTGATGCCCGATAGTATTAACTGAATTGCAGTAAATAACGAGTAAATAACACATGCTGCATACATTGATGCCAACATTTCTTGTGCAGAAAATAACGAGGAAATTATATAAGTGTGAAGGTGACTCTGGCCAGGTAGTGAACAGGCCAGATGTTTAATTCCCTGGGAATTCTGTGCAAAGATGCAATCACAAACAGGTTTTGCAACGTTTTCTGCTACATATGTATAAATAATTGCCGCGTGGATTTTCATGAATCAAATATCACCACTGTTATGGAGGCACAAGGAATTGCAGATGCTGGAATCTTGGGCAAAACACAAAGCTCTGGAGGAACTCAGTGGGTCAGTCAACATCTGTGGAGGAGAAGGACAGACGAATTTTAGAGTTGCGTCCCTTCTTCAGACAGCAGATGGCCGGGTAAAGCAATTCGGTCTGTTGAAGGTTCCCGACCCAAAATGTCATCTGTTCACTCCCTGCGAAGATGCTGCCTGACCAAAAAAAACCAGTTACAGCTTAATATTATTTCCTGGACATAATTGTTTGTATTCCCTCACCAGATTGCCTCCATCCTGTTCCAGTTAAACACAGGAGCGAACTGGGTGGAGCTAGTTTAGTTTTTGCTTTGGATTTTTAAAAACGTTCACATCATAGGGCAGCATGGTGGTGCAGCGGTAGAGTTTACAGCATTAGAGACCTGGGTTAGATCCTGACCACGGGTGCTGCATGTATGGAGTTTGTACATTCTCCCCGTGACCTGCGTAGGTTTTCTTCGGGTGCTCCAGCTTCCTCCCACACTCCGAAAACTAACAGGTTTGTTTGCATATTGGCTTTGGTAAAATGGTACATTGTCCCTAGTGTGTGGGGATAGTGCTAGTGTATGGGGGTTGCTGGTCAGCGCGGACTCGGTGGGCTGAGCATGCAGCAGGCAAGTTAAATCACTGAGCCATTTAAATGGACCTCAGCAATATCATGGAAGTCGTGAAAAACAAATTATTGAATGAGATTCATATGACATTACAGATTACTCAGCATTACTTTACCACTGATAATAAAATCCTAAGCCATTGATCAGTCATCTTCTGTCTGAAGAAATGCCACCCTTTCGTTCTATCCAGAGATGCTGCCTGTCCCACTGAGTTACTCTAGCATTTTGTATCTATCTTTGGAGTAAACCAGCATCTGCAGTTCCTTCCTTCACGATCAAACATACATCTCTGTATGCTACATGGTGACTGTGTTCGTTTATCCAGAAATACATTAAAATAATTCATTGCAAAAAAACATTCTGACGTTGCTGACATATAAAAACAAGGTGTTTAAGTACTTTGGTAAAACACAGATAAAAACATTATAGCTGTGAAAGGTGCTGTGTGAACATAATAATTTTTTATAAGAAAAGTTTCACTGTGAAGAGGATTGGAATTGTGAATGTTATTTGAGGCCAGGGTCAACTTGGATACAAAAAGCTAATTTGAATTAATTTTGTAGACAAATGGAACTACAGATTCCAAGAAAAGTACAAAGTGCTGGAGTAACTCAGCGGGTCAGGCAGCATCTCTGGAGAATGTGGACAGGCACGTTTTGGATCTGATGATAGCTCACAACCCAAAACATCACCTATCAATATTCTCTGGAGATGCTGCCCGACCTGCTGAGCTACTTTTAGCTTAGTTTAGAGATACAGAGTGGAAACAGGCCCTTTGGCCGACCGAATCCACACCGACCAGCGATCCCCGCATATTAACACTTTGCTACACACACTAGAGACAATTTACATTTATACCAAGCCAATTAACCTACAAACCTGTAGGTTATTGAAGTGTGACAAGAAACCGAAGATCTCGGAGAAAACCCATGCGGTCACGGGGAGAACGTACAAACTCCGTGCAGACAGCACCTGTAGTCGGGATCGGACCCGGGACTGGCGCTGAAAGAGCTGTAAGACAGCAACACTACCGCTGCGCCTCCATGCCACCCTTAAGTACTCTGGCACTTTGTACTTATAAAAAAAAAGTAAGTGTTAAATTATGTATAGTAGATCTGATCTATTTTGATAGCATGAAAAACAAAGCTTTTCACTGTTTCTTGGTAGACGTGACAATAATAAACTTAACCCGATGTTGGCAAATAGGAATTGTCAGCTACTATAATTGTAACCCTCTTCACAAGCACACAATTTTCTGCACTGTGCCTTCCTCTCTAACCAGTTCAGCTTCCGTCTGTTCAATCGACCATGTCAGCAAGTCCAAGCCACAGCCACTGGTGGTCATTAAGCAGCTAACCTGCC
Organism: Amblyraja radiata; assembly: GCF_010909765.2. Taxonomy (NCBI): domain Eukaryota; kingdom Metazoa; phylum Chordata; class Chondrichthyes; order Rajiformes; family Rajidae; genus Amblyraja; species Amblyraja radiata. Next base: position 31,710,907 of record NC_045970.1, on the reverse strand, counting down.
ATCTCATATCTCCTCCACATTTGCCTTCATGACTGGGGCCAGTAGATAACCATAGGAATAAGAAAACTGTCAAAAATATGCCGAGTTATGTTCTACAAGCAGAATGTTCTTTCATGTTCCTGCAGCAATCACACTGTTAGCCACTACTGTCAGCTCAGTGAAGCTCCTGACTTTTACATCAATGTTCGGCTTGCCTATTTAAACATGCTCCAGAAAGAGACAAGCTCTGTTAAACACGACTTGTGTCGGAATGAACTGTAGATGCTGAGTTTTACCAAAGATAGACACAAAATGCTGGAGTAACTCAGCGGGTCGGGCAGCATCTCTGGAGAAAAGGAATAGTTACGGGTCAGAACCCTTCTTCAGACTGAAAGATAGAAAAGGCCAGAACAAAACAGGGCCAGCAACAGATGACCCCAGGAAGGGTGGAGTCCATAATGCCTTTCTCTTGGGGAGGTGTGATAATGACAGGGATACAAGGATGTGAACAAAGGAACTAGAAAGATGGCTGGGTGGAGGATGGGGAGGGGGGGGGGGGGGGGGGGGGGGGGGGGGGAGAGAATGGGTGGGGGCTGAAATCAAGAGTCAATAGTCAGATTTATTCGTCACATACACAATAAAATGCAGTGAAATTAACTTGCCAGCAGTGGTACAATAAAAAAAGAACACACGATACACAATAAAAGTTTAACCCAAACGTCCACCACAGCATTCATCACTGTGGTGGAAGGCACAAAGTTCAGTCAGACCTCCTCCATTTCCCCCCGTAGTTGGGACCACAAACCCCCGCAGTCGCCGTTGCGGGTGGCCAGATGTACTGGCAAGGTAAGTCCTGAATCGGTGCTTCCCTACCGGAGATCGCAGCTTCAAGATGGTGTAGGCCGCAGGCCGGCGGTCGAAGATCTAAGTCCCCACTGTGCCGCCGCTAGAAGCACCGCAGACCGTGGCTTCTAGATGATGTAGGCCGCAGGCCGGCGGTCGAAGATCTAAGTCCCCACTGCGCCGCGGTTAGAAGCACCGCAGACCGTGGCTTCTAGATGATGTAGGCCGCAGGCCGGCGGACGGAGCTCTTCTCCAGGGATCCCTGGCGAGGGTCCCTGGATGGAGAAGGTAAAGCACACGTATTGCTGTCCTTAAATTACTTCCTTCTTTTGAAAATTGCCATATGTGTCTGTACTGTAACTGACTTAATTTCTCAAAACTTACTAAATCTGGTTTGTCTGCCCATTGTAGTGTGACGTGGGTTCAATAAAAATATTTTTCTACATCTCAAGATAAATCAGTTAATTTTGGGCATTTGTTAAAGAAATTTCTGATAATTTTCTCCAATGTGTTTAGGACTAGGGTAGAGGGGAGTTGAGATAAAACACTTTGCTACTTGCCAATTCATTTGCACTTACAAGTCAGTTTAAAGGAGGGATTTTCTGCAAGTGGGATTTTAATCAGCACATCTCCTGCAGTTAAGCTTACATTATGTTTGAAATTATAATACTATGCATAAGTATCCAAAGCAGGAAAGAAATAGAGATTGAAAGACTGAGAGAGTTTTAGCAATGAATTACAGAGACTAGACCCTCCCCAATTGTAGGGCCAGCTGCCATTGATAGAACAATTAAATATGACAACGTATTTATGGTCAGGATCGTGGAAACACTTATGCCCCTGTCCCACTTAGGCGATTTTTAGGCGACTACAGGCGACCAGGCTGTCGCCACATGGTCGCGGGATGACGCCTGCATGTTCGCGAGCCTCCTCATGTTGCCCAAAGAGTCATAGTGTTTTTCTGGTCACCGCTGGATTTTGAAATGTTCAAAACTTTTTGGTGACGGTCAATGACAGTGGGCTTGATGCCAATGATCGTAGCTTGTCATCTCCTGACATGCAGGTGGGCAGAGGAGGGTGGTAGGTCTGCTGATGAGGGATGGAATTCAGTCCCTTGCGAAGGAAGACATTGGGGCTGACGAGTCACTGTGGATTGAGTTGAGGAATTGTAAAGGCAAGAAGACACTAATTGGTGTTATCTACAGACCCCCAAATAGTAGCCCGGATGTAGGGTGTAACTTGCAGCAAGAGTTAAAACTGGCATGGAGGAGGAGCCATCTTGGAGGGACGGCTGCAAACCAGCAGCCGTCCATTAAACTCGCTTTTTTAAAAGGTTTTTTAGTTAGTCCTGTCTCGTCCGTTTGGAGAAATTGACTTTTTAATGTGGGGGGTAGGGGGCAATTTTATTTCTAGGTCCCTACCTGGTCGGTGAGGCAGCTTTTTCTCCGAGCTGCCCGTCGACCCGTCCTCGCGGCCTACCAGCGGGCTTGGAGCGCCATTTCCTGGCGGGGACCACCCAGCACCTCGGCCTCGGTGGCGGCACAGCGCTGGAGCGCTATCGTGGAGCGGAGCGGGCGATGCCTTGCCTGGGTCGCCGCGCTGGATCGACGCGCTGGAGCTCCGGTGAGCTGTGACCGCCGTGTTCAACACCTCCGGGCTGCGGGTCTGCGGAGTGGAGCGGGCGGCGCCGACTTCAACACCGAGAGCCTGGGAGCTCCAAACCGGCGCGGCCTTGTCGGCTCCGGAAGCCGCGGTCTACAGCTAGGAAGCGGCCGTTCCAGGTGGCCCAACCGCTGAGAGGACTCTCCCGACGCCGGGGCAAGACCACCCGGTGAGAACGGCCAGGAACATCGGGCCTCCGTAGAGGCAACTGCGGTGGCCTCAATAGGCCTGACTTTGGGTGAACTTGGGGTTGGGGACTTGACATTGTGCCTTCCCCCACAGTGGTATCCATTGTGGGGGGATGATTTTCTGTCTCTACGTAATCCTGTTAGTCTTTGTCCAAGATGGCTGCCGTGAAGGGAGAGTGGACACTGGCACGCTTTAGCTGCCGCTGCTCTCTCTTCACATTGTGTTTTTGATTTTCTGTTTTTGGACTGAATTCTGTTTTTAATTTGTGTCTCTGTGATGTCTTTATTATTTATTTTATTCTGATTATATGTTTATATTCCTGTTAATCTATGTAAGGTGTCCTTGAGATGTCTGAAAGGCGCCCAAAAATAAAATTTATTATTATTATTATTATTATGTAATAAAGGTAATGCCACTGTGGTGATGGGGGATTTCAATATGCAGGTAGACTGGGAAAATCAGGTTGGTTCAGGACCCCGGGAAAGAGAGTTTGTAGAGTGCCTCCGAGATGGATTCTTAGAGCAGCTTGTAATGGAGCCGACCAGAGAAAAGGCAATTCTGGATTTAATGTTGTCTAATGAACCAGATTTGATAAGAGAACTCGAGGTAAAGGAGATTCAGGATCAGTTCCTGTTGATTGGAGGATAGCTAATGCTATCCCACTTTTCAAGAAAGGAGCGAGAGAGAAAACGGGGAAGTACAGACCTGTTAACCTGACTGGTGGTGGGAAAGATGCTGGAGTCAATTATTAAAGAGGTAATAATGGGGCATTTGGATAGCAATGAAAGGATTAGTCCAAGTCAACATGGATTTATGAAAGGGAAATCATGCTTGATTAATCTTCTGGCATTTTTTGAGGATGTGACAAGTAAAATGGATGAAGGGGAGCCAGTAGATGTAGCATATCTAGACTTTCAGAAATCCTTTGATAAGGTCCTGCACGGGAAACTGATGACTAAAATTAGAGCACATGGTATTGGAGGTAGGGTGTTGACGTGGATAGAACATTGGTTGACAGACAGGAAGCAAAGAGTAGGAGTGAACGGGTCTTTTTCAGAATAGCAGGCAGTGGCGAATGGAGTACCGCAAGGCTCGGTGTTGGGGCCGCAACTGTTTACCATATATATTAATGATTTGGTAGAGGGAATTAGGAGCAACACTAGCAAGTTTAAGGATGACACAAAGCTGGGTGGCAGTGTGAACTGTGAAGAGGATGTTAGGAGGTTGCTGGGTGACCTGGACAGGTTGAGTGAGTGGGCAGATGCGTGGCAGATGCAGTATAATATAAATAAATGTGAGGTTGTCCAATTTGGCAGGAAAAACAAGGGAGCAGATTATTATATCAATGGGGTTAGGTTAGGTAAGGGGGAGGTGCAGCGAGACCTGGGTGTCCTTGTACACTGGTCATTGAAAGTTGGCGTGCAGGTACAGCAGGCAGTGAAGAAAGCTAATGGAATGTTGGCCTTCATAACAAGAGGATTTCAGTATCGGAGTAAAGACGTTCTTCTGCAGTTATATGAGGCTCTGGTAAGACCACATCTGGAGTATTGTGTACAGTTTTGGTCTCCTAATTTGAGGAAGGACATCCTTGTGATTGAGGCAGTGCAGTGAGATTGATCCCTGGGATGGCGGGACAGTCATATGAGGAAAGATTGAAAAGACTAGGCTTTTATTCACTGGAGTTTAGAAGGATGAGGGGTATCTTATAGAAACCTATAAAATTATAAAAGGACTGGAGAAGCTAGATGCAGGAAAAATGTTCCCAATGTTGGGCGAGTCCAGAACCAGGGGCCACAGTCTTAGAATAAAGGGGAGGCCATTTAAGACTGAGGTGAAAAAAAACTTTTTCACCCAGAGAGTTGTGAATATGTGGAATTCCCTGCCACAGAGGGCAGTGGAGGCCAAATCACTGGATGGATTTAAGAGAGAGTTAGATAGAGCTCTAGGGGCTAGTGGAATCAAGGGATATGGGTAGAATGCACGCACGGGTTATTGATTGGGGACGATCAGCCATGATCACATGAATGGCAGTGCTGGCTCAAGGGGCCAAATGGCCTCTTCCTGCACCTATTTTCCATGTTTCTATGACATAGGGGCTGTTGTAGGTTGTCACCAGGATGACGTAGGTTGTCGCCAGTGATGACTTCGGTGAATTCCATTGGTGACTACCTACTTCAACCTACATCAACCGGTGACAGGTATCGGCGACTGATTTGTCTTACCTTGTCGTAGCTTGTCGCAGGTGGACGTAGGTTGTTGTAGGTGTGGTCGTAGGTGGATGTCCCAATGGGTCGCCCGTTGTCGGTAGCTTGCCGTAGCTTGACGTCGACTAGGTTGTAGGTTGTTGTCGACATTGTCATTGACATTGTCGCAGGAGGGTCCAGTCGCCGTTTTTTCGGTGACCTACTATGACAGTCATCGGCAGTCGCTGAAAAAACTTGCCTAATTAGATCTTGGAGTGGTGTGGAGAGGGAGGATGTGGACAGGCCAAAGAGAGTTCGAAAACAAGGTTGAGAATTTGAATTCTCCCCTCTTCCACGTTCTTCCACCCCAGCGCATTCACATTTCTCCCACGTCCCCGTCACCCCTTTCAATAGACAATAGACAATAGACAATAGGTGAGGAGTAGGCCATTCTGCCCTTCCAGCCTGCACTGCCATTCAGTGATCATAGCTGATCATTTACAATCAGTATCCCATTCCTGCCTTCTCCCCATTATCCCTTGACTCTGCTATCTTTAAGAGCTCTACCTCTCTCTTGAAAGAATCCAGACAACCAGCCTCCACCGCCCTCTGAGGCAGAGAATCCCACACTCACAACTCTCTGTGTGAAAAAGTGTTTCCTCATCTCTGTTCTAAATGGCTTACCCCTTATTCCCCTCCTTTGTATACACATTGCCTTCCCAAATCCCTAATTACCCTTTATACCATCTCATTTAACTTCCACCCACATCCCTCCCTCCCTCCGGTTGTACATTTCACTCTGACATCTGACATCGTTTTCTCCCCTTTCCTCCTCTAGCCTCTGTCACTTAATCCACCCATGTGACAATCAAACCCCACTCACCAGTATCCACCCATCACTTGCCAGGCTTTGCCCCGCCCCATCTCTCTTTTACAGTTTTCTTCCCCTGATTCCAATCAGTCTGAAGAAGTGTCTTGATGTGAAAGGTCGCCTGTCCATTCCCGTCCCAGATACTGCCTGACCCACTGAATTCCCCCAGCACTTATTATCTTGTGTCCAGCATCTCCATGTTCTTGTTGCTTCATGAGATTATTAATATTGAGACATTTAGTTTAGTTTAGATTACTTTAGAGATACCACATGGAAGCTGGCCCTTCGGCCCAATGAGTCCACATCAGCCATCAACCACTCGTTCCCACTAGTTTACCACTTTCACATCAACTCCCTACACACCAGGGGCAATTGACAAAGGGCATATAGCCAACAAACACGTACATCTAACCCTCCAACACTGACCCAGTGTCGCTGCCAGGACAATGGACCTTTAAGACCAAGGTAAGACTCCATACTTTTACCAACTTAAAAATTTGAAGGGTACAAGATGGCAATGGCAATGTGGGACTCAAATAGAGAAAGCTAGTAGACAGAATGGGAGGCAGGAAGCAGAAAACGGAAGCACTCGGACACAAGAGGAGAAAGAAAAAAAAGGAAATAAACAGAGAATAAGAGGCGGGGGGTTTCTTAAATGTGCATATTTTAATGCTAGGAGCATTGTAAGAAAGGTGGATGAGCTTAGAGTCTGGATAGACACCTGGAAGTATGATGTTGTGGCAATCAGTGAAACATGGTTGCAGGAGGGCTGTGATTGGAAACTAAATATTCCAGGATTTTGTTGCTTCAGGTGTGATAGAATTGGAGGGGCAAGGGGTGGAGGTGTTGCATTGCTAGTCAGGGAAGATATTACAGCAGTGCTTTGGCAGGATAGATTGGAGGGCTCATCTAGGGAGGCTATTTGGGTGGAACTGAGAAGTGGGAAAGGTGTAGCAACACTTATAGGGGTGTATTATAGACCGCCAAATGGGGATCGAGAATTGGAAGAGCAAATATGTAAGGAGATAGCAGATATTAGTAGTAAGCACAAGGTAGTGATTGTGGGAGATTTCAACTTTCCACACATAGACTGGGAAACACATTCTGTAAATGGGCTGGATGGTTTGGAGTTTGTAAAATGTGTGCAGGATAGTTTTTTGCAGCAATACATAGAGGTACCTACTAGAGGAGGGGCAGTGCTGGACCTCCTGTTAGGAAATGAGACGGGACAGGTGGCGGAGGTATGCGTTGGGGAGCACTTCGGGTCCAGTGATCACAATACCATTAGTTTCAATATAATTATGGAGAGGGTCAGAACTGGACCTAGGGTTGAGATTTTTGATTGGAGAAAGGCTAACTTTGATGAGATGCGAAACTGGGACATGTTGTTTTATGGGAAGGATGTAGAAGAGAAATGGAGGACATTTAAAGGGGAAATTTTAAGAGTACAGAATCTTTATGTTCCTGTTCGGTTGAAAGGAAACAGTAAAAATTGGAAAGAGCCCTGGTTTTCAAGGGAAATTGGACATCTTGTTCGGAAAAAGAGGGAGATCTACAATAATTATAGGCAGCATGGAGTAAATGAGGTGCTTGAGGAGTATAAGGAATGTAAAAAGAATCTTAAGAAAGAAATTAGAAAAGCTAAAAGAAGACATGAGGTTGCTTTGGCAAGTAAGGTGAAAGTAAATCCAAAGGGTTTCTACAGCTATATTAATAGCAAAAGGATAACGAGGGATAAAATTGGTCCATTGGAGAGACAGAGTGGACAGCTATCTGCAGAGCCAAAAGAGATGGGGGGAGATATTGAACAATTTCTTTTCTTCGGTATTCACCAAGGAGAAGGATATTGAATTATGTGAGGTAAGGGAAACTAGTAGAGTAGCTATGGATACTATGAGCTTCAAAGTAAAAGAAGTACTGACACTTTTGAAAAATATAAAAGTGGATAAGTCTCCAGGTCCTGACAGGATATTCCCTAGGACATTGAGGGAAGTTAGTGTAGAAATAGCAGGGGCTATGACAGAAATATTTCAAATGTCATTAGAAACGGGAATAGTCCCCGAGGATTGGCGTACTGCGCATGTTGTTCCATTGTTTAAAAAGGGTTCTAAAAGTAAACCTAGCAATTATAGACCTGTTAGTTTGACTTCAGTGGTAGGCAAATTAATGGAAAAGATACTTAGAGATAATATATATAAGCATCTGGATAAACAGGGTCTGATTAGGAACAGTCAACATGGATTTGTGCCTGGAAGGTCATGTTTGACTAATCTTCTTGAATTTTTTGAAGAGGTTACTAGGGAAATTGATGAGGGTAAAGCAGTGGATGTTGTCTATATGGACTTTAGTAAGGCCTTTGACAAGGTTCCTCATGGAAGGTTGGTTAAGAAGGTTCAACTGTTGGGTATAAATGCAGGAGTAGCAAGATGGATTCAACAGTGGCTGAATGGGAGAAGCCAGAGGGTAATGATGGATGGCTGTTTGTCGGGTTGGAGGCAGGTGACTAGTGGGGTGCCTCAGGGATCTGTGTTGGGTCCTTTGTTGTTTGTCATGTACATCAATGATCTGGATGAAGGTGTGGTAAATTGGATTAGTAAGTATGCAGATGATACCAAGATAGGGGGTGTTGTGGATAATGAAGAGGATTTTCAAAGTCTACAGAGTGATTTAGGCCATTTGGAAGAATGGTCTGAAAGATGGCAGATGGAGTTTAATGCTGATAAATGTGAGGTGCTACACCTTGGCAGGACAAATCAAAATAGGACGTACATGGTAAATGGTAGGGAATTGAAGAATACAGTTGAACAGAGGGATCTGGGAATAACCGTGCATAGTTCCTTGAAGGTGGAATCTCATATAGATAGGGTGGTAAAGAAAGCTTTTGGTATGCTAGCCTTTATAAATCAGAGCATTGAGTATAGAAGCTGGGATGTAATGTTAAAATTGTACAAGGCATTGGTAAGACGAAATCTGGAGTATGGTGTACAATTTTGGTCGCCCAATTATAGGAAGGATGTCAACAAAATAGAGAGAGTACAGAGGAGATTTACTAGAATGTTGCCTGGGTTTCAACAACTAAGTTACAGAGAAAGGTTGAATAAGTTAGGTCTTTATTCTCTGGAGCGCAGAAGGTTAAGGGGGGACTTGATAGAGGTCTTTAAAATGATGAGAGGGATAGACAGAGTTGATGTGGACAAGCTTTTCCCTTTGAGAATAGGGAAGATTCAAACGAGAGGACATGACTTCAGAATTAAGGGACAGAAGTTTAGGGGTAACATGAGGGGGAACTTCTTTACTCAGAGAGTGGTAGTGGTGTGGAATGAGCTTCCAGTAGAAGTGGTGGAGGCAGGTTCGTTGGTATCATTTAAAAATAAATTGGATAGGCATATGGATGAGAAGGGAATGGAGGGTTATGGTATGAGTGCAGGCAGGTGGGACTAAGGGGAAAAAGTTGTTCGGCACGGACTTGTAGGGCCGAGATGGCCTGTTTCCGTGCTGTAATTGTTATATGGTTATATGGCAACTCTTTGTGTTCTACCTGTGCAATAACTCCTATTCTTACACTACAATCATTGCACTTTTGTACTTATTTATGATTGTGCTTATGTGTAGTACCATTCTACTGAATTTTATGCACAACAAAGAATTTCACTGTATCTAGGCATCTGCAACAGTAAAGCATCACTGAACTGTTGAACCATTGAAATGTAGTTAATCACAATAATCCTCTTTCCTTTGCAAACATTAGTAAACCAGATGGGTCTTTAATACCCACTTAGCAGTTTCTTGGGCATTATTTCAAATACCCAGTCATTTATACCAGAATGTTAATTTAACAAACATTAATTGAAGTGCTCCCTACAGCAACCAAATGTGGATAATTTCCAATCTGCATATTATGAACCCATGTACTCAGTGTAGATCTGAGTCAATGGAATTAAATGCTGTTAAAAGATTGTAATTTTTTTGCAAAACCAAAGTGAATTTTACTGGAACACATTAACAGTGGACAACGTTGATATAAAAACGAAAATACACTAGACCATTACATTCACAAGGCCATTAAAAGACATTTGGACAGCTCCTGTCTCATCAATATGCCAGTAGCATTCCGCACTTACCTACATCCAAAAGCTGATCCTCTTTCATGATGTTCTGTTAATACCTCAATTAGTAACCATCTTCAAAAACAAATTTTAAAACCAAATTATTTGGTGCACAGGGACTTGTCTCAGTGAGTGCTTATTTGCACCATTTAATGGGATAATTTTTATGACTGACATTTTTTGAGACCAAAATCAGCCTAATACTTTCTCTCCAAATGTTGCAGACCAGTTTGTTTAAACATGGTAACATGCAGAATAAGAAAATAATCAATACCAGTTATATTCAGCGCTGGGTAAAATTTACCCAAATATTGAGTCCAATCACAATTATTTAATGGGAAATGTATTCTAAAGGACTATTATAAGCCTGATAATACATTGCCAACAAATAATATTATTCAATTTTGACTTGCTGTGTTCATAGAAAACAATCAATTTATACAAACTGTACAACATCACTAAACCAAGCCAATAACTTTATTAATTTCAGTGTCTGGGGAATAAACTGATTGCGTGGGCTGCCTTTTGGAAATCATTACATCTATTTTTACTGGTTTTACATATTAGTGCAAAGGAAGACAAATTGAAAATAAAATAGCAGCAATAGCTTCAGTCTCACTTTTAAATAAGATTTTGTTTGCACTAGATTAGTTCTGCATTTTTTGCTAAATCTCCATATCGGTTGATTCCCTTTGTGTCCAAAATCTCATCAGTTCCAATCTAGAATGTATTCATGTCTGAAATGAATGGAATTAAATTTTAGATGTGGAATATAACATTGCTGGATTGTGTATTTCATGGTACTGATTGAGTATGAATTTCCACCACCATTAACTTAAATGCCTGCCTTTACTTGTTTAATGTCATTTCTTAACACCTCCAATAAAAGGACATACTTTTAGAAAGGATTTGAGGAGGAATTTCTTTGGTCAGGGAGAAATTTGGGAAGAACACTTGAATGCAGAGCATTGCGTTTTGATAGCTAACGAGGCCGTAATGCCATGAACAAGCAAAGCACACCCTTTATTGTATTGCTGCAGAAAAAGGACGACAGATGTGAATTAAAACATAATTGGAGAAGAAGTAAGACCGCTTTATGTTCACAAGCAGGCAGCCGTATATATTTTCAAGGTTAAATTTATGACTTCTTTGGAAATGCCAATCTGCAGGCACTGAGAGGCATACTTGCATTCCAACGCAAATACCTTATTTATTTCCATTTATTTACCTTTGAAAATAAAGCAATGAATAATAAATGGGAATAAAACATTTTTTTAAAACGTATGCACATTTAATTGTATTGTAGAAATGAACTTTTTTCATTGAAGGGCTTCTGTGTACAAGTAATAAGATGGGTTGGTGATGGCACCTTTCTTTGTTGCACTACACTGTATTGCATTAGCAATGAGGAATTTATATAACCTTTCGTGAAAATAGCCTTTGGGAACCACCATTATTTTTCTCTCCAAAGGAATTCTATACCCTCTAGAGTTGAGAAGAAAACCATTAACTTGCAAAGAGCTTGACATAATAAAACAGTGTGGGTGTTTTCTCTGGTTGTGGAGTCTGGAGTTAGGGATCGTACGGGAAGAAGTTCATTTCCTATCACATTCACTGTAGGTTTAGTACAAAATGGCTGTCTACTGTGGCCTAATTACCAAAGTCATTTATTTTGACTTTAGGGAAGATGAATTTCAGGGGTGGAAGAAACACCAGGCTGAACGTGATTAACTTATTAGAGGGCACTGAGAGGATAAATGTATGCTGCAGTTTCAGACTAAAGTTTCTGTGCTTAGTTTAGCTTAGTTTAGAGATACAGCGTGGAAACAGGTCCACTTAGTCCGCACTGACCAGCGATCCCTGCAAATTATCACTATCCTACACACACTAGGGACAATTTACACTTATAGCTAATTAACCTGCAAACCTGTATGTCTGGAATGCAGGAGGAAACCGAAGATCTCAGAGAAACGGGGAGAAGGGCAAACTCCGTACAGACTACACCCATAGTCAGGGTTGAACCATGGTCTCTGATGCCGTAAGACAGCAACTCTATCGCTACACCACCATGCCGCCCAGTGGTATTGCCGCCCATGTTATTTAAAATTTAAATTAGGTGAGATTTCTTCATCCAGAGAGTCGTGAGTTCTTTAGATATTTCTATCCTACAGGTCTGCTTTTGAATTTACTGTCTTGTTTTGCAGTGATTTTGATTATATGTTGCCGACATATTTTCTAATCTAAATTCAAAATCTACCTCTAGAAATTCGTGGCTCCTACCACTGTAATTGGTTTATCTTAAATTAAAACCTTATTTTACACTTAGCTATAATTTGAAAATCTAACCCTTTTGTCCTGAACATTTTTCTGCTATAGGGATATTTATTCATTCAACCTCATTATACATCACATGCACAGAGACAAATGGTAAAAATCCACAAAATAAACAAAAAATCAATTTCTTCAATGTTCTATGAGGGCTGAGAAAATGTTGAATGGCACATTGATGGATGTGAACAGTGACAATAATTTATCGATGGTGGTATCTGTGATAGAGACAGTGCTGTGAATGCTGACAGATTGCTGAGAACTTGAGGTGTACCAAACATAAGCATGACTTTGATAAGAATGCAAGATGTTGATATCAGGGAATTTTCATCATTGTGCAATTGAAAATTGTTATTTCTCCCTCCCTGAGCAAAATACATTTAGGTCTAGAGGCGGCGCAGTGGTGGTCCAGCGGTAGAGTTTAGGCCTTACAGCACCAGAGACCCGGGTTCGATCCTGACTACGGGTGCTGACTGTACAGAGTTTATATGTTCTCCCTGTGACCATGTGGGTTTTCTCCGTGTGCTCTGGTTTCCTCCCACACCCCAAAGACGTGCGAGTTTGTAGGTTAATTGGTTTCCTTAAATTGTCCCTAGAGAGTACGATAGAATTAGTGTGAATGGGTGATCATTGGTCAGCACAGACTCAATGGGCCGAAGGGCCTGTTTCCACGCTGTAGGTCTAAAACCTATATTATTTATGGGTTCATTGGAGAGTCATTGCAAAAATACAGCTGAGCACTTCTATCACCCTTGTGATCCCAATAAATTTCAACAACAGAATCTCAGGCGAAGATGACATTCTATATACATTGTTCCTTTTAATATATTACTGGGAACTTGGAAATGTTGTACTTAGGATGCTGTCATTGAAAACTCATGACATGACATTGGTTTACTCCTTCTATGCTGCAGTGGGAGTAGTGCATGTAAGTACATTACTTACCCACATCCACGAACCATAAAGAAATGTTCACGGCAACCTTCAATCCCAAGTAATCCCTTGATTTCCATCCCATCCAATCTGCTGAGTCTTTTATACACCATACTCCATACACCAATTTCTCCCATTTCTATTTAAGCCAATCCAAGTGATTTCCCCCACATCCTCTGCCTTCCAACCCTTGTTCTCCCCTGTCCTCTAATCCCCTGCTCCCTCCTATCTCCTGATACCTCAATCTCTTCCTCCTTCCGAACCTCTACTCTCTCCTGGCCTCTGAAGGATGCAATGGGATTTTTGGGCAAATAGTTTTGGAAATATAGAACTAAAATACAAATTGTTTGAATTCTTTATTAAGCATCACATAAGAAAACACAATTTGATTAATATTCCAAATCACTTTACAATGTAGTTTTTTCATAATTTTATTGCTTTCAGCTTATAATAAAAATAGGCTAGAAATTGATCACCTCAATTCACAGGTGGAAAGAACTGTGTCATGCAGATTAATAGCCTCCAAGCAAGCATTTTGTTGAGCAATATTTGTCCACTGACTCACGGATGGCTTGCTGGTAATAGCCTTTATTATATCAACATCTTGTAGATTATCACGTCAAAGGCTGTCTGAGCTATCAAATTGTTTTATGTTGGACACAACATGAATGTTGAACGTTGTAAGTGACTATCCCATTTATACCCAGTTTAAACAAAACAGTTTCACAAACACTGTATTTATGATAATGATGCAAATAAATGCTTAGAACGCTGTTTTTGATCACATGCCATTAGGCCAAGCACAGACACCATTGTTTCAAGCATCCACAGTGATTTAGGTTTTATTATAAAGATACAGCATGGAAACAGGCCCTTCAGCCCACCGAGTCCATGCTGGCCAACAATCACCCTGTACACTAGTTCTATCCTATAATCTAGGGTTATTTACAGAAGCCAATCAACCTATAAACCTGCATGTCTTTGGAATGTGGGAGGAAACCGGAGCACCCGGAGAAAACCCACGCAGTCACAAAGAGAACGTACAAACTCCATACAGACATTCACGCAGTCAGGATCGAACCCGGGTCTCTGGTGCTGTAAGGCATCAACTCTACCACTGGTGAGAGGTGCATCAAGAGTCTGACATGATGAAGAAGAACCTATCCTTTATCCTGGTGTTGTGTGCTTTCAAACATTTGTAACTTCTGCCCAACAGAAGAGTGGGGAGAATGACTGGGATGTGAGTGATTCTTAATTATGTTGGCTGATGTCCTGAGGCAGAATGAAGTGGAGATTAAGTCAATGTGGAGGGTGAGGCTTGTTTGCGTGATGTACTGTGTTGCCTTGGGGGTGGCTCAGTGGCTCAGTGGTAGAGTTGCTGCCTTACAGCGCCAGCAATCCAGGTTCGATCCTGATGACGGGTGCTGTCTGCATGAAGTTGGTACACTCTCCCTGTGACCACAAGGATTTTCTCCTGGTGCTCCGGTTTCCTCCTACACTCCAAAGACATACAGGTTTGTAGGTTAATTGGTTTCTGTTAATTGTAAATTGTCCCAAGAATATTGGATAGTGCTGGTGTACGGGGTTACCGATGGTCGATGCGGACTCGGTGGGCCAAAGAGCCTGTTTTCATGCAGTATCACTAAAGTCTAGAGCCTTGACAAAATATTTGTATGAGTTAATATCTACAATAATCTACAGCTGTATGTTTTAACAAGAGGATGAATATATTCAACTCAATATTTCAGTCATGTACTGCAAGTTTCCAAGTTTCTTGTCACATACATTAAAAAAAAATTTATGTGACACAATTTGTGACCCCAGTATGTTCCAAAATGCTTTATGGATATTGGATAAATGTCAACACTGTTAAAATTGAAAATAAACATGGAAGTATGTGCCAGATGTGAGTGCACTGGACTCTCCTCAGGTTCAGCGCAGAATGGCCACTAGTCCAATTAGTTGCAGAACATTATTTTCTCCTCACTGAAATTGGGGTTGCCAAATGTCTGACTGTGACCAAGATGACCTTAAAACATTTTTGTTAAAAAAAGGCTTTTGAACCAGCCAGTTCCATTCCAATACCCAGAATAGGATGTGACTCACGAAGATTGAGCATTAAAAAAAACTGTTGTTGAGAAGCAGACACAAATAGTGAAACGCCGTAGCTCATCAACGATCAATCAATGACTATTTGCATTACCAAGTGTTCAGGGTGAGACTGACCTTGAAATAAATTTGTTACTAAAGTCTGATTTATCGTTTGGTGAAGGCAACTGTGAAAAAGATGCATGTCTGTACATGTGATCTATGGGCTTCTTGTGCCCCCGTGAATACAACTTATCTCTCATTTCACTTCTTCCATCAGATTCACCATAGAAACTTTCAAACCTGCTCTCTTCCTTGTACCATTCTTCAGTGGTTAAGATAGATACAAAATGCTGGAGTAACTCAGGGGGTCAGGCACCATCCCTGGAGAAAAAGAACAGGTGACATTTCGGGTCTGAACCCTTCTTCAGATGTAAATATGAACCTATCATCATCATTATAAATATCAGTATAAACCAGCATCTGCAGTTCCTTCCTACACATTTTGTCTTCTCTTGGTCAATTTTGATTCCTACATGAATGAAACCTGCTGCTGCCACTTGAGGTGCAAGTTAATTTGAAATATCACCAGCTAACTCTAAAATGGCAACACAATGAACCGCAGATGCTGATTTCCAAAAACATACGCAAAATGCTGGACGCAAAGTGGATAACTCCAGTATATTATGTCTAAGTTTAACATGGCGCTAAGTACGTGTCTCCTTTTGATGAGCAAACCAAGGACAGCACGGCTGATGATAACTGAATGCGGAAACCATGTAAGTGGGGATTCAGCACACAACAGGCAAACTGCCTGAAGAGCTATTAACTTATTGCTTTAATTACACATTGTAATCTTGTCACCAATTTTTGATGGCTATCTAATTCAGCCCTCTCAGCTTCATCAGTGTCAGTATCTGCGTCATCAGCACATCCCCTCCTTTCATTGAACAGATGGTCATTATACAAACAATTGTATATACTGACATTATCTATATCAGTGATTGAAGTGCAAAGGATTTGCAAATGCAAATTTAAACTTTTTAATTTCCCATATCTCATTTATTAAGCATTTTAAAAGTTTGTTAAAATAATACAGAGCGTTGTGAATTTGTGGAATTCTCTGCCTCAGAAGGCAGTGGAGGCCGATTCACTGGGCTGCATTCAAAAGAGAGTTAGATAGAGGTCTTCGGGCTAGCGGAATCAAAGGGTATGGGGAGAAGGCAGGAACAGGGTACTGATTGTGGATGATCAGACATGATCACATTGAATTGCGGTGCTGGCTCGAAGGGCCGAATGGCCTACTCCTGCACCTATTGTCTATGTATCAATGTACCTATGTAACTAATGTAGCTACCATTTCAACCTCACATTAACCCACTGTTGCACTCTGCAAGTCTATTTAATTGTCCTACATAATTCAAAGCATCTGGAACGCTCTGGAAATTTTCATGTAAAAGATGGCTGCCATGATTACCTTCCGGGCCATTGGCAACATGATCTTTGCTCTGAAGATAGACACAAAATGCTGGAGTAACTCAGCGAGACAGGCAACATTTCTAAAGAGAAGGAATGGGTGACGTTTTGGGTCAAGACCCTTCTTCAGGCTGAGAGCCAGGGGAGAGAAAGTCGAGAGATATGAAAGGGTAAGGTGTGAAAACGACAGATCAAAGCAGACGATGGTCAAGGAAATGTAGAATGGTTCATTGTTAGCTGAGGAGAAGGTGAGAACGAGACATACAATCAGTAAAATTAATCAGGAGATCAATGAAACTAGTCGGAGAACTCGGGTGGGGGAGGGACAGAGACCGAGGGAAAGTAAGGGTTACTTGAAGATAGAGAAATCAATATTCTTATCCAAGATAGACACAAAAAGCTGAAGTTACTCAGCGGGACAGGCAGCTTCTCTGGAGAGAAGAAATGGGTGACGTTTGGGGACGAGACCCTTCCCTCAGCAATATTCTTATCGCTGAGTTGTAAGCTGCCCAAGTCTTGATCTGGTCTGAGGATGGAGCAATAGCGACAACAAGAAGCAGATGCAGTTGAGTATGCTCTTGTTGAGTCATCTCATGCTTCCTTGCAGAGATTATTTGTTAAATGCCTTGCTTTAAGTTCAATGTATTATTGTCACATGTACTGAGGTACAGTGAAAAGCTTTTTTTTGCATGCTATTCAAAAATGGATCAGATACACTATAAATAAATGCAATCAAGCTCAAGTACAATGGGAAGAGCGAAGGGGAAGGTACATTGGGCAGAATATAGTTCTCAGCATTGTGGCACACTAGCTCCATAGACAAAGTCTAATGTCCACAATTGGGTACCCTAGCTTATGGAAGGACCAACCTTTTGCAGGTTCACAGAGCAGATTCCTCAGGGTAAGTGTTGGAGAATTTCATGATGTTTGTGTGCCACCGTAAAGGGGACTGACATCCAAGCACACTCAGAATCATAGTCATAAAGACACACAGCGTGGATACAGGCCCTTCAGCCCAAATTGCCCACACCGACCAACATGTCCCAGCTCCAAGGTACACAAAAATGCTGGAGAAACTCAGCGGGTGCAGCAGCATCTATGGAGCGAAGGAGATAGGCAAGGATTCGGGCCGAAACCCTTCTTCAGACTGATGTGTCCCAGCTCCACTAGTCCCACCTGCCTGTATTTGGCCCATATCCTTCCAGACCTGTCCTATCCATATAAAATTACCTGCTATAAATGGCCAGAATGTTCAGAGTCTTAAACTGGGTGGACACTTACACAGGGATGTCAGCGGTTCATCATGGAACTGTTGCCACTTCACACCAAGCTCTGGTTCATTGTGCCAGGAAGATTTTGTCATAAGTGTATTCGAAGGGCAGCACAACGGTGCAACTGGTAGAGCTGTTGCCTCATAGTGCCAGTACCCAGGTTCGATCCTGATCTCAGGGACTATCTGCACGGAGTTTGCATGTTTTCCCTATGACTGGGTTGCTCTGGTTTCCTCCCACATCCCAAACAGGTGCAGCTTTGTAGGTTAATTGGCCTCTGTAAATTGCCCTGAAGTGTACAGGGAGTGAGACCACATAGAAGTGTGAATGGGTGATCAATGGTTGGCGTGAAGTCCCATGTTGTATCTCTAAGGTAAACTAAACTATTTTGGTGAAGCTAGGACACCTGCCACAGAAGAGATGCAACAAGTATTCACCAGACTGATGGCTAGGCTGATGGGACTGTCATATCAGGAGAGATTAGAATAACTCAGCTTGTTTGCTCCTGATTATGAATGAAAACGGATTTCTGGGAATTTACAAAAGTCTAATGTCTCAATAGATTGGATGTGGAGAGTTCCCTTCACCTAAACCCTGCCTAGTGTGGCTAGAACAGCAATTCACACTCTCAGGCTGAAGGGCAAGAGATTTGGGACTAAAATTAGGTGAGAATTCTTCGCCTATAAGGGAATGATCATGTGAGATTTGCTACCAATGAGGCCGAATCTGTTAGAGGCCAAATCATTTAAATATTTAATTAGATAAATACATTTTAAGGTGCAAGTCATTGTGTCTGGAGGTTGAGCATAATTTAGTTTTAGTTTAGAGGTACAGCACAGAAACAGGCCCTTTGGCCCATCGAGTCCATGCCGACCAGCGATCCTCGCACACTTATACTATCCAACACACCCAAGGGACAATTTACAATTGTCAATTACCAATACCAAGCCAATTAGAGTTTGGGAGAAAACCAGAGCACCCAGAGAAAACCCACGCAGGTCAAGGGGAGAACTTAGAAACTCTATACAGGCAGCACCTTTAGTCAGGATTGAACCCAGGTCTCTGGAGCTGTAAGTCAGCAACTCTACCGCTGCACCACCAAGCTGTCCTGTTGTATTGAAATAGATGGCTGGCCATGATCACACTGAATGCTGGGCTAGGCTCATTGGGCTGGATGGCCCACTGCTGCTCTTGTAGTCTATGTGTCCACGTGGCTCTAAACAGGGGGATCTGGCACAATTTCCTGTTTTTTAATGGGCTCGAGGGCCATCACTTTGAGATTCTTTGATATCAGCTCTCCATCCGATGCCACAATGACTGATGGGGATGTTGATAGAGACCACGGAGGGTGTATGAAAGCAAGTGTGTTTGTCGATGATGGGCCCACTGTCAAACATCACTGCCCGAGGAATACGTTGGACAGCAGCTGCATATTAATTTGTTGAACGAGCCTGGTGGGGTCAGAAGTCAATCAATCTGGCTTGTGTCTGAAACACGCAGTTTGTATGGAGTAGATTGAAGCAGAAACTGATGCTGCAATTGCTATAAGATGAGCCTGCTCTGTGAGGCAAAGGCTGTAATGAAAGAAGATTGTTGATGTAATATAAAGCAGCTCATTTCTTTATACTAGTTAAATAAGGTTAGAATATAAATAATAAGCATCTATTCCCCATTGCTGTTAGGCAACACAGGTTAAAATGAATTTGTTGTAATCAAGAGGAAACTGGGTGAACACACAAAGAAGAAAGGGTATGTTGATTAGTTGGTGCAAGGAAGATCTGCAATATAGACATTGGTATGGATTTATTGGCTTGTTAATCCATATTATACTTCACTGAAGTTAACAGAATTGAGAACACACAGGCACTGTTGTACTGATGCTAGTGTGTGACCAAAGCTGAACTTTCTACCTTTGATTTGAAAAACTCAGATTTTATCCTTACGTTTTCCAAAATAGATGAATCCGCTGTTATACATATATCTTGTGTATTATATGTGCACTGTCACAAGCTGATGGTGTCAGAAGTCAATCAATCCAGCTTTATCATATTACAATATGGTTTGAATCCAATCAGTATGTTTAAAAATATTCACAAAAAGCTGGAGTATCTCAGCGGGACAGGCAGCATCTCTGGAGAGAAGGAATGGGTGATGTTTCGGGTGGAGACCCTTCTTCATTGTTTTATTAAACAATTAGTAATGGGGTAGAATAGTTCGCTCTATTGAAGTAGACATGGCTGTCACATCCCTTCTGCAGTTTGGGGACCCCTGGCCACAGTTAATGTAAGAGTCTTCAATAGCCTTTAACATCATTCATGACCAGACTTCACAGGGAAAGCTCATTCACTTAATCCAAGAAACAAACTGTTTTAAAGAGTACAAAACAGTGGAAAACCTTTAAACATCATCAAATAACTTCCTGTCACGCAACTAGTACATCCTGACCTATGATAAATCAGCATAGTCAGCCGTTTTAATCAAACTGATAATCAAATTTTTGGCACATTAGCCATTACAACTCCGATGGCTTTTACAGTGTAAATGTAAGTAGACCACACAATATTGTCACTTTAATTTCATGTTTCACATTTCATGTTTCATGTATTTTGCGTTTTATGACTGTTGGCAGATAAATTTCCCACCTGGGATAAATAAAGTTCTATCGTATCATATCCTATTCCTACTCTAAACAGATTATAAAGTACTTGCTTTCAGCGTTATTTCTCATGTGGCAAGGTGGGCTGAATTTTCGACTTGCAGCTTGTTGTAGTAAAACTCTGATAATCTGTTGCTAGCTATTTGGAAATCTGATGGTTTTGTATCTATCTGACCTGGTGATGTTTCCGTCACACCCTTGAAAATCATCAGGACCCTGGTTCCCACATTCCTTTTAAACTCACTTTGGGCTTTAACATTATTCATTTGTATTGTCCATTCTGTTCCTGGGTGATCTTCCAGATGGCCACCCATCAGACATGCTTCAACTAGATAGCTTGGGACTTGTTTCCCTTCGTTGGGTGGTTGAGGGGTGACTTTAGAGATGCAAATAAAATCATGAAGGTCATAGATAAGGTGAATAGTCACAGTATTTTTCCCAGAATATGGGAGTTGAAAACAAGAGGATATATGTTCAAAGAGAGGAGGGAAAGATTTAAAAGGGACCTGAGGGGCACATTTTTTTCATACAGGAGCTACCAGAGAAAATGGTTGAGGTGGGTCCAATTACAATGTTGAAAATATATTTAGACAGGTTCATGGATAGGAAAGGTTTAAAATGGGTTGGGCCAAAAGCCAGCAAACTAGCTCAGGCAGCCAACCTGGTAGCGATGGTTGAATTGGGCTGACAGGCATGTTTCCGTGCTGTATGACTCCGTGACTCTAACTTCTTAACAAGGTTTGTGGATGGGTTTGGAATGGACGGTCGGGATGTACAGGTTCATAGATAGAACAAATGAGGACCTTGGTGAAGGAGATACAGGGGAGGAGGGATGTTTTTTTTACCAAATGGATCAAAGGCAACCATCTCAGCCTTTCTCTGAAGAAACCTGTACCTGGTTTTAAGGTCCTGAAGGAAGTGAAGCTATCATGATTGGGAGAGAAGTGACATGCCAATGGACTGTGGAATTTAATGCATTCTCCCTCCTCTTTACTCCTCAACCAGGATTATTACTCCTTGTGATAATAATTTAATACAAAACCTATCTTTTAATAACATTGGGTGAGGAATCCCAATGTGTTGACTTAAAAAATGAAGGATCAATGTGATACTGCCTTCTATGTATAACAATTTTAATATATTACAGGCATTAGCATCAAAATATGGAATGCAATCATACTATGTTCTGGCTAGTTATCAGATAGAAGTGGTTCTATGGTAATATCTTTATATCTGCCTTTAATCCAGACAGAGGATACGTTCCCAAAGAAGCAATGTCGCGAATAATAATCAAAACTAAGAAGCGATATTAAAATTGATAAACATAATTATGCTCTGAAACTTGAAGCTTCCAGGCTGCTTGCAGTGGTTTACACTGCATCTTATTGCTATGTTTTGCTGTATTTTTGGATAGAAACAATCTAAAATTTCTATTTTTTATGGTATGTTGCCAGGAGAACAATATGATGAGGAACCAGCAATAAAACCCGAGAGGGCCCATGAAATAATATGTAAGAAGTTCAACTCATTTATAACAAGGGCTGAGTTTTTGAGACTAGTCTCATTGGATGCATAAGGAAGATCCAACCTATTATTAGGTCAGGTTATCTTTAAAGAACCTCATTGGATCACAAAAAAGGAGAGAAGATAGTTGTTTCTGTGGAATTTGCTGCCACAGAAGGCAGTCGAGGCCAATTCACTGGATAAGGCAGTGGAGTCCAATTCACTGGAAGAGAGAGTTAGATATAGCTCTTAGGGCTAATGGAATCAAGGAATATGGGGAAAAAGCAGGAACGGCGTACTGATTTAAGATGATCATCCATGATCATATTGAATGGCTGTGTTGGCCCGAAGGGCCGAATGGCCTACTCCTGCACCTATTTTCTATGTTTCTATTTCTATATAGTCAGAGGTTCCAAAAGAGATTCCAAGTGACAGGGTATAGAGTAGAAGCAGATGTTTGTTTACACAAAAAGTATACAATGTGCTGGAGTAACTCAACGGGTCTGGCAGCAAAACATGAATCAGTCTGAAGAAGGGTCCCGATCCGACACACCACCTATCCAAGTTCTCCAGAGGTGCCGTGTAGGAAGGAATTGCAGATACTGGTTTATACTGAAGATAGGCACAAAGTTCTGGAGCAACTCAGCAGGTCAGGCAGCATCTCTGGAGAAAAGGAATAGGTCATGTTTCAGGTCAGAACCCTTCTTGAGACTGGGTTTACATCCGAAATGTCATCTGTTCCTTTTTCCCATAGATGCCACCTGACCCGCTGAGTTACTCCAGCATTTTGTGTCTTTCCTAGTTACAGATCTCTATATGTCTACCTCCTCAATTACACTTCATAATTAACACAAACATCAGAATCCTACTTAATCCCCAATCAAGGCAGCAGGTCCTTGAGAATCTCTGCATAATTCTGAAGAGAATGGGGCAGGTTTTGGATGAGTAGTGGTTGTGGGAGAGTTAATGGTTCCTTCTCCAACTGTATTTCCCTTATATGAGTATCATGTTGAGCTTGTATGTGCATGGTACAGAGGACTTAAATCACCAACTGTTTACATTGCAACTCTTCCAGCTTGCATGTAAGACACATATGTTACCATATGTTATGCTAAAATACACTCAAGATGGGTTTGATCCTGACCATGGGTGCGGTCTGTACGTAGTTTGTACATTCTCCCCGTGATCTGCATGGGCTTTCTCCAAGTGCTCCAGTTTCCTCCCACACTCCAAAAACATATAGGTTTGTAGGTTAATTGGCTTTGGTAAAATTGTAAATCGTCCCTAGTGGGGACTAACACACTAATGTTACTGGTCGGCACGGACTTGGTGGGGCAAAGGTCTAGTTTCTATACTGCATCAATAAACTAAACTAAACTAAATCCAGTGTTTTCACCTCCCAAAAGTCTGCATTTCAGAGCATTAAACTATAATTTTACAGCAGCATTACTTGCTTTACTGGATTAAAACTTAAGCAGAGTCATGGGTAGAAATTGCATGAAAATAGTCTTCTCTTTTTAAAATAATGCTAAGTACTTCATTGAGCACGAATGGTTGTTGTTTAGCTGTCATGTTAATATGAAGAAAAGTAATAACTTTCAAAGCAGTTATTGCACGCAAAGCCCTGTGGGCCATTTCTGCGATGTTTTAAACCATTATTTGAATGTAACTTTCAACTTACTAACAGAGGCAGAGTTACAAAAAGAATAAAGATTTAGCATACAGAAGGCATCAAAGATTAATTCTGCTATAATTACATTTTTATTCTCTTGACTTATAATGATAATTCGTATAATAATTTTTGTTGTCGTGGAGGAATTACAAAATCCACTGGTTTTGATTTTTACAACAAACCCACCTGAATTATGAAGTATATTCGTTGAGAAGGAACAGAAATCTCAAACTGTCACATAATTAAAACAGAAGTTAACATTCCAGTCACATTAAAATGACAGCTTTTGCCCTATGCATTTTGTTGGGACTGTCTCTCAGTTTGGGATAGCTTATTAGGTGACAATTTAAAAAAAATCTGTTCATAAGCCTTTACAAGTTTTGTCATTGATCTTATATGAAGGTTATTGTTTTCAACAACACTTGATTTCTGGTGTGGGTATGACAGTCCTTGGCTCCACAAGATGCAAATTAGCCGTTCAAAACTGTAACAGAAGCTGTTCCTGTTTGCGAGAATTTGCTTTTTAATGTTATTTTGTATTCGGGGAGCCTTTTCAAAGTCAAGTTCAAATAACTTCCACGAAGGACAGCAAGCAGTAAAGTTCTTGTGAGGCTGCATTTATACCATGCCCAGCACTTTCCCACCTAACGCAGGCACTGTGCAAGTCATAGACAAGCTGAATACCAATAACCCAACCACACTTCCAACACTTGCCTACTGCTGACTGGCTGTTGCTCAAGGCAAAACAGAAGAAACCCAGTCTCAAGAAGTATTGAACATAGAACAGTACAGTGCAGGAACAGGCCCTTCGGCCCACAATATCTGGCCCAGAGGGTGGTGAACATGTGGAATTCATTGCCTTTGATGGCTGTGGAGGCCAAGTTATTGGGTATTTTCAAATTATGGATTGATCGCCTCTTGATTAGTAAGACATCAAACTTACAGGGAGAAGGCAGGAAAATGGGTTGAGAGGGAAAAATAGTTCAGCCATGATTGAATGGTGGAGCAGGATTGATGGGCATAATGGCCTAATCCTGCTCCTATGCCATATGGTTAGAGAACCGCCATGGAGTCAATGGGCAGAGTGGTCTCCATCTACGTCATGAGGAAATAAAAGGGATGATATTTATGACAAAGCTCTTTGAGATTTTCCATTGCATTTGAGTGAAAGAGGCAGTAAATTCAGGTCACACCTTTATCATGTTGCTGCCTTCAATCATCTGGTGCACTTTAACAGTCTTCAGTTTAAGCAGGCACAGTCCTTGCACATATCTATTCTAAATCTTGTATTTTAATCGGTTTCATCAGCAATATGGCAGCAATAAGCATCTCATCCATTTATTTTGATTTTATGAGCTCCTGCGCTCCAAAGTCATGCATTGCTTCTGGGTCACCTTTCATTCTGATGGCAATGTAATATGCTGTCATTTTACATCAAAGATGCCGAGTGCAGTTTGCTCGTAGTAAAATTATGCAAAGTAACATCTGAACCATGCAGTGATCCTTTCAAAAATGATTATCCACAGACATGAACTCCCCCACTGCTTTCTGGTCCGTTATAAAAACCCATAACAAGTAGGATTAATTTTCAATAGCCCCCAGCTTATGGCCAAATAGCCCACCGGTCACAGAGTTCAGCAGATATTGCATGTTCACAATTCACTGCTGTATTACCAGAGTGCGTCATAGTGGAGATTCTGCATGGTTGTGAAAGCAAGGCTCACCTTGGAAATACTGTTGAAAGTTATCGTTCTGTTATCATCGTACTTCAGCTTTCCAGCATTTACAGCATTCAACATTCAGGATGCTTGTCCTCCAAGTGGTAAATCAAGATAAATGTGTCAAATCAGCCACCAGACACCAAAAAATGATGTCGCAGTTTGTAGCACCACACAAACGATGCAACATTACTCACAAGAGATTATCTTTAGTCTCTGATCTCCGGTGAGCTGTTTATGTTGATACAGTTTATTCTTAAAACCACCAGGCATATACTCATGTGAGACATTTTCCTTTTCCTGGCTAATGCTGCCTTCCATTTACATTTTTTATATGTAGCAGAGCGATATCCTCTGCTGCCATGGTCATTTTTCATGTTTGAACCTTATCACCTGCTCTCTCATAAACATTTCACACCTAATTGCCTCGGTGAATATTTCTGCCAGAATTCATTAAATAAAAGAGATGCATTGAAAAATGTTGGAGTCTTTAACTCTTAATATCTGTGCTTGATGTACGAGCTTCTAGGGTTTCCTATTAAATCTTCTTTAGCTCTGGATGATTTTTATCCCATTTATAAGAAGGGTTTTCAGTGAAATTAGACAAGTTGATAGCTCATAGAACATTTAAATATTACTAAAACTCTCATCTTGTTTGTTTGTATGTATGCGTGCGTGTGAGTGATATTCCAAAACCCTGCCAAAACGGTACACGATAGTGCTACAATTTTTGGCCCACCTTACTCACCATTGCCCTGGGATGTAAAAGAAACAAGATTTGTTCAGTTTGATGTTATATTTTGTTATTGACATCTAAAACTTAAAATAAGTTAAACCAGCACCGCCATCCGTGCATGCGCAGTTGGGGGAGGCTTGCCCTGCGCGTCACAATGGGGATCTCTGACGTCACAACAGGAACCCCTCAGCCACGCCTGCGCAGTTGGGCCCTTTGCAGATTTACAGGTTGCCATCTTTTTTTTCTTTCGCCTGCCCAGGTCTGGGGTAATGGAGTCGGCCCAATCCCCCTGACAGCCACCTAACAATCGCCAATGTGGTGGAGCAAACTGGGGCGGCGGTAGTTTACATCGAAATCCTGGGGAGGTGAGAAGCGAGACTGGGGGGGATTGAGGGAGAGGAGGCAGTAGGGAGGGAGTGGGACAGGGGATAGAGGGAGGGGAGTGGGGAAGGTAGGGAGTGGGGGATCGAGGGAGAGGAAGGCAGTGGGGGGAGGTGAGGAGTAGGGGAGCAGAAGGATAGAGGGAGAGGAGGGAGTAACTGGAGATAGGGGAAAGGAGAGTGAGGGAGAGTTGAGGTAGGGAGTGGGGGAGGGGAGGAGGATAGGGGAAAGAAGCGGGTGGGTGAAGAGGGGGAGGGAGTGCTGTGGATGAGGGGGAATGGGGGAGGATAGTGGTAGAAAGAGGGATGGTGAGTTAATGGAAATATTAAATGCAAAGTTATTAACTTTAACTTAATTTCTGCCGATATTGTGGGCCCGTCAGCTGCACACGCGCAGTTTGGTGGAATATTGCGTTGGGGGAGCGGGCCCAATGGGTCCGCACTTGGTATAGTAGTATATAAAACTGTACAGTGTTGAAACAGGCCCTTTGGCCCATGAAGACTGTGCCGAACACGATGCCTACTTAAACTAATCCCTTTTGCCTGCACTTGCTCCACATCCTTCCATTTCTACATATTCATGTGTCTCTTAAATGCTGCATGGATATCTGCTTTCACCACTACCCCTGGTTCAAGACACCACTCTCTGTGTAAAATAACTTGCCCTGCACATCTCCATTAAACGTTCTCTCCTCTGGCCTTACGGCTCCTCTTGAAGGATTTTATATCAGACAATCTTGTCTAGAAGTTAGATGGGTTGGTAGCTTACTTTCAGCACAAAGCACCCAACATCACCCACACCAATCGCACTTGCAATTACTTCTGACTGACATCAACACCAGTCACAAGAATAGACTAGGGCACTATCGTGTACGTATGAGTAAACTGTTGCAGGAACTCAGCAGGTCTAGCAGAATCTCTGGGGGGAAAGGAATTATCGCCATTTCAGGTCAAGACCCTGCATCGGACCTGAGAGTTGAGAAAGGAGATAAACATATAAAGAGGAGAGAGGGAGGGTTGAGAAAGGGGCCAGCCAGTGATAGGTGGACTGTGGAGGGGTAAAGGATACAGGGTAAATGGAGCCAGGTGGGTAAGGGGTTGGGTGAATGTTGGAGATAGAAACAAAGAAAATAGGTGCAGGAGTAGGCCATTCGGCCCTTCGAGCCAGCACCACCATTCAACATGGTCACGGCTGACCATCCAAAATCAGTACCCCGTTCCGACCTTCTCCCCATATCCCTTGATTCCCTTAGCTCTAAGAGCTAAATCTAGTGGGTGGGTGTGAGGTGAAAGCAGACATTAAAAAAAGGGACAGATGGAACCAGGTGGGGGGGGGAAGACAACTCCTCGACAATGATAAGTTGGAACACTCTACCCCCCCCCCCTCCTCTTTATATTAACTATCTGCTCTCTCCATTCTGAGTCTTGATTCAAGGTCCTGACCCAAAAAGTTGCCATTTTCCCCCCCCCCCATAAATGCCGCTCCACCTGCTGACTTCCTCCAGCAGTTTGTTTTCTACAACAGTTTGTGACAAGAAGAGACACACGTGATATTTTAATGGCATATCTACTGTAACTACCTCGTTATTACTCCATTTCAGGCCACGCCGACCTAAATTAAAGTCACTTCACCATTCACAACATATGCTTGAGCAAAGAACTTCATCACTGATGTCTGCATAAACTGAGAAATGACAACATCAGCCCTAACAGTGGGTTGGATCCTGAAAACTGTCTGTGTGGAATTTGCACATTCTCCCTGACCATGTGTGGTTTCTTTCAGGTGCTCTGGTTTCCTCCCCCATCCAAACACATGCAGGTTTCTAGGCTTACTGGACTGTGTAAATTGCTGATATATGTGTGTGGGAAGTGGGATAGCATAGAATTAATGTGAATGGGGTCTGTCTGTCCCTCCGTCCGTCCATCTGTCAATCAAGCCTTGCAAGATTTTGAACGTGATCTATTATTTGCAGGATCACTTTGTAAATCTTTATTGTCATGGGTTAGGGCAGATTGGTAGAGGACCTTTGTGTCACCTATGATTTGTATAAAGTCTATTCAGTGATCATAGGTCAGTGCCCAAAGTTGCAAATTAACAGAATGCAACCAATGGAACTGCTAACATAATGATAGAGCAGAAGCAATAACTGCGAAGAAACATAGTAATATCAGTAGGTAATTTGAAAACTATTTAAGTATAGCCTGAAACCAACAGAAATGAGAAAGCTTAATGTAAGTTATTTTTCACTTTACATCCGCCCACGCCACTGATTAATGTTTATATAATATGGCTCAAATGTCTCAATCCCAGGAGTCCAAAAGTCATGTAACCAGTTTTACAGTAAAAATTGTGTGTGCATCAACCCAATTGGACTATTCAAATGTAAAAGTAGCTTTGTCGTGGCAGTGATTTGCTGCCTTCAAGAAAGAAAACTGGTTGTGTTTGTGTGTTCCTAATCAAGGTCCATTGTAATTGTAGGCACATAGTGCTAGTCTAACTCAGCGGGATGGACTATTCAAATGTAAAAGTAGCTTTGTCGTGGCAGTGATTTGCTGCCTTCAAGAAAGAAAACTGGTTGTGTTTGTGTGTTCCTAATCAAGGTCCATTGTAATTGTAGGCACATAGTGCTAGTCTAACTCAGCGGGATTGGGCAGTACCTCAGGAGAACATGGATAGGTGATGTTTCGAGTCAGGTTCCTTCTTCAGACCCAAAACATCACCTGTCCATGTGGTCCCGAGATGCTGCTTGATCTTCTGAGTCACTCCAGCACTTTGTATGTCTTTTTTTGTAAGCCAGCATCCTTGTGTCTCCATGATAATTGAAACTGTTTTAACAGGCATGACCACAATAGTTGGTTTAATGGTAGTTTTGTTCTGTGAAACATTAGGATATTTCTTACACTGCATCAGTCCATATTTGAAGTCATAGCCAATTACAGTGCATACATACAGATAAAGCATTAATGAAAATACATGATATGTAGCAAAAAACATATTTGCACTTATTAATAACACTGATTAATAACAGGAGCCAAACACTATATTTTGCCCAGGTTTAGCACACATTTTGTATTAATTAATAAAAGCAGTAAGGAGATATTCTGCTATCTTTGATCCAGTTTAGTAATGCCGATGAACAAGTAGAGCTCAGATCATTAACCTTGCATGTCAGTTATGGAATTTATTTAGTTCTTTGGGGGGGGATGAGGAAGATGCAATGATTTTATTCAAGGCTTAGCTCATAGCTTCAGTGGAAAGAATAAGCAGATAAAATCTGAATTATTTATTTACTAATTGCAAATACTCAAGCTGTTTTACCTTAAATTGCTATCATAAATGGGGATTAGCATGGATTTGGAGGTATTAGTTACATGGAAAGCTTGCATAGACTTGGATTATTTCCACTGCAATGTCGGAGATTGAGGAGAGACCTGATAGTATTACATAAAGTTATGAGAGGCATGGACATGGTATAACAGTGTCTTTCCCAGGGTGGAAATGTCAAACGCTGGAGGGCATAGTCAGAGAATCATATAGCATTGAAATAGGCCCTTGAGCTCAACTTGTCAATGTTGACCATGATGCCCTATCCAACATTGTCCTATTTGCCTGCGTTTGGCCCATATCACTCTAAAGCAATAAAATAACAGCTGCAAAGTTTAAAGGAGCGCAGGTCAACTTATTTTTTTACACAGAAGATGGTGGATGCCTGGAATGCACTGCCAGGAGGCGGTGGAGAAGACATGTGAACCTTAAAAGATTTTTAGATTGGAACCTGGGGAGGCACAGAATTGAGGGATAAGAATCATGTGCAGGCAGAGGAGATTAGTTTAACGGCATCATGTTTGGCACAGATATTGTGAGAAAAGGGCCTATTCCTGTGCTGTTCTGTATTCTACAGTATGTTCTAAAGATAATATGAAGCACATGTTGTTGGATACGAAAAATATTATAATCCCACTGGAATTATAAATAGGTAAAAATCTTACTATATGATGATCCAAATAACATAAGAAATAGAAAAAAATAGAATCAAAAGGTGAGGAAAGAGAAAAATAAATATACTGAGCGAGGTAGACAAATGAGGAGAATAAAAGAAAATAAAAGAGAATAAAAACATACGCTGCATTCTCTACAATGGTCCAAGCCCCCCCCCTCCTCCCTCCCCCTTGTGTTGTGGCTGTCCAAATAACTGAAGCCTAACACCATAATAAAGGTCCAAAGACTTTATTAACAACATAGCACAGGTAACTTCATGCTAATTTTGGCATTTTTGACAGCTCGTTCAGCCAGCCCATTAGACTGTGGAAATTCAGGGCTGCTGGTGATGTGGTGAAATTTCCAGCGTCTAGCAAACTCCCCGAAGTGTTGGCTGGTGAATTGACTGCCATTGTCAGTTAGCAGCCTGCCCGGAGATCAGTGGACTGAGAAATGGTGAGATAACTTCGAAATCACTCCGCTGGAAGTGGGGCTGCTAAGAAAATCAATGTCAAACCATCCTGAATACGAAGCAAAGAGTACCAGTGCCATGCCAATCAAATATGTCAACTGCCACTGCAGATCATGGGAGTGCAACTACCGGATGTGAAAGAAGTGGTTGCTTTTGTTGGTGAGGTGCCAAACTGTTGCACACTGCACAGGATGCCACATTCTCGATGATATATTCGGCCATGCCAGGCTAGTAAAACATGCTTCTTTCCCGTATGACAGTAGCTTCAGCGCCTGGTGCCCTGCATGGACAGCGTTAAAATACTGGTTGTGCAGCGAAGCAGGAACCACAGCCTTGTGTACTTTTAAAACAATGCCATCCTGCAGCACCAGCTCATCACGGACGGCAAAGAAAGGCCGGACTGGCAGCAGAACGTTGTAGTGTTTGTCTGGCTGTCCAAATAACTGAAGCCTAACACCATAATAAAGGTCCAAAGACTTTATTAATGACATAGCACAGGTGACTTCATGCTAGCACGGTTTTCTAATAATGCGGGAACAAGGCAGGGAGGGTTACTGTAAAGCTAGTGAGTGTAACTACAAAAGCACGAGTCATAACATGTGACACTGATCTACACACCCACCCACCCCCTCCCCTCTTCCTGCTTCCACCCCCCCAGCTTTGAAAGGACATTCTTAATATCCAAGAATTGTCCAAGAAAGCCATGGCTCAAAGACTACCGAATGCTGCCACTCATGTCTATTGTGATCAAATGCTGCAAGAGTTAGTTATGACCCAAATCAACTCCTGTCTTTGTAATGTGCTGGACTCACTTCAATTCACCTTCTGCCACAAGAAGTAAACAGTGGATACGATCACACTGGCTCTCCACTCTGCTCTGTACCACCTAAACAATAGAGACACATATGTTGTTCTACAACTACAGCTCAATGTTCAACCCAATCACTCTTTCCAAACGGAATACTAAGCTCAGGGAACAGAGTCTCTGTTCCACCCTTGACTTCCTCATTGAGACACCTCAATTAGTACAGATTGGCAAGAACACCTTGTTCTCACACACCAACAGCACATGGGTACATCAGGGCTTCTTGCTCAGTCCCTTACACTACTATCCCTCTACCCATACTTGTGTAGTCAGATATCTCCAACCAACATCGTTAAATTTGCTGGTGATACCACTTTTGAGAATATTACAGAGAGTCGGTATGTCAAGGAGGATTATCTCAAACTTCTACAGGTGCACAGTAAAGAGCATACTGACTGGCTGCATCGTGGCCTGGTTCTTCAACTTGAACGTTCACGAGTGAAAAGACTGCAGAAAGTTGTGAACACTGCCCAGTCCATCACCGGCTGTGACCTCCCCACCAGAATCAACAACTTCAGGTTCCTGGGCGTACACACCCCTGATAATCTGTCCTGGGCCCAGCACATTGACCCAATCACATATAAAGCTCCCCAAATCCTTGACATCTTTAAAGTTTGAGGCGATATGGCATGTCATCAAACACTCAGACATCCATAAATACACAGTGGAGAGCATACTGACAGGTTGCATCAATGCCTGGTTCAGAAATCTAAACGTTCATGAGCAGTAGCAGCTCCCAAAACCCCTTAGTCCAACATTGAGAGGGCAATTGTTGTTCTACCGCCTATAATCAGATTATCCATCTCCATCCTGTACTCTAACTCATTGCCCAGTCCATCACAGTACTGATCTCCGCACCATCGAAAAGATCCACAGTATGCACTGCCTCAAGAAGACAGCTAACATCAAATGATGCCTGCGCCTTTTTTGGCCACACACTCTCTCGCTGCTACGATTGGGAAGAAGGTACAGGGGCCTGAGAATCGTTACTTTCAGTTTCAAGAACAGCAACATCCCATCAACCGACAGGTTCTTGAACCATCCTGCACAACCCTAACCACAACCTTACCTATGCACCGAACCTCTACGGACTTGGCACCACAAAAGAAGCTCCATGAACTTTGTCTTTTGTACTACCATGGTCTATTTTATTTATAAATAGACCAAGTGGGACCCATTGGGTCCCAGCTTCACACGGGAGGGCTGTTTCCCCAATGCAATATTCCAACTCTCCACCAATTCCAATATTGGTGGCCAGTGGGGGGGGGGGGGGTCGCTTTCTGGAGGGCTAGTATAGGTGTTGTGGACTGAAGGGACTGGTTTCCAGAGAGCGAGTATGGGCATTGTGGGCCGAATGGATTCTTGGGCTGACAGCTCAATCACTCAAGCATGGTGTGCTGGCAGCTCACTCACTCAAGGCTGGTGGGCTGGCAGTTGACTCACGGCTATTCCTTGAAATGCCACTTCAAGCAGGGTGCAAGGCCACCAAATACAAGTGCAGTTTCATACCACTTCAAGCAGGGTGCAAGGCCACCAAATTCGAGTGCAGTTTCCTACCATTTCAAGCAGGGTGCAAGGCCAGCAAATTTGAGTGCAGTGTCATACCACTTCAAGCAGAGCGCAAGGCCACCAAATCTGAGTGCAGTTTCCCACCATTTCAAGCAGCCTGGAAAAAAAAACACGGAAGTATGGAGCTGCCTCAGTTCTCTGCAAGATGGGGGAGTGAGAGATTGAAATTCACAGTCTGAGCTGTGAATAACACTGAATGCATGTCTACTAAACTGTGAGTGGTTTTACTGACCTGTCAGTGCCCTTAATGTGGTTTGAAAATGTAGTTTAAAAATGCAAAAGTGTTTTATGGTTTGAAAATGCGAAAGTGTTTTTGGGTTTGAAAATGCAAAAGTTGCCATGCCTGATTGAAAAGTTGGTTTGAGAATGCAAAAGTTGCCTTGCCTGATTGAAAAGTTGGTTTGAGAATGCTAAAGTTGCCTTGTGTGAATGAAAAGTTTGTTTGAGAATGGTAAAGTTGCCGTGCCTAATTTCAAAGTCCTTTTGAGAATGCTAAAGTTGCCTTGCCTAATTGAAAAGTCCGTTGGAGAATGCTAAAGTTGCTTTGCCTAATTGAAAAGTTGGTTTGAGAATGCTAAAGCTGCCTTGCCTAATTAAAAAGTCTGTTGGAGAATGCTAAAGTTGCCTTGTCTAATTGAAAAGTTGATTTGGGAATGCTAAAGTTGCCTTGCCTATTGAAAAGTTGATTTGAGAATGCCTTGCCACTCACGGCCCTCTTTTTGGCCCTCTTACTCAGAGTCCCCCTCCGCTCATCAGGTGCCGAGGATTTTTTCCCATCGATGAAAAATAAAAGAGTTATTAGGGTTTAAAAAATGTTGAGACTCTCTCTCCTGTCAATCACGCCATGAAGGCCACACCCCTTCTGGTACTGTTTTTTTCTAAAATCAATATAAAGCGCAAACAGGAAGTGGTCAAGATTAGACTTTTAATTATATAGAAGGCTTGGCAACTTTAATTAGGCAACACAGCTTTAGCATTTCCAAACTAAAGGCAACACAGCTTTAGCATTTCCAAACCAAAGGCAACACAGCTTTAGCATTTCCAAACCAAAGGCAACACAGCTTTGGCATTTCCAAACCAAAGGCAACACAGCTTTGGCATTTCCAAACCAAAGGCAACACAGCTTTAGCATTCCAAACTATATTTTCAAACCACATTAAGGGCACTGACAGGTCAGTAAAACCATCCACAGTTTAGTAGACATGTTTTCAGTGTTATTCACAGCTCAGACTGAGAGACGTGGCCCTCTCGCTCCCCCATCTTGCAGAGACTGACTGAGGCACTCAACACTTCTGGATTTTATAGTTCCTCCGGAAGGGGTGTGGCCTTCAGGAGAGAGAATCTCAGCATTTTATAAACACTGATAACTCTTTTATTTTTCATCGATGGGAAATGTCCTCTTGTCCTGTGCAGCGGAGTGGCACTCTGAGTAAGATGGCCAAAAATCACAGCCGTAAGTGGCAGTGTTTTTTCTAAAATCAATATACAGAACAACAGGAAGTGGTCAAGATCAGACTTTTAGTAATATAGATAACAGGTTACTAATAACTGTGGGCAAACTGAGGGCTTGCTTACATGGGGCATCTTGGTCAGCATGGGCAATTAGTGCTGCAGGGCCTGTTTCTCTACTGTATAACTGCATAACTCTAACTGATAATTTATTGAATATATATTTTTTGTGATTTGTGCATTTAATGTGCCTGTAAAAATGAAGTACATAAGAATTTAACTGTTGCTGTTCATATCCATTGCCTTAAACAAGTAAAAGCTCCTGAAACTTAAAACTTGAATCTTGTACTAATGATACTACCATGCGTATGTGCACACACCCATACACACATGCGTGCTTATTATTATGGGCGGCATGGTGAAGTTGCTGCCATACAGCGCCAGAGACCTGGGTTCGATCCTGACTGCGGGTGCTGCCTGTACAGAGTTTGCACGTTCCCCCCGTGACCACAAGGGTTTTCTCCGGGTGCTTAGGTTTCCATCCACATTAAAAAAACATGGAGAGGTTTGTAAGTTAATTGGCTTCTGTTAATTGTAAATTGCCTCTAGTGTGTAGGATAGTGTACTTGTGTTGGTCAGTGCAGACTGGGCGGGCCAAAGGGCATGTTTCCATGCTGTGTCTCTAAAACGAAAACTAAAACATTGAATACAATTTTAGTTAACTCGTGTAATATTGTGTAATAAATACACAACCTTTTTCAAATCATGGTAGAAAGATATCAAAACAAACCTACACAGCAGGAATATCTATTTTTAACAATCAACTATTATTATTATCGTTCAACAATGCAAAACTAGCTTTGAAATAGCATAGGGTTCAATCATTTCTGCCTTGAAGAAATGAATCTATTCATAACTGCTTCTATAAATATGCCCCAAATCAACCTCCATTGTCAAAATCTGCAAAGATTTTGATTCACCTCCGTGCGGCTTGGCAGGGCCTCAAGAACATGGCAGCAGTGAACTCTGTCTCTACCAGCCGCAAGCCCATTCAGGTAGCAGGAAGCAGCTTCACTTCACTCCCGAATAATCTCAACTCCTTCTACACCAGATTTGAAAAGGACAACAGCACCCAGCTAGAATCAATCGTCTCCACACTCAGACCTGATGACTCCGGCCTCAACATCAACACATCAGAGGTGGTGAGAGGCCTCAAAAGGGCTAAAAAGAACACAGCTCCAGGGCCAGGCAACATCTGTGGGCGGACCCTATGGCACTGTGCTGAGCAGCTGGGAGGTGTGTTCCAGCATCTGTTCCAGGGCTCTTTGACCAGCAGCACAGTCCCCGCGATGTGGAAAAACTCAACAGTGATTCCCATCCCAAAGAAGGGCACCACCAAGGTCCTGAATGACCTTAGACCGGTGGCTCTCACCTCCCTGGTCATGAAGGCCATGGAGAGGATCATCAAGGAGCACATCACCAAGGCAACTGGCTCGATGATGGATCCATTGCAGTTTGCTTACCAGGCTGGTAGGGATGTCGATGACGCAAAAATATTCATCTTAAACACCATCCATAAGCATCTGGAAATCCCCAAGACCATAGCCAGATTTCTGTTTGCAGACTTCTCATCAGCATTCAACACCATGCAGCCACATATTTTGGCTGAGAAGCTCATCACCCGCTTCCACCTCAACCACCAACTCACTCTGTGGATTATAGACTTCCTCACCAACAGATCACAGAGGGTGTTGGTGAACCACACCTTGTCCGACACCCTCTTCACCTTCACTGGCTCTCCACAAGGCTGTGTCCTCTCCCCACTTCTCTTCATTCTCTACACTGATGACTGCAGATCCACCCAGCCAAACTGCCACTTTGTAAAATTTGCTGATGACACAGTCCTCCTGTCTCTGCTTCCCAGCCATACACAACATCACAGCTCAGCCCTGCAGGACTTTATAGTATGGTGTGAAAAGTCTTGTCTTGAGCTAAATATA
Source organism: Amblyraja radiata (assembly GCF_010909765.2). Lineage (NCBI taxonomy): Eukaryota > Metazoa > Chordata > Chondrichthyes > Rajiformes > Rajidae > Amblyraja > Amblyraja radiata. Next base: position 31,673,979 of record NC_045970.1, on the reverse strand, counting down.
AGCAAAACCAAGGACATGATTGTGACCTTTCCCCCCCAACAGAGACAGATGGCTGAGGCAGCCACCACTATCATCCAGCAGGAGCCAGTGGAGATAGTGGAGGTATACAAATACCTGGGAACAGCCTTCGACAACCTGCTAAGGTTTTCCTCTAACACAGAGGAAATCCTTAAAAAGTGCCATCAGAGACAGTACCTACTCAGGAAGCTGAAGTCATTTGGGATTAACAAAGACATTCTCACCACATTCTACTACGCATTCATTGAAAATGTAATAACCTTCTCTTTCACTAGCTGGTTCCACTCCATCACCCTGCAAAACAGAAACCGCCTGTTGAATGTGGTCAAGGTCTGCTCAAAAATCATTGAGCAGCCCGTCCGAACTCTCACTGCCCTATGCGACCAACAGTCTGTAAAGTTAACACGCAGGATTCTTCAGGACCCCCCTCACATCCTGTTTCCTGAGTTTGAGTGGCTCCCCTCAGGACGCAGACTCCGCTGTCCAGGTTGCCGGACACAGAGGAGGAAGGCAACCTTCATCCCCAGGGCTGTCCAGCTTCTTAATGCTGATCACTGACTCATGAACATATGAAATAAAATAACCTTTTATATGCACTTTTTAATTGAAGCACTAAGGAAGCACTTTAAAACTATTACTATGTGTTGAATGTTGATGTGCGGTGTGTGTTGTGTGATTGTGCAGTGTGTCTGTGAAATGCGTGTGTTGGTTGATTGTGCAGTATGCGTGTGTGCAGTATGCGTGCTGCTTATGTTTGTTGATTGTGTCCCTCTTTTTTTTTTTTTAAACTACTGTAATGCGCCTTTTTAAATTGCCCCTCGGGGACGAATAAAGTGCTTTGAATTGAATTGAATTGAATTGAATTCTATAAATATGCCCCAAATCAACCTCCATTGTCAAAATCTGCAAAGATTTTGATTCACAAATAGAATCTCATCAGCAGGAATTACAATGTCCCTAGATAGACACAAAAAGCTGGAGTAACTCAGCGGGACAGGCAGCATCTACACCTGGGTGTATGTGAATGTGACTAATAAAATACCTTTGATCTCTGGAGAGAAGGAATGGATGACGTTCAGGTCGAGACCCTTCTTCAGACAATGTCCCTGCCGTGCAGAGCATTAGGATATATCCGGAGCGCCAATAGTCTAATTACTTCTGGCATTCAATGTCTATGGGCAGGTTAGGAAATAATGAGGAAGCACGATAGTTGGGAAAATATTAATTTATACCTGCCACTGTTTGCAACAATCATTATTTTGTCCAGGTTATTCATCACTAGAACATTATCAATATTCATGGGAGCACTGTCTTTATTAGCCGTAATAAATGTACAGGTCTCCTGTAATTGATCTCTGGTAAATGCTGAAGGAAAAGTAGTAGTTAGACTGAAGAGTAACCTCAGAAGAGAATATTGTAATCTACTTACAAATTGAAATTACTGTGTGCTTTCTTAAAAAAATTAAATGTCTGCTTTCTTTATAAAAAAGCATTAAATCATGATGTTCAAAATGTCGATGACCTATTCGATACAATCCCATTGGGCACATTCACTTCAATTATTGATAACTGTGAAAGTGATGTTAGCTTTATGTTGCATACTGTTAATGAATATGGATTGTACTCTAATTCTGCTGGACCCATGTATGGATGAGCCAAATAACATGTGTCATAAAGTCATAGACTCATACAGGTGGGAATCAGTCCTTTCCGCCCAACTTGCCCATGCCGCCCAAAATGATACACTAGTTACACCTGCCCATGTTTGGCCCACTTCCCTCTAAACCATTCCTATCCTGTTACCTGTCGAACTGTCTTTTAAATGTTCGTATAGAATCTAGGAGCGGCACAGTAGCGCAGCAATAGAGTTGTTGCCTTATTGTGCCAGAGACTGGGTTCGATCCTGACTTTGGGTGCTGTCTGTGTGAAGTTTGTACTTTCTCCCTGTGACTGTGTGGGTTTTATCCGGGTGCTCCGGTTTCCACCTATGGTCCAAATACGTACAGATTTGTAGGTTAATTGACTTCAGTAAGTTGTAAGTTGTCCCTAGTTTGTGTAAGTTAGTGTACGGGGTGATTGCTGGTCTTGGTGGGCCAAAGGGCCTGTTACCACACTGTATCTCTAAAGTCTAAATTGTAAAATACATGCCTCAACTACCTCCTCTGGCAGCACGTTCCATATACCCACCATTCTCTGTGTGAAAGAGTTGTCCCTCAGGTTCCTGTTAAATCTTTCCCCTCTCATTTAAACCTTTGTCCTCAGAGTCTTGATTCCCCTGCTCTGGATAAAATACACTGTTCATTCACCCTATCTATTCCCCCCATGATTTTATACATCTTTGTAAGATCACCCCTCAGCATCCAGCATCCAGCATCCTGCGCTCCAAGGAATAAAGTCCTAGCCTTCCCAGCCCCTCTTTATAGCTCAGGCCCTCGAGCCCTGGCAACATCCTTGTAAATCTTCTTTGCATTCTTTCCAGCTTTGCTATCCTTCCTGCAGAAGGCTGGCCAAATCTGAACACAATGCTCCAAATGCTGCCTCTCCAACGTCTAGTACAATTGTAACATAACATCCCAACTTATATACTCATCGCCCTGACTGATGAAGACCAATGTACTGAAAACCTTCTTGACAACCCTATCTATCTGTGATGCCCATTTCAAGGATCTGTGCACCTGCTCTCATAGATCCCTCTGTTCTACAACACTCCCCAGGACCCTGCATTCACTGTAAAGGTCCTGCCCTGATTTGACTTCTCATAATGCACCAACTCACACTTATCTAACATGTCTTCCTCCAGAGTAACAGAGGAGAAATGAAGACTTTTCCCATCTCCTGCTGCAGCACACAGAGACCACTACTTTGGTTTCTGAGGGTCCCTATTCTCTCTCTCTTTATCCTCTTTCCCTGAATGTACTTAGAAAAACACTTTGGATCTTTCTTAATTGTATGTGCCGGAGCTATCTCCTGCCCCCATTTTGCACTCCTTATTTCCTTATTCTCCTTATAGCAATTACATGTATAGAGGCTTAAGGGCCTGTCATTTGCGCGTCATTTACGCGACATCCTAAAAATAGTTTGGCGCGTTGTGACGCGTAGTGAGGCATGGTGGCGTATGCAGTGATGCGCGGTAACATGTGGCGCCCCAGAATTTTGGAATGCTCACAATCCTCACGCGCCACCTGCGTGACGTACCCCTTGCGCACGCTGACATACTGATGGCATACGCTGACATACTGGCGGCGTACGTGTAGCGCGTGGTGACACATGGTTACACACGGTGACGCACGAACATTGCCTATGTTACTTTATTATGCGTCACCGTGCGTCAACATCCATAACTATGCGTCGCCCGTATGCCGTTGAAGCACCATTTGCGCATCATTTGAACGCCGCACCACGTGACCACCCGGGTATAAAGCGCACATTTTTTACTGGGAAAATCCTTGCCACGGAGATTGGACTAAGTACGAATGACATCGCAAATGGCTCCCAAAAGAAGCAGGGCCCTCAAGTGCACTTGGCGCGCGACTGTCGTACTGCTAGAAGATTTTCACGCGACAGTCACTACCGACCTGTCGTGTAAATGATGCGCAAATGATGCCCAAGTGGGACAGGCCTTTTAGGCTTTCTCTTAGAAGAATGCTGTTTTTCCAAGTCCCCACACACTCACTGTAGTCCTGCACCCCGTACATTATTCTCTCTCAAGTACTAATCCAATTTTCTTTTGAAAACATTCATTTATTTTGTTTCAAACACCCCGACAGACAGGCAATTCCAGATCGCAATTGTTGCCTAAATAGAAAAAGAAAATTGTCACATTTTTCTTGTATCTTTGGCCCATAATTTGAAGTTGATGTCCAATGGATCACTTCCCTGTGTTTACACAATCCAGGAACAATCTTGCACACCACTGTCAAATTTTCTTTCGGTCCTCTTTGCATCAAGAAATAATTGGATATATAGTATTATTTCACACAGTGGTGCTGCTAGTAGGGATGACTGGCTGTGTAAGAGATTTAAGTTCATCTTAAACCTAGATGCTGTCTGTGTGGAGTTGTCATGTTTTTTCTGTGACTATGTGGACTCTTTGGCTGCTCTGCTTTCCTCTCACATCCTATAAGGACGATCCAGAGGGATTTTATGTACATTAAGGGAAAGAGGATAACGGGAGAGAGAATAGGGACCCTCAGAAATCAAAGCGGTTATCTCAATGTGTGGTGCAGCAGTAGATGGGGGAAAGTCTTCAATGAGTAATTCCCCTTTGTTTTTACCATGGAGGAAGACATGTAGATAAGTGCGTTATGTTCCATTTTGGGAAGTCAAACTAGGGCAGGACCCTGACAATGAATGTGGGGCCCTGGATAGTGTTGTAGTGCAGATGGACCTAGGAGAGCAGGAACATAGTTCCCAAAAACGTTGGGGCCGGTGGTTTAATTGTTTAAGTGGTCTAATTGAAACTTAGCAAAATGTTGATCGGGCTAGAAAAATGTAGATGCAGGGCTGTAATGTTTAGAACCGGGGATCACAACCACAAAATAAGAGGTGAGACATTCGGGATGGAGAAAGAATAAACATTATGACCCATGAGTGAGCGGGTCTGAGGAATTCTCTACCCGTGGACATTGAATCCTCAGCATTAGAATAGATTCAACTCAGAGATCGATATATTTTGAAGATAGACACAAAAAACTGGAGTAACGTAGCGTCTCTGGAGAGAAGGAATGGGTGACATTTTGGGTCGAGACCCTTCTTCAGATCAACAGACTTAGAGCAAACATTTAAACATTACATACAGAATACTGAAAGGCTTGGATAGACTGGATGTAAAGAGGATGTTTCTACTAGTGGGAGAGTCTATGACTAGAGGTCACAGCCTCAGAATTAAAGGACGTTCTTTTAGGAAGGAGATGAGGAGAAATTTCTTTAGTCAGAGGGTGGTGAATCTGTGGAATTCTTTGCCACAGAAGGCTGTGGAGGCCAAGACAGTGGATATTTTTAAGGCAAAGATAGATAGATTCTTGATTTGTACAGGTGTCAGAGGTTATGGGAAGGCAGGAGAATGGGATTAGGAGAGAAAGAGATAGATCAGCTACGATTGAATGGCGGAGTAGACTTGATGAGCCGAATGGTATAAATCTACTCCTATTCCTTATGACCTCATGACCTTAAAACACAACATGCCGGAGGAAATCAGTAGGCCAGGCAGCATCTGTGGAGGAAAATGGACATGCGGCATTTCAGGTGTAAACGTTTCTTCACTGTGAACGGACGTTGTCCCTCCATTTTTGCTGCCTTACCCTCTGAGTTACTCCAGCACTTTGTTTTCTGCTTATGATCCCACCATCTGCAATCTCTTGTGTCTCAGCAGATTTTGAGTTAGTGCGGGGAAGTGCAACAGGTAGAACGTAAATTTATTGCATGGCACTATTCCTGCTGCTTTTTTTCTCTTTCCTCTAACTACAACATTTTCTTCAGTGACAATTAAAGGATCAGTGTACCTGGATGTTTACTATTGATAAACAAGACTACTTCTATCTGTACAGATAATTTAGTGAACTAAATCTATTCCTATTATTGGCAAACGCTTTTGATGTGTAAATAAGTATTTTCCAAAGTGTTCAGCCCTCTCATTAATTCTCATAATTCTACTCATGCTAATTACTGCTGGCAGTGTAAATGGCAACAATAATTACCTCTGAGTAGAAATACCCAATCAATTCCTTGTTGAGTGCATCCTAATGCTTTACAAAGCAGGACTGCTGTCAGGCCAAGTACTGAGGATAAGTCTATGAAAGGTTACGTTCTGGCATTATCACAAAGGGGGCTTGATAGGAGCATTTAGAATACAAGCTACTATGAACAGTCTGCAGTAGAGAAGGTTAAACTATCTGCTATCTTGACTAAACTTCCTCCTAAGGACTGCACAGTGGCACAGCTGGTGAAATTAATGTATCACAGCTCCAGAGTTCCAAGTTCAAACACATTCTGTGGAGTTTGCAGGTTCTGCCTGTGACCACATCGGTTTCTTTCCGGGTGCTCTGGTTTCCACCCACATCCCAAAAGCATGGTTAATTAGCCTCTATATATCACCCCGAGTGTGTAGGGAGTGGATGAGAAAGTTGGTTAACATAGAACTGGTGTGAACAGGTGATCGATGGCCAGCATCGACTTGGTGGACAGAAGGGCATGTTTCCAATGCTGTTTCTCTCAACTACAACTAAATCTAAGGTAAACTAAAATTGCTTATACAAGCTCCATGTTTCACTGTCCTAATTTCTCTGGATCTGCAATAACTATTTGCTTTATATTATCCACTCCAATGCTTTGGTGATGTCTTTCATTTCCCTTAAGCAAGGTTTGTTCTCCACTGTGATTGTTGGAACTTTCACACACATTTATTTTATTTCCTGAACTTTTCTCCCAGGGTGGAAATGTCAAAGACTAGAGGGCATAGTGTTAAGGTGAGAGGGACAAAGTTTACAGGAGACATGCGGGGCAAGTTCTTTACACAGAGGATGGTTGTACCTGGAACGTGCTGCCAGAAATGGTGGTGGAGGCAGATGCAATAGTGGCATTTAAGAGGCTTTTAGGTAGGCCACAAAGTGTGATATGCAGGGAATGGTAGGAGATGGGTTATGTGCAGGCAGATAAGTGTTAGTCATGTTGGGCCAAAGGGGCTGTTCCTGTGCTGCTTTAATGTTCTATGTTGCATGTTCTGTTCCTATCCGCACTAAACTGGTAGGGTGAGGAGAAGATTTACAAGGATGTTGCCAGAACTCAAGCAGACTAGGACTTAATTCCTTGGAGCGCAGGATGATGATGGGTGATCTTGTAGAGGTGTATAAGATCACGAGAGGAATGGATATGATAAATGCACAGACTCTTTTATGCCAAAGTAGGGGAATCAAGATCCAGAGGACATAGGTTTAAGATGAGGGGGGAATTATTTAATAGGTACCTGAGGGGCAATGTTTCTACACAAAGGATGGTAGTTATTTATGGAATGAACTGCCAGAGGTGGTGGTTGTGGCAGGTACTAACATAACCTTTATAAAACATTTGGACAGGTACATGGATAGGACAGGTTTGGAGGGATATGGGCCAAATGCAGGCAGGTGGGACGAGTGTAGATGGAAGATGTGGGTCAGTGTGGGGAAGTTGAGCCGAAGGGCCTATTTCCACACTGACAGAGCAAGGATAGGTTTCCCCTTACAGTTTCAACTTTCAACTGTTCATCCTCTGTGTGTCAGAGTTGTGGTCAGATGCCTGCACTTCTGCTCTGTTCAAACTTCCCATGGATGATGCTTTGTATCTTCAGGGGTCTTTGAATCTGATGTCCGGAGGCTTACACCTAAATCATAAAATAAAACGACGCATCCCACATTTTGCAGCCTTTAATAGTCATGTGAGCTCCTCAAGGATAAAATTGGAAGGACAGAGAAAAAATCTCTCACCTGTCCTTAGTGATCTCTTTAGATATCTCTGTGGAAATATGCAGTGCATTTGTATATAAGTAGTAAATGAATAATGTGAATGTGTGATATGGTGACATGTGATTATGTTGACATGGTGGTTGTTGTAATCAGCAAAGACGTAAACTCTCAATGGATCTGGCACTATTCATGGAGAGAGGAACAAAACTTGACCCGAAACGTTACCCATTCCTTCTCTCCAGAGATGCTGCCTATCCCGCTGAATTACTCCAGCATTTTGTGTGTATCTTCGAGTTAATGGGCTGGTTGTTTCTGTGGCTAGCCACAGCTCATAGATGCAGAGAGTTAATCAAACTGATTTTCTAAACCTCGAGGGCAGCAGTTCATAGATGCAGAGAGTTATACAGCAGGGAAATAGGCTCTTCGGCCCAGCCCATCCATGCCGACCAAGATGTTCCATCTAAGCGAGCCCAATTTGCCTCCACTTGGCCCATATCACTCTAAACCTTTCCCATCCATGCATCTAACTTGGCGTCCCTTAAGTGCAGCTGCTGGATATCAGAAATAAAAATAGACAATGTTGCATTTCTCAGCAGGTGTTAGAGTCAGCATGGAAACAGGCCCTTTGGCCCAACTTATCTGCAGCTGTTGCACAGAGGTGTTAGGATGATTTTGCTCTAACAATACTGTATGTCAGTTAGTCACACAGAATGATACAGGATGGAATCTTCCCTTCGACCCAACTTGTCTAAGCTGACCAAAATACCACATCTAAACTTGTCGTATTTGTCCACATTTGGTCCATGTCCCTCTAAATATTTCCTATTTGTGTACCTGTCCAAATGTTTCTTATATGTTATTATTGTAATTTCCTCAACTACTTCCTCTGGTTGCCTTTTCCAAAGATTCACCCCCTTCTCTGTGAAAAAGTTGCCCCTCAGGATCCTATTAAATCCTTCTTCTCTCACCTTAAACCTATGCCCTCTCGTTCTTGATTGCTCTACTCAGAGTAAAAGATGCTGTGCATTCACCCTATCTAATCCTGCTCATGATGTAAAACATCTCTATTAGAACACCCATCAGCCTCCAGTGCCCAAGGAATAAAGTTCTACCCTGCTCAATTTCTCCCTATAGCTCAGTCATCGAGTCCTGGCAACAACCTTGTAAATCTTCTTTGTACTCTTTCCAGCTTAATGGCATCTTTCCTTCAGCAGGGTGACTAAACCTGAACAGTTAATGTGTAACTTCTATACGCAATTCCCTGACTGATGAAGATCAGTGTTCCAAACGCCTTCTTCACCACCCTACCTACCTGTGGCGCCACTTTCAGGGAAAAAACATACTTGTACTCCAAGATCACTCTACTTTACAACATTCCCTAGACCCCACCGTTCACTGTGAGGATCTTACCCCGGATAGACTTCCCAAAGAGCAACTCCTAATGATGACAATTTTAATAACAATTACGAAATCTATTAGCGTTCTTCTTCTTCTTAGTCCACACACAAAATTAGAAGTTGTTCAGCCAGAGCTGAACACACTTCTCGGCATCTGCACACAATGGTGTCTGTCTTGTTGCTGCTTGTGCTTCTTGTGCGTGGTGGTGGAAAGATTGGTGGAAACAGAGCCGCGATGTGAACGCTCTTTCCTTGACTCCATCTATTAACGTTAATATAGATACACTAAAGGATACAAATGTCGCAAAACTTCCAATTTAAAATGTATTGAAATAGTATAATAATATTAATAACAATAATAACAACAATAATAACAATAATAATAATAATAATAATAATAATAATAATAATAATAATAATAATAATAATAATAATAATAATAATAATAATAATAATAATAATAATAATAATAATAAGCCTATGTTCCCAATTCTGGTTCCAATAATCCTCTCTGAATTGAATAAGCTGCTTGATCCTATGCTAACCTTTTTTGATGCAGAATCAGTGGAACTTTCCCAGTGTAATGATGTGATAACTCAACAAGACAGGACTCTATCAGTGATTAGTCTGCGAGTAGTAATAGATTTGGAGAACTCTACATCAGTCAGTTCCAGACTTCCAATAAGTCTTATTTCTGTCCGAATGACTGATTGCAGACTTCATCCTAATGTTTCCAATCAAAGCCTATTCATTGGAACTCAGTGAAAATGAACAACTTATTCCTGAGGCTTTTTAAAATTTTAGAATCATAGAGTGATGCAGAGATACAGCATGGGAATAGGACATTCGGCCCAATTCGGCCATGCTGACCCAGATGCCCACATATCCCATCTAAGCTAGTCCCATTTGCCCGCCTTTGTCAGTGTTTGACCCAAAGATTGAAAATTCAGTTTATTCCCTTAGTGCCTATTACAAGAGTCAAGAGTTTAATTGTTATTTTCCTCTCCATGTACCTGTTCATTTGGAAAGGTAATGGACACCTGTTAGTTGGAAAGCCAGTCAAATAATGTTTGCCATGGATTTGAAGTAGCTCGATCACTGACATTTATGTATTAAAATGATAATGGGTTTAAAACTAATCATTACTTACAGTACTTGGATTAAAAATTGAAATATAATGGAAATCTGAAACAAAAAGAGAGAATGCAGGAAACATCTAACAGGTCAGGCAACATTAGATGGGAGCGACACATAATTAATGCTTTGAACCAAGGATCCTTCATTGGAATTTGGGAAAAGGACAGAGAACTGAAGATAGACACAAATTGTTGGAGTATCTCAACAGATCAGGTGGCATCTCTGGCAAAAAGAATAGGTGACATTTCGGGGCAGAACCTTTCTGCAGACTATTTTTTGGTGTCATGTTATGTCTATCTTCAGTATAAACCAGCATCTACAGTTCCTTCCAACAGAGAGAACAGAAGGGATGTATGTGATCGGGTGCAGAACTAAAGTTGTCAAGGCAACAACTAACGCATGGCAGTCGGAGATAGAAGAGAAGAAAGAAGCAAACTGAAGCAGCAAGGGACAAGCTCATCTGTGGAAAAAGGGAACCTTGTTGATTGCCTGTAGAGAAAGAGAGTTTAAAATAAATCTACTCAATATGGTCAAGCTCACTTGGGTTCTTTGATAAGACTTAAATGTCTTAGTGACAGGTAGCACTATAAATATAAATATTTGGCAGCCAAATTCTCTATATCCTGCACTTTCAAATTTTCTCCTCCAGATTTCTGACTCCTGTTGACAGTTAAGTTTAATAGATATTTGCAATCCTCCATCTGGCTAATCTGTATTAAGGTGTGAATCTTGTTAGCTGGAACCCAATCGATACATCGCCGTTTAAGTTGGGGGAAAATGGCTAAAATTGCATGTTTTTTAATCAAAGAAGAATTTTCAATCACAATTCCATTTCATCTCTATGCTTGTACCCCTGTTGTTCTCCAACACAGCATATCCCTCCTCTCACTCCATCCAGTTTCAGTTTAGTTTATTGCCATGTGTACCGAGGTATAGTGAAAAGCTTTTTGTTGCTTACTAACCAGTCAGCAGAAAGACAATACATGATTACAATCAATCCATTTTCAGTGGATAGATACATGATAAGGGAATAACGATTAGTGCAAGATATAGCCAGCAAAGTCCAGTCAAGAATAGTCCGAGGGACTATGAGGTAGATAGTAGTTCAGGACTGCTCTTTGGTTGTGGTAGGATGATTCAGTTGGCAGATAAAACTGATCCTGAATCTGGTGGCACTTTGTAGCCAAGTTCTGATAGAGCAGACAATTAGCATAATCACACATTGGGGGATATCTAAATACCAGTAATTTCTGAAAATAAATTAGGCCAAAATAATATATAGAGGCGTCATAGAATCATACAGCGTGGAAACAGGCCCAACTTGCCTACACTGACATACATGCACAAGTTCTATCTGCTTATGTTTGGCCCATATCCCTCTAAACCTATCCTATCCATATATCTGTTTAAATGTTTCTTAAACATTGCGATGGTACCTGTCTCAATGACCTCCTCTGGCAGCTTGTGCCATACACCCAACCATTTTTTGTGTGAAAAAATGACCCCTCAAATCTATATAACTAAACGTCTAATCAGGACCACTTCCTGTCTGCGCTGTATATTGATTTTAGTAAAAACGCTACCCTATATCGCTATGATTTTTGGCCATCTTACTCACAGTCCTCCTCCGATGAAAAATAAAAAGGTTATGAGTGTTTAAATAATCTTGAGATCAGATGATTGGTCCTCTCGCCTGTCAATCACCATGATGAAGATAACGCCCCTTCCGGAGGGGCGGGGGGCAGGATTATAAAATCCCGGATGCCTGGACGTGAGTCAGTCACTCTGGAAGATCGTGAGGGAGAGGCCACAACTGTGATTCTCAGCTGTGAATCAACTGAACTGTGAGTCTGCAATGTACTTGCAATAAATGATTTGTTAGCCCATAATGAATATTCAATAAGTTGTTTTATCCTGCCCTGTGCTTGAAACTGCAATGGAAATGGAAATGAAATGAAAATTCAATGAGTTGTTTGGCCTGTCCTGTGCTTGAAATTGCAATGGAAATGAAATGAAAATGCAATGAGCCGTTTGGCCTGCCCTGTGCTTGAAACTGCAGTGGAAATGGAAATGAAATGAAAATGCAATGAGCTGTTTGGCCAGCCCTGTGCTTGAAACTGAAGTGGAAATGGAAATGGAAATGAAAAGAAAATTAAATTAGTTGTTTGGCCTGCCCTGTGCTTGAAACTGAAATGGAAATGGAAATAAAATGAAAAGAAAATGAAATGAATTATTTGGCCTGCCCTGTGCTTGAAATTGAAATGGAAATGAAATTAAATGAGTTGTTTGGCCTGCCCTGTGCTTGAAATTAAAATGGAAATGAAGTGAAATGAGTTGTTTGGCCTGCCTGAAACCACTAATTTTGGCCCAAAAGGCCCCTATTAGCCGAGAAACGTCCCCTTTGCCCAAAGTGCCCGTATTAGCAAAGGAGGAGCATTTTGGCCCAAAAGGCCCGTGCCAGGCCAGGAGAAGTCCAGAAAAAGTGCCTTTCACTGCGTTTTCACTCAGATTGATTTTTAAAAGAGCCCCTTTGGCCCATCAGGCCTGTACTAGCCCAGGAGGAGTCCCTCCGGCCCATCAGGCCTGTACTACTCCAGGAGGAGTCCCTTCGGCCTATCATTAAGTATTCCCCCTGCAAGTTTTAAACCTCACCACAGTATTTTTCTCCCTCCCTTCATTGGCTCTCTGTGAGACCCAGGCCAGGATAGACTTTCTCCTTCATTGCTGTGATCTGCAGAAAAAGAAGAAAAATGTCCAAAATTGATTCTCCAACCTCTCCCCCTTCTCTCTCTCACAGAGTCTCTCACCAGTTTGGGACAGAACTTCTGGCAGTTTCTGAGCTGCCAGCCCACCAGGCCTGAGTGACTGAGCTGCCAGCCCATCAGGCCTGAGTGACTGAGCTGCCAGCCCACCAGGCCTGAGTGACTAAGCTGCCAGCCCAATAATCCATTTGGCCCACAATGTCCATACTAGCCCTCTGGAAACCAGTCCCTTCGGCCCACAACACCCATACTAGTGCTCCAGAAATCCCCCCCCCTCTCCCCCATTGGGTACCAATATTGGAGGAGAGGTGGAATATTGCATTGGGGGACCAGCCTTCCCATATGAACATGGGACCCAACGGGTCCCACTTAGTCTAATTCCTATTAAATCTTTCCCCATCACCTTAAGCCTGCAGTATTACTCTGGTTCTCGCCCCCTCCCCTGACATCAGTCTGAAGAAGGGTCTCGACCTGAAACGTCGCCCATTCCTTCTCTCCAGAGATGCTGCCTCACCCGCTGAGTCACTCCAGCATTTTGTATCTACTCTTGATTCCCCTACTCTGGGCAAGAGACGCTGTGCGTTCCTCTATTCTCTCACGATTTTGTACTGTATTGCAAACCTTCCGGTAAATTCCTGTTAAGAATTATTTATTTCCGCTTGTTCAAACCGATTTCATATAGCCACTAGGCTGGTTATTTATGCTGCAACAACAGTACAGCGGCAGCAGCTGTACCACTGCTTCAATGACTCCACAGCTCTCTGGGGTAGAGACTTCCCAGCATTCACAAACCCTCTGAGCATCTGACATGTGTGATCTTTTATTCTGAATCTCTGAACCTTCTTGATATCTCCACAGAGGGAAACATTCTCATTCACAGCATTCACCCTATCATAACAGCAACTAATTTTCCCAAGACTGCAAGAAATTGCAGAGAGTTGTGAACATAGCCAAGTCCATCACACAAGCCAGCTCTCCACCCCCCTAAACCGCCCCCCCCCCCCCCCCATTGACTCCATCTATACTTCACGCTTCCTCAGAAAAGCAGCCAACACAATCAAGAACCTCTTACACCCCCATCATTCCCTCTTCTCCCCTCCCTGTCAGGCAGAAGATACAAAAGCTTGAAAGCACATACCACCAATTTCATGGAGAGCTTCTTCCTACTTGTTATCAGACTCTCAAATGTGCTCCTCATAGGTTAGAGGTGAATATCCCTATCTTCCAATCTACATCATTGTGGCACTTTCTCTATGGCTGTAAGACTATATTCTGCATTCTGTTTTATTTTCTCGTTTGCCCTACCTGTTGTACTCATGTATGGTGTGATCTGTCGAGATAGTACACAAAACAAAGTTTTTCACCTTACATTGGTACACATGACAATATCAAACCAGTACCCTTTCATGTTTCAATAATATCATGTATTTTTCTTCATCACTCCAAAGAGCATTGACTTTGCTCAGACCTTCTTAGCTTACCCCCCTTCATACCAGAAATCATTGCAAACATGCCCTTCCTTAAATTTGGTGACCTAAACTATACGAATGCCGCAGGTACAGACTCACTATTTCCCTGTAAAGTAGCATTTCCATATTTTTTTAATTTAATACTTCCTTATTTTTATATTTAATGCTCATTACATTAATTGCTAACATTCCATTAATCATCCTAAATATCTGCTCTACCTGCATGTTACCCTTTGTAATTTCATGTACTGGGATCACGTTGCAGTCAAATTATCTAGCATAAAGAAAAACACATGTTTATTATTCTCATTTAATGATTTATGTATGATATCGCCAGCCTTTAGAACAGCCTGAGAGATTTCAGACATGTTGTAAAAAATAGTGACAGAATGTTTATGAAGCATGCTAATTGAATTTGAGATCTGAATCATAATTGCATTTCAGGAAACAAGTAGTGAGAGATGTTATTAAGCTGAAAAGGGCACAGGGAAGATTTACGAGGATGTTGCCAGGACAGGAGGGCCTGAGCTATAGGGAGAGGTTGAGCAGGCTAGGAGCTTAGGAGGATGAGGGGCGATCTTATAGAGGTGTGCAAGATCATGAAAGGAATAGATGGGGTAAAAAGTACACTTTTACCCAGAGTAAGGGAATCAAAAAGACATAGGTTTAAGGTGAGAGAGGAAAGATTTAATAGGAACCTGAAGGGTACTTCTTAAAAAATGGTGACCATAAATGCTAACAGTTTCAGTATAAATAATGCCAGTGCACACACTAAAGCCAGGCAAAATAAGGGCAGCAGTTGCAGAGATATGCAACTCATGTCTCCAGTTTCCAATGACCTGCACCTCCAGTTTAAATTCCATTTGGAATATTTTGGAGGACCAAGAAACCAAGAACCAAGAACCAAGAACCTGGGTTTGAACCGGAACTCCCTTGGTGGTTTGTACATTCTACTGATGACCACAACTGTTTCCATTGTGTGCTCTGGGTTCCTCCCACATCCTAACGGTAAGTGGATTGGTGGGCAGTTGGGGAAATCAGAGGAAGTTCATGGGCAGGTGAGAGCAGAGGGGTTACAGGGGAATAAGCGGGAGGTGGGAATTGATGAGTTAGCTTGTAGAACTGGCAAGGACACATTGGGCTAAATAACCTTCTACGCTGTGTGGAAAAATGAGAAATATCAAAATCCATGCATGGAAGTTTCATAAAGTTTTTAAAGTAATGGAGATCAAGCAACTTCAATGCTGTTCCCATCTGGCAGGGGTGTAAATGTTACATCCGTTTGTCATCTGTTGATGGAAAATCCATAAAATCATTGGAGGCAGAACATAATAACATCATACTGATGTAGCATTCTAAGATTTTCTTGGAAGCTAATTGTAGGATATGAAAAAAAATTCCATTTGATTGATCAACAAAAAATAAATGCAAATGCTAACCATTGAAAAATCAACAGAAAACGCAGGAAGTGCTCATCAGGTCAGTCAGCAGATTTGGAGAGAGAAACAGAATTATCCTTTCCACTTGGTGATCTTGGGACAGTAGGTAAGCAAGTGTTTATGTTACAACAAAGGGAGTTGAAGGGTGCAGTCAGTGAAGTTAAGGTCTCCAATAGAATGGAGACAGAGAAACAGACTCAGACGGTGACAGATGGTGAATGCTTTTGATCACAGTTGATTTGTCACGGGGTGAGGTAACTAGAAGGATATGACTGAAGACAGGAGAGAAAGAAGGAATAAAAAACAATGCTGGAATTGTGAGACTAGAACTGTGCAGTTGCAGGAAAACAGAGGGATGGGTTGAAATATCCAGCAGGTCAGTCGGCATCTATATATAGAGAAAAGCTGACTTCACTTTGCAGGTGGATCATCTTCCATTAAAACTGGCCAGGACCTAAATGCTGGAATGTGCCTAGTTAGATGCTCCGGAGGGCATAGGTTTAAGGTGAAGAGGAAAATATTTAATAGGAATCTGCGTGGTAACTTTTTCCACACAAAGGGTGGTGGGTGTATGAAACAAGCTGCTAGCTAGAGGAGCTTGAGGCTGGGACTATCCCAACGTTTAAGAAACATTTAGGCAAGTACATGAATAGGACAGGTTTGGAGGGATAAGGGCCATACGCGGGCAGATGGGACTAGTGTAGCTGGGACATGTTGACCGGTATAGGAAAGTTGGGCCGAAGGGCCTGTTTCCACGCTGCATCACTCTATAACTCTATAACTCAGGTGCTGTTCCCGGAACCTCACTGAATGATGATAAAGACAGGAGATCAGAATGGGATTGGGATGGAGAATTAATAGTTGGGAGTTTGTAATCAACTTGTAGAGTGAACGGTAGCATTCTGCAAGCGATCACCAGTTCTATGATGAAATGTCTTTGACCTGAAATGTTTTCTCTGTTTCTCTTTCCACCTATTCTGCCTGACCTACAGAGTGTTTCCACCATTTCTGTTCCTCTTATTTCTCTCTGAGTCCTGGATCATGGTCTGGAGCTGCCAGAGTTACTCAGACTCAATGCAGAAACAAAATACTGCAGATGCTGGTTTATACCAAAGATAGACGCATGGTGCTAAATTAACTCAGCGGGTCGGGCAGCATCTCTGGAGGAAAAGGATAGGTGATGCCTCAGGTCGGGACCCTTCTTCGGACTATCTCTGGAGGGAAAGGATAGGTGATGTTTCGGGTCAGGTCTCTGAAGAAGGGTCCCAACCGGAAATGTCATTTATTATTTTCCTCTATAGATGCTGCCTGACCAACTGAGTTACTCTATCACTTTGTGTCTACCTTTACTCAGACTCAAGGTGAACAGTTTCAAATAATACTATTTACTTTGGATCCAGCATTAGCATGCAACATCAGTATTTCTTGCAATTTCAATTCACCACCATATTCACCAGTCTACAAAACACTAACTAAACTATGAAATCTGGACTGTCATGGCTGTGCTAAGAACCAGATGCACTAGTGTTGGGGTTATTAATTTATTGAAGTATTTTTTTGTTTATTAAATGTAATTTGTGGGTATTTTGTTTGCAGGCCAGTTATGCCACTGCAAGTAAGAATTTCATTGTTTCATTGCCTGTGCAGATAACAATGAAACAATCTGGATGGAACATCCCGACAAAAAATGTTTTCTGTCCATTTCCTTCCACAGATGCTGCCTGACCTAATGAGTCCTCCAGCAGTTTGTTGTTTGCTCAAAGTTCCAGCATCTGCAGTCTCTTGGGTCTCCGCTGAGTTCTTTTTTTTTGGACACTGTGTTGATTTATGGCTGTAATAGAAACATTTGTGTGTGGCTTCCTGAGAAGAATCATGACTTGTAGCTTGCTCAAAGTTATTTTCAATATTGTACATGATTGTGGCTCCATTGGTATAAAATGAAACCCAAATGTTTGGAAGTACTTTACAAAGTCAAGACAAAGCGATAAATCTTGAAACACGTGAAAGTTATAAACATTGCCTTTATATTTCAAACTTTTAATGGTTGGCATGATTTTCTGCAGCTTATTCTGTTCACATACCCATGGAATATACAGAACACAAATTGTATCTAATAATATGTTGTGCAAGACCATTTAGATGCTACTATGAGGATTAGTCTCTCCACTGTGGCCCTGCAACATACCCAACATATGTTCCGAGATCTCACAGAATTACACCCGTAGAATCATACAGCATGGAACTAGGCACTTCATTCCAACTGACCAAGATGCCCATCTAAGCTAGTCCCAATTGCCCCATTTTGCCCATATCCCTCTAACTCGTTCCTATCCATGTACGTGTCCAAATGTATTTTTAATGCTGTTATTGTACCTGTCTTAACTATCTCCTCTGGCAGCTTGTTCCATATATGCAGCAGCCTCTGAGTGAAAAGGCTGCCTCTCAGATTCTTAGTAAATCTTTCTCTCACCTTAACCTATGTCCTCTGATTCTTGGCTCCCCCACCCTGGGTAAAAGACTGCGCAATCACCCTATCGATTCACCTTGTGATTTTATAGACCTCTATATGATCACCCCTTAATCTCCTGCTTCCCAAGGAATACAGTTCCAGCCGGCCCAACCTCCGTATACCTCAGGCCCTGACAACAACCTTGTAAATCTTCTCTGCGCTCTTTCCAGCTTAATGACTTCAGTGATATCAGTGATGCTTCAGGCAATCGGATGAAAGGAGCATAATAATTTATTTTCTAACTATTTTACCTTGGTTTTCTTTTGTTTGATATTCTTAAGTGTTGTCACTTAACTTCTAAACACATCTGAAATGTTATAGTGTTAATCGCGTCAAAGTTAATTGCATTTAGAAATCTCTGAATGTCAGAAACTGTTTAAAAACAGTTACATTTAGGAACTCAGCGTGTCAGGCAGTTTGATTTTTGCTCGGGTTTCTGACGTGTGCAGTCTCTTGTGTCCATAAATGCAATGACAATTTGGATAGAAGATACAAACCCTGCTCTCGGGTTGTCAGCAATTATTCTGGGATTGCAGCATTAGTATTATAACAATGAAGGTTATTTATTGCAAAGATCTTCCCACTGCACACGAGAGCACAGAGTGTCAATGAGATCAGTCCTTCAAATCAGTCATACGCTATAAGTGCTGACTTGGGAAAAACATGTAATCATTCCAGCATCTGACCAAATCCAGCATGAACCCAACCACTGTATTTTCCAACCAAACTTATTGGCTCCAGGCAGCTTGATCTAGAGTTTTAATTTTCGAGATGCTACATGGATAAAAAGCCACTTCCGCCCACCGAGTCCATGACGACCATCAATCACCCGTACACCAGTTATATGTTTTCCCACTGTCGCATCCTACACACTCGGAACAATTTACAGAAGTCAATAAAACTATAAATCTGCAACTGTAGTGCAGTGGTGCAGTGGTACAGTTGCTGCCTTAAGGGGCGACCTAATCTGCGAGTTTAGAAGAATTTGCCCTCGACTCAAACTCGAAGCATGGTCGACACATGGTCCTAGGAATTCCTATGAGGTCACTGGAACTCTCTTTCATGCTTGAGGGAAGTTCCCGAATACTCGCGGCCTCAGCTAGGTTGCGGAAAAATTGTCAGAAGTTGATAAAGTATCAGCGAGTAAAATTTGGTCGGCATGGTTCTTTTTAACTCGTAGTGCAGTGGAATGGGGTTGCTATTTAGTTACAGGCAGTTGAGGGCAGCCATATGCAATCTCCTTTGCTGACCGGGCATTTTGATTGGCTCACTGGAGTTTTCAGGACCAGGGAAAACTGACCGGTGGGTAAAATGCCCGCTAAGCTTTATTATACATCTTAAAAGTGTCTCCCCTCCTTCTCCCCCCCTTCTACCCCCCTTCTACCCCCCTTCTACCCCCCTTCTACCCCCTTCTACCCCCCTTCTCTCCCCTTCCTCCCCTTCTCTCCCCTTCTCCTCCCTTCTCTCGCCCTTCTTCACGCCCTTCTCTCACCCGTCGCTCGCCCCCTTCTTCTCCCCTTCTCCTCCCCGTCTCTCCCCCCCCCCCCCCCTCCGTGCTCTCTAAAGGACTTACTATACACTGTGGCAGCCTTCTTAACCTTTCTCTTCATCGCGGGTGTGAATTTCAGACAGCGCTCCCCCGCTTTCCCTGGCCCCCGCCTTTGCGATGTGTTTGCATGTGTGTGTGTGTGTGTGTGTGTGTATGTGTGTGTGCGGTCGGTCGATCCAGCTCGCGGTTTCAACACGGACGTTCGATCCAGCTCGAGGTTTTTCAGGCGAGTGCCCTCGAGCTTGAAGGTCGAATACACTCTTCTTAACTCGCGGATTAAGTCGCCGCAGTGGGACAGTCCCTTTACAGAGAGCTAGAAACCTGCGTTTGATCCTGACTATGGGTGCTGTCTGTACAGAGTTTATGTGTTCTCCCATACAAGTTTGTGGTCTAATTGGCTTAGTCAAATTTGTAAATTGTGCCTGGTGTTTTTCAGGATAGTGTTAGTGTTCAGGGATCGCAGGTTGGCGAGGACTCAGTGGGTCAAAGGGCCTGTTTCCATACTATATCCCAAAACCAAAACTAAACTAAACTCTAAATCTGCATGTCATTGGAATGTGGGTAGAAACCTGAGCACCCGGAGAAAACCCACGCAGTCTCAGGGGAAATGTACAAACTCCGTACAGATAGCACCCATAGTCAGAAACGAACCCGGGTCTCTGGCGCTGTGAAGCAGTCACTGTACCGCTGCACCACCGTGCCGCATGATGTACTTCATTGGCATAGAAGTTATGGGTTCACACCATCAGCTCTCAACACATTTAGCACCAGAAACCTTGCACCCTCAACACATCAGCTCATGGTGTTTAAGATTATCCCTATACAGTGCATTCAGAAAGTATTCAGATCCTTTCACTTTTTCCATATTTTGTTACGTTACAGCCTTATTTTAAAATGGATTAAATTCTTTGTTTTTTTATCATCAATCTACACACAATACCCCAGAATGAAGAAGCAAAAACTGGTGTTTAGAAATTTTTGCAAAGCAATTAAAAAGAAATAACTGAAATATCACATTTACGTAAGTATTCAGACCCTTTGCTATGACACTCAAAATTGATCTTAGGTTCATCCAGTTTCCATTGATTATCTTTGAGATGTTTCTACAACTTGATTGGAGTCCACCAGTGGTAAATTAAATTGATTGGACTTGATTTGGAAAGGCACACACCTGTCTATATAAGGTCCCACAGTTGACACAGCAACCGGGAGATCACGTAAACTGAGGAGGACTGAGCGAAGGTGTTCAGCGAAACGATCGCCGAGTCTGTGCTTGGTCACGCCAACAGATAAGAGTCCACACCTGGAACAGCGGATACAGTAGATGAGGTTGGAGGACATGCAAGTGAACCTCTGCCTCACCTGAAGCGGCTGTCGGGGTCCCTGGACAGAATCGAGGCGGTTCATTTAGATCTGGTGTATTGTGGGACTTTTGTATCCCTCTTGTTATCACACCCCCAACCAACAGTGGGCCATTATTGACTCCACTCTTCCTGAGGTCATCTGTGGCCGACCCTGAGTTGTTCTGGCCTTTTCCTACTTCCAGTTTATTCCCCCCCCCCCCCCCCCCCCACACACACACACACATAACTTTACTTTCAGTATGAAGATGGGTTCCGAGCTGAAACACCATCTATCGTTTTTTCTCCAGAGGTGTTTCCAAAACCACTGAGTTACTCCAGCATTCTGTGTCCATCAACCTCCCTTCCATTGACTCAATTTACACCTCGCGCTGTCTTGGCAAGGCCACCAGCATAATCAAGGATGTGTCTCACGCCGGTCACTCCCTCAACTCCCCTCTCCCATTAGGTAAGGCGTATAGAAGTGTGAAAACACACACCATCAGATTCAGAGACAGTTTCTTCTTAGCTGTCATCAGGCAACTGAACCATTCTATCAGCAAATAGAGAGCAGTCCTGAGCTACTATCTACCTTATTGGAGACTTCGGACTATCTTTAATTGGACTTTACTGGACTTTATCTTGCACTAAACGGTAGTCTCTTTATAATTTATCTGTACCTGTAGCTGTACTTGTGAATGGTTCGATTGTAATCATGTATTATCTTTCCACTGACTGGTTAGCACGCAACAAAAGCTTTTCACTGTACCTCGGTATACGTGACAATAAACTAAACTAAACTAAACTAATATAAACTAAACTAAACTATCTTCAGAATTAATTGGTTTATTACTAAATGCCTGAATACTATCATTGTTCTATTACTACAGGAAATGTGCGTACTCAGTCTGGAATGGGATCATTAAAATGAAAGAGAAGTATGTTATGGCACAAGGTTGTGGGTGCAGATGATCATGGAAATTCAAGGGCAGCAGAAGTATATTGCACTCACTCATGACTTTCCCCATTATTTAGTCTTTCTTGGATTTTCTCCTTATAACCTACGTGGGTTTTCACCAGGAGCTCCGGTTTCCTCCCACACTCCAAAGACATACAAGTTTATAGGCTATTTGTCTTGGTCAAAATTGTACAATGTGCCTAGTGTGTGTAGGATAGTGTTCGGGGATCTCAGGTTGACGTGGATCTCAGCATACAAACAGTATGTATATTTACCTTTCCAGACACCAATAGCAGATTTATTGACAATAAAATAATGTCTTTAACTTCTGGTAGGATTACATGTATTTTTTTTCCACAATTTGTCATCAAGAGCAGAATTCGATAAAAAAGATTTAGGTTTTATATTTTGTGTGAACAATGAGATTTTCTTTGCTGGATAATATTCAATCACTGTGATCTGGTAGAAAGTCTATTTCACAAGAGATGGCATATTTGTTTCAATTAGTGATAAAATCGAACAATTCAGTGATAGTTGTTAAGCTCTTCCAGACAACACTTTGCGTCTAATTTCAAGAACTGAGAAATTCTGAGGGGATTAGTTTGCACTCTGTCCTTGCTGGAACAGTTGGTGTGACTGGCTGGCTTCCAATATTTTGTTTAGTTACACTTTACGTGCTTTTCTTTGCAGTTGTTTAATTTCTACATGTGACATGGTCTGCAGAAAAACAATAAACTTGGCATTTGATTTAAATCCTGGTTGCTTTTTGGTTAACAACATTAATAGGGTAGCAATCTCTCAGTAACTACAGTGCATTCAGAAGGTATTCAGACCTCTTCACTTTTTCCACATTTTGTTACGTTACAGCCTAATGGATATAATTATTATTTTTTAATCATCAATCTACACCCAACACCCCATAATAAAAAAGCAAAAACAGGTTAGAAATTTTTGCAAAGCAATTTAAAAAAAAAACTGAAATATCACATTTACATAAGTATTCAGACCCTTTACTCATTACTTTTTTGAGGCACCTTTGGCAGCGATTGCAGCCTCACATGACGCTACAAGCTTGGCACACCTGTATTTGGGTAATTTCTCCCATTCTTCTCTGCAGATCCTCTCAAGCTCTCAGGTTGGATGGGGAGCGTCAATTCACAGCTATTTTCAGGTCCCTCCAGAGATGTTCGATTGGGTTCAAGTCCGGGCTCTGGCTGGGCCACTCATGGACATTCACAGACTTCTCTTGGCTGTGTGCGTTGTCCTGTTGTCCTGTTAGAAGGTGAACCTTCGCCCCAGTCTGGGGTCCAGAATACTCTGCAGCAGGTTTTCATCAAAGATCTCTCTGTACTTTGCTCTGTTTGTCTTTTCCTCGATCTTGACTAGTCTCCTAGTTCCTGCCGTTGAAAAACATCCCCACAGTATGATGCTGCCATCACCAGCTTCAACGTAGATATACTATTAGCCAGGTGATGAGCGGTGCCTGGTTCCCTCCAGATGTGACGCTTGGCATTCAGGCCAAAGAGTTCAATCTTGGTTTCATCAGACCAGAGAATCTATTTTCTCATGCCTTTTGGCAAACTCCAAGTGGGCTGTCATGTGCCTTTTACTGAGGAGTGGCTTCTGTCTGGCCACTCTACCATAAAGGCCTGATTGGTGGAGTGCTGCAGATATAGTTGTCCTTCTGGAAGGTTCTCCCATCTCCACAGAGGACCTCTGAAGCTCTGTCAGAATGATCATCGTGTTCTTGGTCACCTCCCTGACCAAGGCCCTTCTCCCCCGATTGCTCAGTTTGGCCAGGCAGCCAGCTCTATGAAGAGTCCTGGTGGTTCCAAAGTTCTTCCATTTAAGAATGACGGAGGCCACTTTGCTCTTCGGGACCTGCAATGCTGCAGAAATTGTTTTATACCCTTCCCCAGATCTGTGTCTCGACACAATCCTGTCTCGGAGATCTACGGACAATCCTTTCGGCTTCATGGCTTGATTTTTGCTCTGACATGCATTGTCAACTGTAGCACTTTATTTAGACAGGTGTGTGCCTTTCCAAATCATGTCCAATCAATTTAATTTACCATTGGTGGACTCCAATCAAATTGTTGAAACATCTTAAGGATAATCAATGGAAACAGCGGGGTGGAAGATTGCAACCTTCACGTGGTCCACCCTGTTTCGACTAATGCAATCAACCCGGAATGCATAATCAAATAAGATCAAATAGAACAAGTTGGCCTACAACTTCAGGATGTCCACACCATATGCAAAGAAGAAGAATGGAAACAGGATGAACCTAAGCTCAATTTTGAGTGTCACAGCAAAGGGTCTGAATACTTATGTAAATGTGATATTTCAGTTATTTCTTTTTAATTACTTTGCAAAAATTTCTAAGCACCTGTTTTTACTTTTTAATTATGGGGTATAGTGTGTAGATTGATGATAAAAAAAAGAATTTAATCCATTTTAAAATAAATGTAACGTAGCAAAATGTGGAAAAAGTGAAGGGGTCTGAATACTTTCTAAATGCACTGTATATCTCTCATTTCCCTTTCCCCAGACTCTCAGTCTGAAGAAGGGTCTCGTCTCGAAATGTCACCAATTCCTTTTCTCCAGAGATGCTGCCTGTCCCGCTGAATTACTCCAGCTATTTAATATGGGTCCACATAACAGACTGTTATAGAACACCCCACAGAATTGGGAGTAACATAGCAGATTGGTTATAGGGCAGAAAAACTGAGTTTAATAAATTAATGTTTTTCAACATGGTGGCCATTGGAAGACCTCAGTGCTAAAGCTA
Organism: Amblyraja radiata; assembly: GCF_010909765.2. Lineage (NCBI taxonomy): Eukaryota > Metazoa > Chordata > Chondrichthyes > Rajiformes > Rajidae > Amblyraja > Amblyraja radiata. The sequence goes on along the minus strand of NC_045970.1, from coordinate 31,649,174 downwards.
TTCACAGCATATGTTAATAATTTAGATACAAAGAAGAGTGTAACATAAACTGTATGGAGGATAGGATACGTTTGCAAGGGATGCAGCTTAAGAAAGTGGGGAAGTGGGTCACAGATGGAGTATAATGTTGGAAAAATGTCAGATTACTTTGCTTGTAAGTCTAAATAAGAGTATTTTTTATGTGAGAAATTACAGTAAATGTGAGTTTATTAGACGTGTTGTTTAGTTGAGTTTATTATTGTCACATGTACCAAGATACAGTCTTCTTCTTGCATATGGCGTGTACAGCCTAACAAAACGCTACATCTATTTGTTTGTGCAAGTCGGGTTGATTGCGTTAGTCGAAAACAGGATGGACCAAGTGAAGGTTGCAACCTCCCATCCCACCAAAATACAGTGAAAAGCTTTTATTGGCATGCAATTCAGTCAAGGAAGAGGCAGTAGGCCACACAGCCGGACTCGGTAAGACCCGGCGGGCCGCAGCCTGGAGGAGGGAAGCCACAGAGCCTTGCTCATCCCCCGAAGACTTGAGAACCAAAGAGGAGGGAACCGGCGACGACGACAGTGAGGAACAGGGGTCTTACCTTGCGCACCATCAAGGTCTCCTGTGGGAAGCGCACCCTATAGAGGACTATGGATAATCAGTGATGGACACAAAATACTGGAGTAACTCAGGGGGTCGGGCAGCATCTCTGGAGAAAAGGAATTGGGTAGGGTTTTGGGTAGGGACTCTTCTTCGGACTGAAAGATAGAGAAGGCCAGAACAAATCAGGGCTAGCAACAGATCTAGCCTTCTCTAGCAGTCACCTTCCATTTCTCCAGAGATGCTGCCTGACCCGCTATCTGGTATAAACCGCATCTGTAGTTCCTTCCCACTCAAGGACATTCAGTGCTTGAATTGGTTCAGGGCTGAGCAAAAAGACAAACTGCTGAAAGGACTCAGAGGTCAGGCAGCATCTATGGATGGAAATGGACAGATGATATTTCGGATACTTTCTCAAGTAGAGGAAATACAGCAGGAAGGGGTAGGGGTGGCGTAAGAGCTGACAAGGGATAGATGGATAAGGTGTAGAAAGGAACTGCAGGTGCTGGTTTATACCAAAGATAGACACAAAGTGCTGGAGTAACTCAGCAGGTTAGGGGTCAGGCAGTATCTCTGGAAAAAAAGGATGGGTGACATTTCGCGTCGGGACCTTTTTTCAGATTGAAAGTAGATGGGAGGGAACTGGAGGTAAGAAAAGTGGGGCTGGCAACAGATGGTCAAGGGTCAAGAAAGGGTCACTCGTGGGGAAAGGGATCAAGGACCTCTTGTCCAAGAAATAGGCACGGAGGTGGAGACAACAGTGGAAGAGATGGACGTCATGGAGGATTCGGACGTCACTGAAGTGTGGGCACAGGGCCACTGCTGAGGACCAAAGGCTTAGCATCAGAGAGGAGAGGAGAGAGGGGGGGGGGGGCGCATTGGGGCAGAGTTGGAGCTGGGGTCAGAATCAGAAGAGGGCAGGAATGGGGTGCATTGGGGGGGAGGGCGGATGCTGGTAGGGGGGGTACCCTGGTGGGAAGAAGGGGGCTCAGAAGAGCTGCTGGTGTCACAGTAGGGAATGTGGTGCGATTCAGAGGCAGCGGAGGTGCGGCGGGACCCCTCGGTGTCTGGAGCCCAGTCTGGAGGTGGCCGGGTTAGCGATGGGATCCGCAGACGCTGCCTGGTCGACTGAGTCCCTCCAGCTGTGTTTTTTCTGTTGCACACCTGCGGTCTCTTGTGTCTCTGGCTCAGGCACGAGATCGATATATTTTCAATGGGAACGCGGAGCAGACAAGAAAATTGATGTCACCGGATCATAGATACCGTAACCATTAGGTTCTTCACCATTCTTCCGTGTTGGATTTTCATCCAGAAGGAATATACATCTCAGATGGGACTGACACCTTGAAGCATTTGTCTACAGACACTACCCCCGCCTCTTTCCACCCGCGGTCTTGATATTCCAATGGTTTGATTTTTCACTGCGAAAACTATTTCCCCAATATAATTCGGCTGACGATAGACAAGGAATCGTGCTGTTGAACCAAAGTTAGAAGTTAAACGTGAACACATATTTTTTCTTTTGATTCACCAGCTTGAAAGCATGATTGAGAATGTCATCGCTCAAAATCTAATCGAGGTAAAACACACAAACTGGGGCTGCGCAGCACAGTGCGAACATGGACAAAGTCAAGCAACGCGCCTCTAACCAAAGATCTTATAGCAGAGCTATAGGATCTTTGCCTCTAACTGGAGGCGACCGACACAGTGTGTAGGAACTGAGAGAGAGTATCTATCGGCAGAAAGAGAGAATTGAATGCTGTATCGGAGAGAGTCACTTCCACTGAACGTGCTTTGACTGGGGGTTTTACTAAGAGGAAGAAACCAGCCAGTATAAGCGCAAGTAAGAGAACTCGAACACCTATGTTAATATGTAGGAAGGAACTGCAGATGCTGGGCTCCACCGAAGGTAGACACAAAAAGCTTAAGTAACTCAGCGGGACAGGCAGCGTCTCTGGAGAGAAGGAATGAGCGGCGTTTCGGGTCGAGACCCTTCTTCAGACCTATTTTAATGTTCCTGCACTGTATCCTGCCGAGAAGAAATTTCGAAACAAAATCGGTAAGTACTTTAGACTTGAAAAGTATTTATCCACCTGAATATGAGATTAAGATGTGATTGTTAACTGGAAGCGTCCTTCGCCCTACGTGCTGTAGGATATAACGTTGTGTCCCCGGGATTGTTGTTTTACTAATACTGCACTGAGATCACTACTGAGAAATTCTAGATTAGCTTTCGAGTTTAGTCTATATGAGGTGGGATTCGAGGAAGAGCGCGGAGCTGAGCAGTCAGACAAGAGAGGGAGAGCGAAAGGGAGGGGGAGAGAGAGAGAGACACCAAGTGTTTTCGAGGGACTCAGCGGGTCAGACAGCATTTGGGGAGGGAATGGGCAGGCGATGTATAGTCAGTCAGTCAGTGGTGTGACTGTGAGAGTCGCCTCCACCGTTGTTTTGACTGTGTCCGCTGTGTTTAGGCTATGTCAGGATTTTTTTTTACCAAGACGTAAAGAAACAGCCAGACTCGACGTAAGTAAGAGGACTTGGACACTTGTCTTAGGGAGAGAAGGAATGGGTGACGTTTCGGATCAAGACCCTTCTTCAGCCCCGACCCCGCAACATCGCCCGTCTCTACTCTCCAGAGATGCTGCCTGTCCAGCTGAGTTACTCCAGCATTTTGAGTCTATCTTCAGTGTCAACTAGCATCTGTAGTTCCTTCCTACACAATTATTTTCGGGACCCTTCTTCAGACTCGGGGTGGAGGGAGGGGGGGCTGACTTATTTCGAATAGAAGGTAAATGTTGTTGTTTTTTTCTTTGTTTGAAACCAGAGCAGGGGTTTGTGACTTGGAAATTCAGAGCAGTTTCGAGCTGAGACCATGGAGGAGCGGACGCCGGGTTCGGAGAGCTGGCTGGACGGCGCGGAGAACCTCACTGCCCGGGAGAGGCTGCTGGAGGAACTGGGGAACCTGTCGGCGCAGTTTCAGGGCATCCAACTCATCCAGTCCTTCAAACCCCTCATCATCCCCTGCTACGCCCTGGTGGTCTTCATCGGCATCTTCGGCAACTACTTGCTCATCTACGTGATCTGCAAGACCAAGAGGATGCACAACATCACCAACTTCCTACTGGGCAACCTGGCCTTCTCCGACATGCTGATGTGCGCCACTTGTGTGCCCTTCACCCTGGCTTATGCCTTCGAGCCGCGGGGTTGGGTCTACGGCCGCTTCCTCTGCTACTTCGTGTTCCTGATGCAGCCGGTCACAGTGTGCGTGTCGGTCTTCACTCTGACTGTGATAGCCGTGGACCGTTACCGTGCCACGGTGTACCCTCTAAAGAGGAGGCTCGCCATCCCCAGCTGCGCCTACTTGCTGGGGGCTATCTGGCTGCTCGCTTGCCTGCTCGCCGCCCCGGCCTTGGTCCACACTTACTATGTGGAGTTCCCCCACCAGGGACTCACCATCTGCGAGGAATTCTGGATGGGGATGGGAAGGCGCCGCCTCCTGTACGCTTACAGCACTCTGGCCGTCACCTATCTGCTGCCCTTCACGCTTATCTCGCTGTCCTACCTGCGCATCTCGGTCAAGCTGAAGAACCGTGTGGTCCCCGGTAACACCACCCAGAGTCAAGCCGAGTGGGACCGGACGAGGCGCAGGAAGACTTTCCGTCTGCTAGTGCTGGTGGTGGCCGTCTTCGGTCTGTGCTGGCTCCCTCTGCACCTCTTCAACCTGATCAAAGACATGGACATCAACCTGATCGACAAGCAGTACTTCAACCTGATCCAGTTGCTATGCCACTGGCTGGCGATGAGCTCCGCCTGTTACAACGCCTTCATCTACGCCTGGCTCCACGACAGTTTCAGAGGGGAACTCAAGAAGATGTTCAGCTGGCGGAACCACAAGGTGGCTCCGACGGTTCACTGCGTGATGGCCAGCGAGGTCTTGTAAATAAACCCAGCGCTCGGCTCGCAACATACAGGCACTCCTGACTACAGAATTGGGGATAAAGGACAAATAACGTGGCCGTGTGGACTGTGTCCGATCAACTAAAAGCGCTGGAAACACTCAGAGGGCCAGACAGCATCTGTAGAAAGAGAGAGAGAGAGAGAAGAAACTGCTGGGATTTTGAGCTGCCGCTCCCTCACAGCGCCAGAGACCAGGGTTCGATCCAGACTTTAAACTTTAGAGATAGAGAGGTAATAGGCCCTTCGTCACCGAATCTGCGCCGACCAGCGATCTCCCCGTACACTAACACTATCCTCCACTAGGGACATTTTTTTACTGAAGCCAATTAACCGACAAATATATAGTGTGGGAAGAAACCAGAGTACCAGGAGGAAACCCATGCGGTCACAGAGAGAACGAACAGGCCTTGTACAGACAGTACCCATAGTCAGGATCGAACCCGGGTCTCTGGCACTGTCCCTGAACTCGGGTTATATCGATGTCGAGTTTTCACGTTCCCACTGTGACCGCGTGGGTTTCCTCCGGGTGCGACGGTTACCTCCCCATCCCAAAGACGTGTAAATTGTAAGTTACTTGGCCTCTGTAAATCGCCTCGAGTGTGTAGGGGGAGGATGAGAATCTGGGATAATATTGAACGGGTGATGGGTGGTCGGCGTGGACTCGGTGGGCCGAAGGGCCTGTTTCCGTGCTGTATCTCGAAAAACTAAACACAACTCAGTTGGTCAGTCTGAGGAAGAGTCCCGTCGTGAATCATCTCTTTCCCTCAACAGTGACAGATGCTGCTTGACCCGCTGAGTTCCTACAACTTGTGTGTGGAAAGAGACACTGATGGACATTTCAAGTTCTCCAGGACGCTTCTCCGGGATATCTATCTCTGCTTCTCCTTCCACAGATCCCGAATATTGCCATCAATTTTCATCTTTTATTTCGGGATAGGTTTTCCTCGTGTTTCCCGTGCATTCTCTCCGTCGTGTGCTTGTGTGTGTGTACACATATCGACGTGGCACATCAGTCTGTGGAAGGGCCGGGGGAGGGCCGCAAGATCACGAGATAAATGTCGTAATATTGAGCGTGGTGGGGGAAGCATAGAAACATATAATAACTTATAAAATTCTTAAGGGATTGGACAGGCTAGATGCAGGAGAAATGTTCCCGATGTTGGGGGAGTCCAGAAATAGGGGTCACATTTTAAGAATAAGGGGTAGGCAGGCCATTTAGGACTGAGGTGGGGGAAACACTTTTTCACCCAGAGTAGTGAATCTGGAATTCTCTGCCACAGAAGGCAGTGGGGGCCAATGCACTGGATGTTTTCAAGAGATAGTTCGATTTAGCTCTTGGGGCCAAAGGAATCAATGGATATTGGGACAAAGCGGGTACGGCGTACTGATTTTAGATGATCAGCCATGATCATATTGAATGGCGGCGCTGGTTCGAAGGGCCGAATGTTTCTAAGTTCTATGAAGCAGTCTTCACCGTTTGAAACCCCAAGAGTACCCTTCCTACTCGTTTGGGTCCAACTCTCGGTTTAAAAAAAAAATAACTCAAACAAAGATTGTGAGCCCGAATACAGTATCTCCGCGTTGTCATGTCCCAGATTTTGTGGTGTGCGTTCTAGATTCACAGCAGCCGTTGCAATTCTTGAAGGGAAAGTAAACAGTGTAAAACACAATTTGTATTTATAAACCACGAACAAAAATCTGTTATAAAAGTATTAAACTTCTTTTGTGAACTACAGGGCGGTGTAAGTATTAATTTCGTCGATTTTTATTATAGAATATAGTTCATCAGCGGAGCTGTTATGGTTTCAGTCGGAGCTACAGTGGAACTTGTTATATATCAAGATTGATTCACTCATAGACGAGTTTCAGCGCGACCCGACCCCACTTGACAGAGGGTGAAGCCGCTTGTGAAGCTGCCCTGCTCTCTCCAGCCCCGGCGCTCTTTGTCTATCATCCTCACTTGTCGGGTGGAACATTGGTGTATTATTGTAAACCAGAATAAAACCCGGTGGATAAGTTTCAGTCTGACTGCCTATGTGCTCCCGCAGCGCAGCTGTGCTTGAACATGCATGCAATAGGGTGATTTCACGAAAGGTCACTGGAGCGTAAATCCCCACTCACGTGACCGAAAATTTTAACTGGGGGACAAGCGTCACTTCCGGTACATGTTAGTGGATGGGAAAACACGCACTTTCACACCCGTTAAAAACATCGAAAACGGCCCGTTTTTGAGCTGCAATTAACTGTACCGGTCGGGGTGACCGTGAGGAACAGCTACCTAAATTTACAGTCCAAAAACAAGATAGAAACTAAGGTAAATACAAGAGCGAGCTGAAGGTGTAAAAAAGGCGGTAGTGCTAGCGGACTTTTTTCTTGGAGATTTAAAGATCCAAAATATCGGGGATTATCGCGTTTGCTCGATGCATTTCATCAAAAGTGGCATTATTGACTTTTTATCTTTATTCATTTGTTATATGAAAAGTATTAAAAGTTAGAAACCCGTCAGTAAAATTGCAAAATCGCCCATGGTTCTCGGGTGGGTTTTAACATGCAAAATGAACACGCTTCTGAAGCTCCATTTACCATTTAAATAATCGTAAACTTGCATCTCAGTAAAATTGATTTCCAAACGCATTGAGAGTTTACGATTATTTAAATGGTAAATGGAGCTTCAGAAGCGTTTTCATTTTGCATGTTAAAACCCACCCGAGAACCATGGGCGATTTTGCAATTTTACTGACGGGTTTCTAACTTTTAATACTTTTCATCTAACAAATGAATAAAGATAAAAAGTCAATAATGCCACTTTTGATGAAATGCAGCGAGCAAACGCGATAATCCCCGATATTTTGGATCTTTAAATCTCCAAGAAAAAAGTCCGCAATCAACTTCCGCCTTTTTTACACCTTCAGCTCCCTCTTGTATTTACCTTAGTTTCTATCTTGTTTTTGGACTGTAAATTTAGGTAGCTGTTCCTCACGGTCACCCCGACCGGTACAGTTAATTGCAGCTCAAAACCTGGCTGTTTTCGATGTTTTTAACGGGTATGAAAGTGCGTGTTTTCCCATTCACTAACATGTACCGGAAGTGACGCTTGTCCCCCAGTTAAAATTTTCGGTCACGTGAGTGGGGATTTACGCTCCAGTGACCTTTCGTGAAATCACCCTATAGGGAGGTTTCACGGCAGTCGGGTCACGACCCATGACCCGTACTGTTGCTAGGCTACTCCAAGTGGAGTACACGCGATGTACTGCAGGTAAGCACTTACCATTGTTTCCAGCGTAGCGGGCCCGTTAAAACCCGCTGAAATTGTCAATTTTTGCGCTGTAAATAATTATGGAAATCGGGATAAGCGTGTGAGACATTTAGCCTACTTCAGAATTTCAAAAGTGGGGAGAAATGACGGTAGATAGAAGCGAGAGCTGAAGGGACAACAACAGCCAAAGTGCATGACGAACATTGGCCGTTTGCTCACTGCATTTCATCAACTAAGGCATTATTTGTGTTTTTTCTTCATTCCTTTGGCATCTAAAAAGTTTCAGGTGATAAATCTGTCTGTAAAATTTAAAAATCGCCCATGGTTCTCAAGTGGGTTTTTACATACAAAAAGAAAACGCCTCTGAAGCAAATTTTACAGCCAGATTTTTCACTTCTGAGACTTTTTAGATACCAAAGGAATCAAGAAGAAAAAAAACAAATAATGCCTTACTGTTGATGAAATGCAGTGAGCAAACGCGATAATTGCCAATATTTTCAATTCCGATATCTGCACGGCCAATGTTCGCCAAGCACTTTAGCTGCTGCTGTCCCTCCAGCTCTCGCTTCTATTTACCTTCATTTCGCTTCACTTTTGGAATTCTAAAGTTGGGTACATGTCTCTCACATTTACCCCGACTTCCACAAATTTTGGCGGTTTTTAACAGGTAGGAAAGTACGCGTTTCTTGTATTAATAACATATACCGGAAGTTATGGATGCCCTCCAGATGGATTGAGCGGCTCCGTGCATCATGCCCTATGACCCAGTGACCTTACGTGCAACCCCCCTATACGATGGCCGCCTTGTCCTCCACATGGATTGAGCTGCTCGTGCATCACGCCGTTTCACCCGATGACCTTACGTGCCACCCCCCTATTCCTTCTCTCCAGAGATTCTGCCTGACCTGCCGAGTTACTCCAGCTCTTTGTGTTTAATATCGGTGGGTTTATAGATTACCGATGGTTTGTGGAGTATCGCTAGTTTTAATGGATTACCCTACCACAGATCGAGTGCACCCTGTTTACAGATCGATTCCCCCAAAACGGAGCGAGAATCGCTTGGAGAACGATCTCATTCCGAAAAGCCGGTGGTGGAATGGAAATGAAACACAGTCGGGGAATGGAAAGTGAGAGTGTGTGTGTGTGTGTGTGTGTGTGTGGGGGGGGGGGGGGGTGGGGGGGGGGGCAGAGGCGAGGGGGGCGAGGGGGGCGAGTGAGGCGAAGCAAATGCAGTCCAATCTGCTAGAGACGGTTCGCCTTGGCTGCCCTGGCCATCTCAGTCTGGTATTTTCGCTGGTTAACCGAAGACATGGCTCTTTGGTCGTTATTTATTGCCATATTTAATGTATAGGGTGATTTCACGAAAGGTCACTGGAGCGTAAATCCCCACTCACGTGACCGAAAATTTTAACTGGGGGACAAGCGTCACTTCCGGTACATGTTAGTGAATGGGAAAACACGCACTTTCACACCCGTTAAAAACATCGAAAACGGCCAGGTTTTGAGCTGCAATTAACTGTACCGGTCGGGGTGACCGTGAGGAACAGCTACCTAAATTTACAGTCCAAAAACAAGATAGAAACTAAGGTAAATACAAGAGGGAGCTGAAGGTGTAAAAAAGGCGGAAGTTGATTGCGGACTTTTTTCTTGGAGATTTAAAGATCCAAAATATCGGGGATTATCGCGTTTGCTCGCTGCATTTCATCAAAAGTGGCATTATTGACTTTTTATCTTTATTCATTTGTTAGATGAAAAGTATTAAAAGTTAGAAACCCGTCAGTAAAATTGCAAAATCGCCCATGGTTCTCGGGTGGGTTTTAACATGCAAAATGAAAACGCTTCTGAAGCTCCATTTACCATTTAAATAATCGTAAACTCTCAATGCGTTTGGAAATCAATTTTACTGAGATGCAAGTTTACGATTATTTAAATGGTAAATGGAGCTTCAGAAGCGTGTTCATTTTGCATGTTAAAACCCACCCGAGAACCATGGGCGATTTTGCAATTTTACTGACGGGTTTCTAACTTTTAATACTTTTCATATAACAAATGAATAAAGATAAAAAGTCAATAATGCCACTTTTGATGAAATGCAGCGAGCAAACGCGATAATCCCCGATATTTTGGATCTTTAAATCTCCAAGAAAAAAGTCCGCTAGCACTACCGCCTTTTTTACACCTTCAGCTCGCTCTTGTATTTACCTTAGTTTCTATCTTGTTTTTGGACTGTAAATTTAGGTAGCTGTTCCTCACGGTCACCCCGACCGGCTCCGTTAATTGCAGCTCAAAAACGGGCCGTTTTCGATGTTTTTAACGGGTGTGAAAGTGCGTGTTTTCCCATTCACTAACATGTACCGGAAGTGACGCTTGTCCCCCAGTTAAAATTTTCGGTCACGTGAGTGGGGATTTACGCTCCAGTGACCTTTCGTGAAATCACCCTATACACTGTTAACACACGAAACGCGTAGTTTCTTTCCTGTTAAAAACGGCCGAAATTATCATTATCATTATCACTGATGTTCCATAAACCCACTGATAGTCTACTAAACTACCAATTGTACATAAACAATCAATAGTCTAAAATGACCGATAATCCATAAAGCAATGACAATCGATAAAACTATTCATAGTCCATGAAATCACTGATGCGACGAACAATGCACTTTTGATTATCACTCTAAATGCCCCATGTCCTGTAACATTGCACCTGTTCAAGGCCTTCAGCAGCACACAGATTGTTCAATTTTGACAGGAATTAGAATCGAACAACAGGAAAGAAGTAATTTAAAGATGACCAATTCACCCCTGCGAGATATAACGAGATGCACATTGCACGAAAGCAGATTCTGCCCTGTCCAATTTCATTGAGGCAATGTCTTGAATACTCCGACAGGATCATGCTGTTTCTTCTCAGCATTGTATTTCCATTTTCCTGCGCTTCAACAGAGGGTGGCATGTTACAATTCACCAAGAATATTGTAGGTTAGACCGTCTATCACAGAGCTCCACTATCGTAGGGCTTTATTCTTTGGAGCGCAGAATTTTTAGTTAGGGCTTTATTCTTTGGAGCGCAGAAGGTTAAGGGGGGACTTGATAGAGGTTTTTAAAATGATGAGAGGGATAGACAGAGTTGACGTGGAAAAGCTTTTCCCACTGAGAGTAGGGAAGATTCAAACAAGGGGACATGACTTGAGAATTAAGGGACTGAAGTTTAGGGGTAACATGAGGGGGAACATCTTTACTCAGAGAGTGGTAGCTGTGTGGAATGAGCTTCCAGTGAAGGTGGTGGAGGCAGGTTCGTTTTTATCATTTAAAAATAAATTGGATAGTTATATGGATGGGAAAGGAATGGAGGGTTATGGTCTGAGCGCAGGTATATGGGACTAGGGGAGATTATGTGTTCAGCACGGACTAGAAGGGTCGAGATGGCCTGTTTCCGTGCTGTAATTGTTATATGGTTATATGGTTATATGGTTATATGGTAGGGAGGATGGCATTCTACCAAAGGGCGATAAACACCCTCCAAATTGTGAGTGCAAACCCAAAATCATTGGATACTGCTGAATTAAATTGTGTTTATTGCACATTATCCATGAGTACTGTGTTTAGGGGCCTATTGTGCTTCAGCAAGTAAGTATTTCATTGTTCTGTTGTTGGTTCATATGACAATTAAACACTCTAGACATTTGACTCTTGAATTGTTCCCCAAATTCAATGCAAAACTGACTGCTTAGTTTAGTTTATACATACAGCGCAGAAACAGGCGCTTCGGCCTATCGAGTCCGCGCCGACCAGTGATGACCTGTATTCTTGTTCTATCCTACACTATGGGCATTTTATAGAAGCCAATTAACCTACAAGCCTGCACGTCATTTGAGTGTGGGAGGAAACTGGAGAAAACCCACGCGGTCACAGGGAGAAGGTACAAACTCCATACAGAGAGCACCCGTGGTCCGGATCGAACCCGGTTCCCTGGCAGAAACTCCGCCCCTGCTCCACTGTGCCGTTCTCTGCCATTTCTGGCTGTAGCCCACCAGAAATGTATCCTTTCTGTTTCTTTTATTAGGCTGTGGGCCGAGCATCAAAAATGTGCCTAGAAATCAACTTTCGTGACCCATGCCTTGGAACTACATGAAAATTTGCACAGATTTAGATGAAATATAGTTGAGAAGGAAGTCATAACTCCTCAGTGCCAAAGGTTACACATTAATTGCACACAAAACTGCCTTTCCTTTCAAAAGCCCTTGAAAAGGTAATTTTAAGTCAATTTATGCCTTACCTTCACCAAAATCCTATCTTGGAAACTTTCCAATCAGGTTTCAGGGCCCACCACAGCACAGAGTCTGCCTTGTTGAGGGTACATAATGACCTACTTCTCACCGTTGACTCCGGCGACTGTGCAATCCTGCTCCTTCTCGACCTCAGCGCAGCATTTGATACAGTCGACCACACCATCCTAATTGACCGCCTCCGGTGCGGGGTTTGTATTAATGACACTGCCCTGAGCTGGTTCATCTCCTACCTCAAAGGTAGGAGTTTCTCTACTAACATAGGCTACTCTTTCTCCTCCCCAGCTAGCCTATGCTGTGGGGTTCCACAAGGTTCCACCCTTGGCCCCATTCTCTTCTCCCTGTATATGCTCCCCTTAGGCAAAGTCAATCAAAGGCACAGCATTTCCTTCCATTGCTATGCAGACGTTACACAACTCTATCTCCCCCTGAAGCCCAACAACCAATCAAATCTACTTAACCTTATCCACTCGAGGATATAAAGTGTTGGATGGCCCAGAACTTCCTCCAACTAAATGAGAGTAATTCTGAGGTCATCCTTCTCGGCCCCTCAGACTAAATCAAAACGGAAGCCTTGGAAGCCTTGGAAGCCTTACCCCATTACTCAAACCTCACGTCAAAAACCTTGGCGTGATATTTGACTCAGCATTGAAATTTGACAAACACGCCAATGCCGTGGTAAAAGCTAGCATCTTCCAGCTTCAGACGATAGCTAAAATGAAACAATTCCTCCAGTTTGATGACCTCAAAAAGATCATACACACATTTATCTCCTCTTGCCTCGATTACTGCAACTCCCTTTACACTGGCATCAGCCAATCTTCCCTGTCCTGCCTGCAACTGGTCCAAAATGCCACAGCGAGACTCCTGACGGGCACCCGAAAAAGGGACCACATCACCCCGATTCAGGCCTCTTTCCACTGGCTCCCTGTGCGGTTCCGAATAAATTTCAAGATCCTTCTTTATGTCCACAAAGCCCTTAACGGGCTTGCCCCCACCTACATCAAAAGTCTGCTGACCCACCACACCACCTCCAGGTCCCTCAGATCAGCCGACTTGGGGTTATTGAACATCCCGCGGTCTAGGCATAAGCTCAGGGGCGACCGGGCCTTTGCAGTTGCAGCTCCTAGGCTGTGGAACAGCATCCCTCTTCCCATCAGAACTGCCCCCTCCATCGACTCTTTTAAGTCGAGACTTAAAACTCATCTTTACTCTCAAGTCTTTCTTGACGTCCTCTGAGTGAGGGCTATATGTATTTATGTATGTACTTAATCTATGAACCAATGTTGTATAACGTTAGTACCTCCACCAATGTAAAGCACTTTGGTCAACGAGAGTTGTTTTTTAAATGTGCTATAGAAATAAAAGTGACTTGAAGTGACTTGACTAATTAATTAAACTAATTAGAAAATTAGATCTAAAAAGTAAGCGGCATCTTGTGTCCAATGCCCATATTACAACATGGGGAGCCTATTTCCGTGTTGCAGTCTATTTAAACCATATATTATACTATAAATATATGACGTGAATATGACTGTAATCATATATAATTATGATTAAAGCACACAGTATTGGGGGTTCAGTATTGATGTGGATAGAGAACTGGCTGGCAGACAGGAAGCAAAGAGTAGGAGTAAACGGGTCCTTTTCACAATGGCAGGCAGTGACTAGTGGGGTACCGCAAGGCTCAGTGCTGGGACCCCAGCTATTTACGATATATATTAATGATTTGGACGAGGGAATTGAATGCAACATCTCCAAGTTTGCGGATGACACGAAGCTGGGGGGCAGTGTTAGCTGTGAGGAGGATGCTAGGAGGCTGCAAGGTGACTTAGATAGGCTGGGTGAGTGGGCAAATGCATGGCAGATGCAGTATAATGTGGATAAATGTGAGGTTATCCACTTTGGTGGCAAAAACAGGAAAGTAGACTATTATCTGAATGGTGGCCGATTAGGAAAGGGGGAGATCCAACGAGACCTGGGTGTCATGGTACACTGGTCATTAAAAGTAGGCATGCAGGTGCAGCAGGCAGTGAAGAAGGCGAATGGTATGTTAGCTTTCATAGCAAAAGGATTTGAGTACAGGAGTAGGGAGGTTCTACTGCAGTTGTACAGGGTCTTGGTGAGACCACACCTGGAGTATTGCGTACAGTTTTGGTCTCCTAATCTGAGGAAAGACATTCTTGCCATAGAGGGAGTACAGAGAAGGTTCACCAGACTGATTCCTGGGATGTCAGGACTTTCATATGAAGAAAGACTGGATAGACTCGGTTTGTGCTCGCTAGAATTTAGAAGATTGAGGGGGGATCTTATAGAAACTTACAACATTCTTAAGGGGTTGAACAGGCTAGATGCAGGAAGATTGTTTCCGATGTTGGGGAAGTCCAGAACAAGGGGTCACAGTTTAAGGATAAGGGGGAAATCTTTTAGGACCGAGATGAGGAAAACATTTTTCACACAGAGAGTGGTGATTCTCTGGAATTCTCTGCCACAGAAGGCAGTTGAGGCCAGTTCGTTGGCTATATTTAGGAGGGAGTTAGATGTGGCCCTTGTGGCTAAAAGGATCAGGGGGTATGGAGAGAAGGCAGGTACAGGATACTGAGTTGGATGATCAGCCATGATCATATTGAATGGCGGTGCAGGCTCGAAGGGCCGAATGGCCTACTCCTGCATCTATTTTCTATGTTTCTATGTTTCTATGTATAATTATATTATATAAAGATCATATAATTAATATAATTGTGAGTGTGTTTTTTGAATGAGACTGCCGCAGAGGTCCGGCTCCTGAACCAACCTAATTAACGGGTGAGGGCAGTTCCTGTGGGTTCCCCCGTTTAATGAACCCCACTGATTGCCAGTGTGCAGAGTGGGGGTCACAGCCATAGTGGGATTGGGGCAGTGTCAGACTGGGGGAGGGCTAAGGCATCTTCCACTGACTGGAAAATGCCTAACCCTAAACCTAACTCGCCCCCCCCCCCTTCCAAAGCTGCCCACGGCTGGAGCTGGAGCCGCTTTTGGACCGGTTGCGGGCTCCTTACGTGTGTCCCCGCAGCGCATCCACCTCGGCCAGCATGCCCTTCTGGATCATCGTGGTGATGATGGTGGGGAACAGCACTGCCCTGCACGCCGCCCAGGCTGCCTTCAGCACCCCCATAGTACGAGCTCCATCAGACCACCCGCTTGTTCGCTGCAACACTGGCCTACCGACAGCCCGACCGACCTCTCACAACACCCACCAGCCGTCCGACCACTCGCTGCACCCACCGGCGGCCCGGCCACTCTCACCACCCACCGGTGGCTCGATGGCCCGACTGCCCAACCGATCCTCCACAGCAACCATCGGTCTACCGGCAAGCCAGACCAACAGACAGACTGACCGACCGACTGACCCTGACCCTGAGCTTAACCCTAATCATAACCCTAACCCTAGCTCTACATTTATTATTTATCATTTTTATTTAACAGTTCACATCATCTTATTATTACTAAAAGTCTGTTCTTGACCGGTTTTGGCCATCTGAGCTGCGATTTATGAGAGAACGCCGCCACCTACGGCCGTCATTTTTGGCCACCTTGCTCAGAGCCCCCCTCCGCCGCACGTGTGCCAAGGATTTTTCCCGTCGATTAAAAATGACAGAGATATTAATGTTTTTACAAAATTCCCCATTCTCTCTGCTGCCCCCGCTGGCGGCAGGGGGTAAGGACTATAAACCAGGAAGTGGTGTGCCTTCAAGATGGAGGAAGGCAGAGGGTCACGTTTCTCTGAGCTGTGAATAACAGTGAACACATGTCTACTCAAATGTAAGTGCCCTTAGTGGTTCTAAAATGCTTGCAGAATGTGTCTATTGGTTCTAAAGCTTGCAAAAAATGTGTCTTTTTGTTCTAAAGCTTGCAAAAAAGGTGTCTATTTTTCTAAAGCTTGCAAAAAAATGTCTATTGGTTCCAAAGCTTGCAAAAAAATGTCTATTGGTTCTAAAGCTTTCAAAAAATGTCTATTGGTTCTAAAGCTTGCAAAAAGTGTCTCTATTGGTTCTAAAGCTTGCAAAAAAAAGTCTATTGGTTCTAAAGCTTGCAAAACAAGTGTGTATTGGTTCTAAAGCTTGGAAAAAAATGTCTATTGGTTCTAAAGCTTGCAAAAAGTGTCTCTATTGGCTCTAAAGCTTGCAAAAAAATGTCCATTGGTTCTAAAGCTTGCAAAAAATGTCTATTGGTTCTAAAGCTTTCAAAAAGTGTCTCTATTGGTTCTAAGCTGGCAGAAATATGTCTATTGGTTCTAAAGTTTGCAAAAATATGTCTATTGGTTCTAAAGCTTGCAAAAATATGTCAATTGGTTCTGAAGCTGGCAAAAATATGTCAATGGTTCTAAAGCTGGCAAAAATATGTCTCTATTGGTTCTAATCTGGCAAAAATATGTCTATAGGCTCTAAAGCTGGCAAAAATATGTCTATTGGTTCTAAAGCTGGCAAAAATATGTCTATTGGTTCTAAAGCGTGCAAAAAAATGTCTATTGGTTCTAAAGCTTGCAAGAAAAATGTCTATTAGTTCTAAAGCTTACTAAAAAAATATCTATTGGTTCTAAAGCTTGCAAAAAAAATGTCTATTGGTTCTAAAGCTTGCAAAAAAATGTCTATTGGTTCTGAAGCTTGCAAAAAATGTCTATTGGTTCTAAAGCTTGCAGAAAAATGTCTATTGGTTCTAAAGCTTGCAAAACGTGTCTCTATTGTTTCTAAAGCTTGCAAAAAAATGACTATTGGTTCTAAAGCTTGCAAAAAATGACTATTGGTTCTAAAGCTTGCAAAAAGTGTCTCTATTGGGGGCGTGGGTGCATTGGCTTGAAGTTGAAAGGCACTACTTACTGCAAATGGTGGCTTGAAGTTGAAAGGCACTACTTACTGCAAATTGTGGCTTGGGTGTGGCTTGGGTGTGGTTTGAAGTTGAAAGACACCACTTACTGCAAATGATGGCTTGGATGCAATGGCTTGAAGTTAAAAGGTATTACTTACTGCAAATGGTGGCTTGGGTGCATTGGCTTGAAGTTGAAAGGCATTATTGCTGCAAATGGTTGCTTTGGCTTGAAGTTGAAAGGCACTAACTGCAAATGGTGGCTTGGGTGTGGCTTGAAGTTTAAAGACACCACTTACTGCAAATGGTGGCATGAAGTTGAAAGGCACTACTTACTGCAAATGGTGGATTGGTTGATTTAGCTTGAAGTTGAAAGGCACTACTTACTGTAAATGGTGGATTGGTTGCTTTGGCTTGAAGTTGAAAGGCACTACTTACTGCAAATGGTGCCTTGGGAGCTTTGACTTGAAGTTGAAAGGCACTACTTCCTGCAAATGATGGCTTGGGTGTGGCTTGAAGTTGAAAGGCACTACTTACTGCAAATGGGGGACGTGGGGGCATTGGCTTGAAGTTGAAAGGCACTACTTACTGCAAATTGTGTCTTGAAGTTGAAAGGCACTACTTACTGCAAATGGTGGCATGTAGTTGAAAGGCACTACTTACTGCAAATGGTGGCTTGAAGTTGCATGGCACTACTTACTGCAAATGGTGGCTTGGGTGTGGCTTGAAGTTGAAAGACACCACTTACTGCAAATGGTGGCATGAAGTTGAAAGGCACTACTTACTGCAAATGGAGGCTTGGGAGCTTTGGCTTGAAGTTGAAAGGCACTAACTGCAAATGATGGTTTGGGTGTGGTTTGGGTGTGGCTTGAAGTTGAAAGACACCACTTACTGCAAATGGTGGCATGAAGTTGAAAGGCACTACTTACTGCAAATGGTGGATTGGTTGCTTTGGCTTGAAGCTGAAAGGCACTACTTACTGCAAATGATGGATTGGGTGTGGCTTGAAGTTGAAAGGCACTACTTACTGCAAATGGTGGCTTGGGTGCTTTGGCTTTAAGTTGAAAGCACTACTTACTGCAAATGGTGGCTTGGGAGCTTTGGTTTGAAGTTGAAAGGCACTACTTACTGCAAATGGTGCCTTGGGAGCTTTGACTTGAAGTTGAAAGGCACTACTTCCTGCAAATGATGGCTTGGGTGTGGCTTGAAGTTGAAAGGCACTACTTACTGCAAATGGGGGACGTGGGGGCATTGGCTTGAAGTTGAAAGGCACTACTTACTGCAAATTGTGTCTTGAAGTTGAAAGGCACTACTTACTGCAAATGGTGGCATGTAGTTGAAAGGCACTACTTACTGCAAATGGTGGCTTGAAGTTGCATGGCACTACTTACTGCAAATGGTGGCTTGGGTGTGGCTTGAAGTTGAAAGACACCACTTACTGCAAATGGTGGCATGAAGTTGAAAGGCACTACTTACTGCAAATGGAGGCTTGGGAGCTTTGGCTTGAAGTTGAAAGGCACTAACTGCAAATGATGGTTTGGGTGTGGTTTGGGTGTGGCTTGAAGTTGAAAGACACCACTTACTGCAAATGGTGGCATGAAGTTGAAAGGCACTACTTACTGCAAATGGTGGATTGGTTGCTTTGGCTTGAAGCTGAAAGGCACTACTTACTGCAAATGATGGATTGGGTGTGGCTTGAAGTTGAAAGGCACTACTTACTGCAAATGGTGGCTTGGGTGCTTTGGCTTTAAGTTGAAAGCACTACTTACTGCAAATGGTGGCTTGGGAGCTTTGGTTTGAAGTTGAAAGGCACTATTACTGCAAATGGTGGCTTGGTTGCTTTGGCTTGAAGTTGAAAGGCACTACTTACTGCAAATGGTGGCTTGGGTGTGGCTTGAAGTTGAAAGACACCACTTACTGCAAATGGTGGCTTGAGTGTGGCTTGGGTGTGGCTTGAAGTTGAAAGACACCACTTACTGCAAATGGTGGCATGAAGTCGAAAGGCACTACTTACTGCAAATGGTGGCTTGGGAGCTTGGACTTGAAGTTGAAAGGCACTACTTACTGCAAATGGTGGCTTGGGTGTGGTTTGAAGTTGAAAGACACCACTTACTGCAAATGGTGGCTTGGATGCAAATGGTCGCATGAAGTTGAAATGCACTACTTACTGCAAATGGTGGCTTGGGTGCTTTGGCTTGAAGTTAAAAGGCACTACTGTAAATGCACTTACTTCCTGTTTGCACTGTATATTGATTATAGATAAAACGCTACCATTTACGGCTGTGATTTTTGGCAATCTTACTCAGTCCCCCTCCGCTGAACAGGTGCAAATTCTTCCCATCAATGAAAAATAAAAGTGTTATTAGTTTTTTTTTAAATATTGAGAATCTCTCTCCGGTCAATCATTCCATGAAAGTCACACCTTTTCCAGGGGGGGGGGGGGGGGGGGGAGGGGTTATAAAACCCGGAAATGTGGGTGTGGCTCAGTCTCTGCAAGATGGAGGAGGGAGTGGTCATGACTCGTTGTCTTTAGTGGCTTTGCACCCTACTTCAAATGGCATGAAACTGCACTTAACTTTGGTGGCCTTGCACCCTGCTAGAAGTGGTAAGAAACTGCACTTGAATTTGGTGGCCTTATACCCTGCTTGAAATAGAATTTCAAGGATTAGCCGTGAGTTAACTACCAGCCCACCAGCCGTGAGTGAATGAGTTGCCAGCACAACAGGCTTTATTGACTGTGACGCCAGCCCAAGAATCCATTTGGCGCACAATTTGCATACTAGCCCTCTGGAAACCAGTCCCTTCAGCCCATAACACCCATACTAGCGCTCCAGAAAGCCCCCCCCCCACAACTGGCCAACAATATTAGAATTGGTGGAGAGGTGGAATATTGCGTTGGATGACCAGCCCTCCTGTGTGATGCTGGGACCCAACGGGTCCCACTTAGTCTAGTAACTTTATATAAGTAAATCAATTGAAAAACAAAATGGTCAGCAAGGTGAGCATTACCTCTATTCCTTGGAAACCTAGTGATTGTTTTGATGTAATTAAGAGGCAGCCATGATCCCAGGGTCCTCGCTGCCTAGCGACCATAAAACAAAGCGCAGGATAGGTCAATTTGCATCCAACCTCAATGTCAAACATGCATTGATTGGACAATTACTGCTCAGAAAATTAGAGGTTTTTTTCATATTTTTAAAAAAGTGCAAGTTTTGGTCGTGGCGAGTTTCAAGTATGATTTATATAATATTTGCACACAATATGTTAAAAATTCAGGTAGTTCCATGAGTTGGCTCACAAACATGAACGAAAATGCTCCTCGGCCCACAGCCTATATGCTTAATTACACCCTAATTATAAACGATGAATGATATTATTGTCTTTTCTATGTATATAAAAAGCTCTTCCAACATTACCGGGCTAAATTTGTTCCCTTCTTCATTGAAAACAACAGGTATTAAGGTCATCATTGCTAGCAGTATTTGAACCAGTGTGGTGGACAGTGTGACAGATGCCTCAGCAGTCTCTGTACAATTGGAAGCAGAGATGGGAAGGAAACAAAATTGAAGGCTGAAACTGCTGTGGTTTTTTCCAGTAATTGATTGATTGAATTGAATACCTTTATTGTCATTCAGACCTTATGGTCTGAACGAAATTTCGTGCCTGCAGTCATACATATCTGTGTCTATCTTCAACTTGTACAATGCCTATTTAAGAGAAAACACGTGGACAGTGTTGACCACATCCCAAACATGACATGATTTAAAAACCCTGAACTATAAAACTCCTATTCAGGACAGAAAGTGCTGTGCCGGGAGCACACATTCAACTCACAACTCAAATACTCGCATGTACTCTGATGTTTTTATTTAATAAGACATGCCCAGGCAGTCATTTCTGGTGTTCCTCGCACTGTATCTTTGATCCTCTTTCTTTTTCTTCTTGCGTATTGCATGCACAGCCTAAAGTTGTAGATCAAGGGTAGACATCCAGGCCAGGACAGCATCAGTTACTGGGTGGATGGCTTTGATTCCAACAGGGGAAAGCCTCAGTGAGCAGTCATTCACAATGTGTGGGATGGTCTGGTCTGGATGTCCGCGGTCACAAGCAGGGCTGTCTGTCATCCCCCACTTATGCAGGCGAAGGGCTGTTCTTGCATGGAGGGTGCGGATTCTCTTCAGGGTTAGCCATTGTTTGCGATGGAGGTCAAAACCCGGTGGTTTCACTGCGAATGGACTGATTTAAGCCACACGATTCGGGGCGGAAGAAACTGGAGTCCAGGTCAGCTCCCGATGTTACCGTCCACAGGTTCCACGGCTGAAGCCTCCGAAGCCTCGCCTGTGTGGGTGTGTGTGCGCATGCGCACGCGTATGTGTGTGCGTGTGTGCGTGCGACAACCAAGAAATTGTGTCAACCCCATGTTTTGATAGCAATTTCCGCCCCTGACTGGGGTGTTATGTAATAAAAATTGAGGCACAGATTGAGCTCAAGGTTTTGTGTTTGACTCCTCTCTGTTTTTTGTACAGTGAAATGTGGTGGACTCACTGTTTCAGTGTAAGTAACTAGTGTAAGTAACTATGGTTTACAGTAGTACTAAACTGAATGGAATTGGAACTCAGTGGAACTAATCCAGAATTACGCAAAATAACTCAGCCTTGTACAACAAATTGGAATTAAAATACTGGGTACATTTGGAATGGGACAAGACTTGTATGGTGACAATAAAAGAAAGGCTTGATTATTAGAGCCATAGAGTCATTCAGCACAGAAACAGGCCCTTCAGCCCAAGTTGACCCTTCTGATCATGATGCCCCCTCTACACTAGACTTACCTACCCATATTTGGCCAATTTTACTCTAAATCTTTCCTATCCATGTATCTGTCCAATGTCTTTTAAATGCTGTTATGGTATCTGCCTCAGCTGCCTCATCTGTCAGGTTATTCCATATACCGCCCACTCTCTGAGTGCAAAAGATACCTCCCACGTTCCTATTATATATTTTCCCTCTCACCCTACAACTATGTCTTCTGGTTCTTGATAATCCTATGCTGGGTAAAATACATACATCCTATCTATTCCCCTCATGGTCTTATACACCTCTATAAGATCACCCTTCAGCCTTCTGCGGTCCAATGAGTAAAGGTGTTCAACCTGAATGAAGCCTATTCAACCCTTCCCTATAGTCCAGGGTTTCAAGTCCTGACAACATTCTCGCAAATCCTCTCTGCACTCTTTTCAGCTTCATTTTATCCTTTTCACCATCTTACCTAACGAGATGCATTGAAATCCAAAAGATTGAGGCTGAAACTGTTCGGTAGCCTGGTAAATTTCTATGGGATGCATTGTGTTTATTTCTGAGATTTCGAATAAGTAATCAAGGCCCTCAAGTCAGTGGAGAGGATGGCAGTAAATCTCCTTATGAGATGATGAGGAACAATTTGGACTTTTCAACTTTTTGTCAATGTTGTCAGGACATTGAAGAAATATTCAGCATAGTTAAATGGATGGAGAAAGTGATCCTGAAGATGAAAAATACGTAGTTTGAGAATAGGTAGGCATGTTTCCTGTACGATTGCAGCATGGATATTTTTACCGGGGATATTAGGAACAGATTGTTAGAATATTGTGTGCAACATGTTGAAATATTTTAAGAATTATCGAAAAAAGGGAAGCAATAATATACTATAGAATGATATAATTAACGAGTTGAATGACTTTTGTAGATAAAGTTATAAATTTTACAAAGCAGTTTATTTTGAAAGGGATCCTTTCCACATATGAATGCAAGCAGATAAAATTAATTGCTTCTGAACTAAAATGATAACTTTTTCAGGCAAATTTTGATTTTCGATCTATTAAGCTATCAATATATTTACATTGTTTGATGTAATACAAAGTGTGAGCAAACTCGTCAGATTTAAGACCACCCCTCTGTTGTTACCAGATTTCACCTGCATCAGAATGTGTGGTTTTATGTTATGCGCTGGTATCCCAGTCATTCTGCAGTCAACAACAGATTATCTGGATGACCCAATTCCCTGCCATTGCCAATGCCTCAACCACAATAGAAATCCAGGTTCCAATTCCAGTGGTATTTTGAGTAATCAGCCACATGTTCTGTTGAGTTTAAGAAGGAACTGCAGATGCTGGAAATGAAAATCGAAGGTACACAAAAATGCTGGAGAAACTCAGCGGGTGCAGCAGCATCTATGGAGTGAAGGAAATAGGCAGCATTTCGGGCCGAAACCCTTCTCGAAGGAAATAGGCAATGTTTCGGGCCGAAACCCTTCTTCGAACCCTGTTCTGTTGAGCCACCTAGGCTGATTGACACCCTGTGTGGCAAACTTCTTCAGGAAATTCCTTGGGCTACTCAGCTCCCAGGCTGGGAAACCCACCCACTGGTTGAAGCAGAGCAATCCCTGTTCAAATGAATGAAATAAATGGCTTGAGGCACAAGATACCGCATGTCCCGATGCAGTCACAAACCGAACCGTAGACTCTCTCTCTTCCTCCGCAGAAGCTGCCTGACCCGTTGAATTCCTCCACAATAAATCATCTGCTTGGAGAAAGATAATTCGATTTATACTTTGTAATTTAAGTTAGGATCAAACTTTTAATTGTTTTAATGGGGTGCAGAAAATAAAACAACCAAGTGGATAGAAATCAGGAGTAGCTGATCATTGCCCATTAATTCCAATCATATGCAATTTTCAATTGCCTCTCTTTGGCTGTGGTGGGTCATTCAATATTTTGTCACAATTTGCTGAAAATAATCCAGTTATATTTACATTATACACACTTTTTTATGACATTAATGGCCTGATCATGATTCTCATTACATCTATGTCTAATTCAATTTTGAATCTATTTTGTTAAATTAGTATGTTAAATTTGTTTTTTTTTTGTGATCTTACATTCCTTCTGGGTTATGTTTTCTTGATTTTTGTTATTTCACAGTTATGAACAGTAATGAGGAACATTCAGAGATTCACTGGAATACATTTGAAATAATCTGTGATCTCATTATGACTATGCAATAATTATACATAAGTCTCCATTAGTTGTAAAAAGTAATATCTTAGACGGAGGTGCAGCAGTAGAGTTGCTGCCTTACATCGCCGGAGACCCATGTTCGATCCTGACTATGGGTGCTGTCTGTACGGAGTTTGTACGTTCCCCCCGTGACCTACGTAGGTTTTCTATAAGTGCTTCAGTTTCCTCCCGCACTCCAAAGACGTATGGGTTTGTAGGTTAATTGGCTAGGTAAAATTGTAACTTGTCCCTTGTATGTACAGAATAATGTTAGTGTGTGAGGATCGCTGATCGCGTGGACTTGATGGGCCGAAAGGCCTGTCTCTGCACCGTATCTCCAAATTAAATTACACTCAATGCTCCATCATCTTTTCCAATAAGGTGCCTTATTACAGGCATTTTTTTCATTTGTCAAATAAGTTATTGGTGTCTCATGTAACGTTCAAATAGTCTTTGAATCAGATCCTGGCCAAAAACTTAATTGCAAAAAAATATGCTTTAATAAGAGCGTACTCAAGAACTGCTACATCTCGTTTGATTTACTGACCTCTTCAAACATCTGTGAAACCTCAGATGTCTTTGCCGTACCTCATAAAACCATTTCAAGAATGTATACATATTCTGGCATCTCCCCTGCAGTATTTCCTCTCAGTTCTTATTTGGTTTTGTGACTGAAATTATGTTTTTATTTAGATTTCCTAATAGATTTTGGCCTCATAGTTAATGTTTGAGTCATTGAAGGCAAGGAGCTAATTATCTTTCTATAGAAACATTGATCATGTGACCTTTATTTTCTGTGCAGAAAAGGAATGTAAACAGGAATTGATCTAATTCGCAAATGACTGGAAAAAATTTGTTTATCTCAGTATCGGCGAGACCAAGTGCAGGCTCGACAATCATTTCGCTGAACAATGCTCAGTCCACCTAAACCTCCGGTTGCTCAACACTTTAACTCCCCCTCCCATTCACACACTGATCTTTCTGGCCTGGGCCTCCTCCATTGTCAGAATGAGGCCCGGCACAAATTGGAGGAACAGTACCTCATATTTTGCCTGGGCAGCTTACACCCCAACAGTATGAACATAGACTTCTCTAACTTCAAATAACCCTTGCTTTCCCACTCTTTCCATCCTCTCCCCTTCCTAGTTCTCCGACCAGTCTTGCTGTCTCTGACTTCATTTTATCTCTATTTGCTTTGTTGTTACCTTCTCCCAACTAGCAATGATCTATTCTACATTATCCATAATCTGCATTCCCTTTGTCCTGTTTTCCCACCTCACACTTTCTTATCTATACACTTCCTTATCTATGTACCGCACACTCCCTTGACATCAGTCTGAAGGGCCTCAACCCGAAACGTCACCCATTCCTTCTCTCCAGAGATGCTGCCTGTCATGCTGAGTTACTTCTGCTTTTTGTGTCTATCTTCTAATTAAACCAGCGCCTGGAGTTCCTTCCTACACATCCTATCCAGGGATCATTCATTGGAAATGTGCCAATTGTGTGATGAGGGCAGAAGTGGTGATGAAGCTGTAGGTTTAATGACTGATTTTCAAGATTTTCTTGAAAATGAGCTGCCATAGCATCATAGAGCATGGAAACAGCCCCTTTGGCACAACATACCCATGCTGACCAAGATGCCCCATCTATACTAGTCCACTTGCCCGTGTTTGGCCTCTAGGCCTCTAAATCCTTCCTATTCATGTGTTTGTCCAAATGTATTTTAAATATCATTATAGCTCCTGCATTAACTACCTCCCCAGGAAGCTCGTTCGATATTCCCACAACCATCAGAGTGAAAAGGTTGCCCCTCAGGTTCCTATTAAAATCTTTCCCCTCTTAGCAACTGGTCAAGATCATGGTGTAATTCTCGATAATCATCTTCGCTATCTAGAATACTGCCCACTTTAGTGTCATCTGAAAAATTACTGATCTAGCCTTGTACATTCTCATCCAAATTGTTGTAATAATTTCCAATTCATCACTAGTCGCAGACCTCCAGTTATTAAAACAACCTTCCACCATCATCCTCTACTTCCTTCCAAGCAGCCAATTCTGTAGCTCTCCCTGGATCCTATGCGATCTAACCTTCCAGAAGAGCCTGGCATGCAGAACCTTATCGGGTGCCTTGCTGAAGTTCATACAGAAAACATCTACAACTTTGCCCTCATCAACTTTATTTGGTTATTTTCTCAAAAATCTCAATCAGATTGATAAGACACAATCTCCCTTAGTAAAATTGTAAATTGTCTCTATTGTGTAGGATAGTACTGGTGCATGGGGTGGTCGCTGGTCAGTGTAGACTCAGTGGGCCAAAGGGCTGGTTTCTGCACTGTATCTCTAAAGTCTAAAAGTCTAAAGGGCCTGTTCCACTTAGACGATTTTTTTCGGCGACTGCCAGCGATTGTCATAGTCGTAGCAGATAGCTGAAAATAGGTTGACGTAGGTAGTCGTCAATGGAATTCACTGAAGTCAGCACCGGCGACAACCTACGACATCCTGGTGACAACCTATGACAGCACCGACGTCAGGAGAAGTCAAGCTATACTCATTGGCGTCAAGCCAACTGTCATGAACTGTCGCCGAAAATTTTTGAACAGTTCAAAATCCAGTGGCGACCAGAAAAACGCTACGACTCTTTGGGCGACTGAGGAGACTACTCACAACCATACAGGGGACACCCTGGCGACCATGTGACGATAGCTTAGTCGCCTGTAGTTGCCTAAAAATCCCCAAAGTGGGACAAGCCCTTTAAAGAGGAAGAGGAGTGACTAGGTCTGTTTGACTGTAAAGTATTCATGTTGTGCATGCAATGATTTGCAGTGTAGTGCACAGCCATCTTCAAAACATAATTTGTGGAATCAATCTCTTCCAAAATTTGTACATCCCTCACTCCTCAGAACCCATACAAACCTGCCAATCACTTCATCAATGTCACCCACTCTCACTTAGAGCTACAACTATAAAGGCATCCAAGCTGTCAGTTTAACATGGATGAAAAATTCCCATTAGCCTATTTTGAAGGAATGTAATGTAATCTTTAATTACCTTATTACCTAACCAAGTTATAAAATACAAATCTGTCTTACATCTCATTAATATTTGTCTTATATTTGAGGTAAGATACCAGACAGTGAATGGGATAAAGTGCATCAGATGCATTCAATACAAAGTGGTTAAATCACTAACCTTACAGCTGGAGTACATTAATCCAGTGATGTAAGTTCAGATCTCAAATGGGAAACTTCAAGTAACTACACAAATCAGAATTTAAAAATAAAATATGTTCAGTAACAGTAACCATGACGCTATCAGATTGTTGTTTGATATCCTTCAGGCAAGGAAATCCATCAATACCCTTACCCAGCCGTTCTATTTTGTGACTCCAAATCCATCAGGATTATTCAGGGTTGGCACAGTGGCATAAGAAGCAGGTGCTGCCTCACAGCGGCAGAGACCTGGGTTCAATCCTGACTACGGGCGGTGTCTGTATGCAGTTTGGACATTCTCCATGTGATCGTGTGGGTTTTTTCCTGGTGATCCGGTTTCCTCCCCCATTCATTACAAGAATGATTCCAGGAATGAATAGGTTAACTTATGGTGAACGTTTGTCGGCACTGGGCCCGTACTCGCTGGAGTTTAGAAGAATGAGGGGGGATCTCATTGAAACATACAGAATAGTGAAGGGCTTAGATAGAGTGGATGTGGAGGGGATGTTTCAACTATGGTTATGGGGAGAAGGCAGGAGAATGGGGTTAAGAGGGAGAGATAGATCAGCCATGATTGAAT
Source organism: Amblyraja radiata (assembly GCF_010909765.2). NCBI lineage: Eukaryota > Metazoa > Chordata > Chondrichthyes > Rajiformes > Rajidae > Amblyraja > Amblyraja radiata. Next base: position 31,621,425 of record NC_045970.1, on the reverse strand, counting down.
GGTGGAGTATACTTGATGGGCCGAATGGCCGCATTTTACTCCTTATTCCAAAGACATGCATCAATGTTTCAATGGTTCTACACAGTGAAGTTATTTTTGCCCATCTGCCTTGCATCCAGGGTCCTTCCGCTGCTGGACATTGTGGGGCTAAGATTGTGAGGATACCCCTCAAACAAGGGAAGCAATATCGCACCAGGGGGCGACATGAATGGCAAGAGTGTTATGTTTAAAGACAGTTGTGCAAACTACTGATAGTATTAAAAATATAGCCTCTGAGAATCTGTGAAGAGTTTTTGCATAGTTTTTTGTTTTGGTATTTTTTAAATTCTGATTAAAGTTTATTTTTGAAATAAAAAAGGCCTATTTCTGTGCTTTTGACTCTATTACTCTATAATGCTTCTCCCCCGGGAAATCTCCCATCTCCATCCCATGATATTGTAGCCTGAGTACAAAATGAGAAAACCACACTTTCAAATTTTAAGTTGCTCTTTTCAGAGCCTTAAACTGTGGGTGAAAAACCAAAAAGGTCCAAAGACTCAACAAACCAATTACCTACTGTGTGAATAATGAAAAAGAATTGGCCCGCAGAGTGACACACTAAATCAATTCACACCTTGAAATTGCTGTTCACTGCATTGCAAAAAAAAATTGAACAGCTTAACAAAAAGTTTTGTCTGCAAGAGTTTGCCTGCAATATTGTCGTTTAACTCTTCAGAGTTAGAATAGTTTCCAACACATTTGTCGGCAAGGGAACTAATTCCACTGAATGAAGAGCATAAAAAATGAGATGTGGAACTAGAGAGAAAGGGAGGTAGAACTCCAGAGTAATAAAGATCAGAAGGATGATGGAAAACAATGATCAAGATTTCCAAAATTATAAATTGTGGTCCAAGGTGCAATGAGCAGGTTAGGATGCAGTAGACTTGGATTTTTGTAAATAATGCCTCTGCCATAATTTCCATTCTGTGCAAATCAGACAATTGTTCACTTGTGAAAAGCTGTAGCTTACAATAACATAAAATTTAAGCCTCGAGTATATTTGCATTCTGAAGAATTTCATTTATGGCTAACCCAAGGCAATGTCATCAGTCACACAATCCACTCATTTGTTTTGTGCTCTATCTGGGATAGTGTTTTTTCTTTGACTTTGGCCATTAATTCATTAATCAATATTACCAGCAGAAATTGTCATTATGATTTCAGTGCTATTTGTGGCAGACCTGTCATCTGTAACCTTTCTAATTTCACCCATCCTTGCTTTGTGTCAACTAAAGAATTTCATTGTATTTAAGTACATGTGACAACATTAAACCACTTGGTGTACCAGTGCCATATTACAGAGTCAGAGAGTCATACAGCATGGAAACAGGCCCTTCAGCACAACTTCCCCATGCCAACCAAGATGCCCCGTCTACACTAATCCTACCTGCCTGTATATGGCCCATATCCCTCCAAACCTTTCCCCTCCACGTACCTGTCCAAATGTCTTTTAAATGTTACAATACCTGTCTCAATAACCTCCTCTGGCAGCCCGTTTCATATACCCACCACCCTTTGTATGTGAAAAAGTTGCCCCTCAGGTTCCTATTTAGACATTTCCCTCTCACCTTAAACCTATGTCCTCTAATTCTTGATTCCTCTACTCTGGGTAAAACACTGTGCACTTAATCTAAGTTACATAGCCTAGAGTTGCGTAGCTGGTATTATGTTTGTTTGGATATCCAACTTGTCTGTGGCACATTAATGAAGACTTAGAATCAGCTACACCATACACCAACACTGATGTGTGGCCAGTTAATGGGCTGCACTGGTCAGCCACTCCAAATCTATTTCAAATAGGCAACTTAGGGAAAATTATAAGACAACATGTCTATAATAGCAACTAACCTGAATTCACCTGAAGACAGATTTTAATGAAAATACTTCCTACAATAAAGTATTGTTCAAGAAGTTAATCTAAATCAGAAATGTCTTAAGAATCAGCTGGAATATATAAATGGTAAGAATTCCATCTATCTGTCTGTCCGTCCGTCCGTCTGTCTGCCTGTCTGTCTGTTATATATAAATGTATAAATATATATATAATCTATTTGAGGTTTCTGCTGAACTTAATATCATTGCAGAAGCTTGGAACACAAATCAAGCCCACATCCCAAACAGGTGCAGGTTTGTCAGTGAATTGGCCCTAGTTAGAAAGTAGGGTAACATAGAACTAATATCATTGTTGAGGTGACCCGTTGTCTTGTCAATAACATTTCATTGTGTTAACCCTGTGTTAACCTGCATATGACAAATAAAACTGAACTGAACTGAACTAGTGTGAATGGGTAGGTACACAAAATTGCTGGGGAAACTCAGCGGGTGCAGCAGCATCTATGGAGTGAAGGAAATAGGCGACGTTTCGGCCCTCAAGGTATGCCTATTTGAACACAATAGTGTGAATGGGTGATTGATGGTCCGCAAAGATAAGATGGGCCTGAGGGTCTGTTTCCATGCTGTATCTGTTAATGAATTCTCTGCCACAGAAGGCAGTGGAGGCCAATTCACTGGATGTTTTCAAGAGAGAGTTAAGGGCCTGTCCCACCAGCATGCGATTGCATGTGTCTAGCGCGTCCAAACGTGGTGGCTTGAGGCGTACGGCCTCGCGGGGCCGGCCCCAATTCGAACCGTGGAGGCGTGTGGAGTTGTGCGGGGCTGGTCCCGACATCAAACTCACCAATCAGCTGGGAAGGAGGCGGGCCGACTGAATTTGGCCATCGCACGGCGTCGGGCGGTGACTTCATCACGCAACGGCACGCCGGGCGGTGACGTCATCGAGCAATGCCACGCGCTAGGCGTACGCCATCAAGACGCTGCGTACGACGTCAAGACATTGCGCACGACGTCAAGGGTTCTCCTTGTGGGTGACTTTAACTTCCCTAATATTGACTGGGAATTCCTTAGCGCAAGAGGCTTGGATGGAACAGAATTTATGAGGTGTATCCAAGATGGTTTTGTATGTGGATAGGCCAACTGGAGGAGGGACCATGCTAGACCTTGTATTGGGAAGCAAGCCTGTCCAGGTTACTGGTGTTTTATTGGGAGACCGTTTTAGGAACAGTGATCACATCTCCTTAAGTCTTAAGGTAGACCCACCCTCTTGGGGTAAATTATTAAATTTAGGGAAGGCAAAGTTTATTAGCCAGGAGCTAGGGAGAGTAATTTGGGAGCACTTGTTACTGGGTAAGTCTACATCAAATAATAATAATAATAATACATTTTATTTATGAGCGCCTTTCAAGAGTCTCAAGGACACCTTACAAAAATTGAGCATGTATAGGAAAAACATGTAAGGGGAATGAAATAAATAGTAGAGACATGACTAGTACACAAAGTAAAGACAGAATTCAATACAAAACACAGCATGAGGCAATTAATGCACAGATGAAAAGGGACGGGGACGTGGGGCTAAGGATAGGCAGAGGTGAAGAGATGGGTCTTGAGGCGGGACTGGAAGATGGGGAGGGACACGGAATTGCGGATCAGTTGGGGGAGGGAGTTCCAGAGCCTGGGAGCTGCCCTGGAGAAGGCTCTGTCCCCAAAACTGCGGAGGTTGGACTTGTGGATGGAGAGGAGACCGGCTGATGTGGATCTGAGGGACCGTGAGGGTTGGTAGGGGGAGAGGAGGTCAGTGAGATATGTGGGGGCCAGATGGTGGAGGGCTTTGTAGGTGAGGACCAGGATTTTGTAGGTGATCCGGTGGGAGATGGGAAGCCAGTGAAGTTTTTTGAGGACTGGAGTGATGTGATGCCAGGATTTGGTGTGGGTGATGAGTCGGGCGGCTGCGTTCTGGACCAGTTGGAGTCGGTTGATGTAGGTGGAGCTGATGCCAAGGAGAAGTGAGTTGCAGTAGTCCAGTCGGGAGGAGATGAAGGCATGGATGAGTCTTTCAGCAGCAGGCGGTGTGAGAGAGGGTCTGAGTTTGGCGATGTTGCGGAGATGAAAGAAGGAGGTTTTAATGACATGGCGGATGTGAGGCTCAAGGGAGAGGGTGGAATCAAAGATCACGCCAAGGTTGCGGGCCTGGGGAGATGGGGAGACAGTGGTGCCATCGATGGTGAGAGTGGGGTTGTTGATTTTGCTGAGTGTGGCTTTGGAGCCTATGAGGAGGAATTCTGTCTTATCGCTGTTGAGTTTGAGGAAATTATGTTGCATCCAGGTTTTTATAGCTGACAAACAGGAGTTGATATGGGAGAGGGGGGGGTTGTGGGGGGATTTGGTGCCAAGGTAAATCTGGGTGTCATCAGCGTAACAGTGGAAGTCCAGATTGAAGTGGCGGAGTATCTGACCAAGGGGGAGGATGTTACATACAAATATGTGAGAGTTGCTTACAGCTGATCAGGGCTCACGTCTGGCATGTTCCAGTAAGAAGATGGGGCAAGGATGTCAGGGAAGGGAACCCTGGATAACGGGAAAGGCTGGAAATTTGGTCAATATATAAAAGTAACAAATGTAAGGGTTTGAAAGGTGAAATTAGCCATGATCTTTGAATAATATAAAAACAAGCAAGATTGAAAATCAGGGAATTAGGAGGGCCAGAAGAGGATGTGAAATGCCATTGGCGAGTTCCATTAAAGAGAATTTCAAGGCACTTTATACATGTCTTAAAATCAAAAGAGTAACTAGGAAAAAAGTAGGACCATACAAGGATATAGGGGGGGGAGTCTATGCTTGAAGCAAGAGGATTCACAGAGCTGGTCATATGCTCCAGATGCCATCTTGTGGATGTATGAAATATATGTCTCTGTATTGGAGCAGCAGAGATTGTGAGCATGAATTGAAGTCCTGTTTTAAAACGTAGAAAGGATTAGTGTAAGCAAATTCAAACAGATGACTTCCGCTTACTGAGGATGAACAGGGATGCAGATATACAATTAAAGGTAAAGGATTCAGGAACGAGGAGGGGTGGAATTTCTTTACTCGCACAGTTTCCAAGAATGAATGAGATTCCAGAAGCCAGCGGCAAGAGCCAATGATCTATTGTAGATTTGAAATAGCAAAATAAAATGCAAAATGAATTTTGGATCATGGCAAGATTTAAAAGTGGTTTAAATAGGTGGAAGTGAACAGGGCCATTAAATGATGTGCAGATGGGGAAGGTACGAAGGAATAGAACATACAACAGTACAGCACCAGAACAGGCCCTTTGACCCACATTGACTGTGCTGAACATGATTCCAAGACCAACTCTTATCTGCCTCCACATAATCTATATCCCTGCATTCCCTCCAAAGCCCATCCAAAGGTCTTTTTATTGCCACTATCATATCTGCCTCAATGACAAACCTCAGCAGCACGTTCCAAGCACTCACCACCCTCTGTAAAATATACATGCCCTGCACATCTCCTTTAAACTTTACCCCTATAACCTTAAAACTACCCCCTTGTATTGTTTTTTTTCCAGCCTGGGAAAAATTGTTCGGATTGTTCACCATATCTATGTCTCCCATAATTTAATATACTTCTATCAGGTCCCCCCCCGCAACATCTGGCATTCCAGAGAAAACAACCAAAGTTTGACCAACTTCCCTCTGTAGCTAATACCCCTTAATCCAGGCATCATTCTGGCAAACCTCCTCTGCAAACTTTCCAAAGCTCCACATTCTTCGTGTAGGAGGGTGACCAGAACTTCATGTTCTCCCTGTGACAGTTCAGGGTTTGTCTAAATGCACTGGTTTCCTCACACATTCCAGAATGACTCATGTGAAGAATATGAATTAATTCGGCTGATTAACTTTGTTTTGTTTCACTACTCATTATTTATGGACTTCATAATCCATGAACTATAAAACATAATAATCCATGATTAAAATTACTGTTGATTAATAAAGAAAACAAAAACTCAACTAGAGATTAGAAAAGGTTGTGATTGTATAAAGGAAGAGAAAAAATGCAAACTAATTACATTCAAAGTAAAACACAAAAGGGGCTCTACTGAAGTTCTCAGATGTGCAATAGTTTGAGTTTTGACTTTAAAATTTGGATTACATTATTTTTACATTATTTAAATTGTTTTTAATTCAAATGAAAACAAATTCACATCCATATGATCCAGTGCATATGCAGATTCATACAGCACAGTGGCATAGTTAGTAGAATTGTTGCCTTGCAGTTCCATTGACCTGGATTCAATACTGATCATCAGTGCTGTGATCAATTTGTATGTTCTCCCTTGGACTTTTCAGGTTTCGTTCAAATGCTCTGGTTTGGTCACTCTAAACTGTCTGTCTGTCTGTCTGTCTGTCTGTCTGTCTGTCTGTCTGTCTGTCTGTCTGTCTGTCTGTCTGTCTGTCTGTCTGTCTGTCTGTCTGTCTGTCTGTCTCTGTTTTATGTTTTATTTTATGATAAACCTTTCACATCCTTAGTGCAGGAGATGATATTCCAATGTATTATTAAATAAATACTCCATAAACTGTGCAGCGACAGAAAATAATATGCCAATATTATAGAAGAGTAGGTGTAAGAATCAGTTTGGTTTTGTGTTATCAAATAAACTGTTCTTGCTATAAAAGTTTCTGTGGCAAAGATTCACTTTCACTGATGTAGCTTGGATGCCGTCTTGTGGACTAATACTGAACCTCACTTTAGCGTGGAACATGGACAGTGTAGGAAGGAACTGCAGATGGGTGCTGGTTTCTACTGAAGATAGACACAAAATGCTGGAGTAACTTACGGCACAGCAACAGGCCCTTCTGCCCATAATATGTGAACTAGGAGAAATGGTGAAAATAATACTGAGAGCAGATTGGTGAGTGTCATTTGGAAGAAAATATAATGTCTGAGTATTTGAGAGTAAGGAACGAATCTTTTAAAATGTAGAATATATCATTATCTCTTATTCCAAGGACTCATTATCGATTGACAGCATTTTTGGTTTAGTTCTACAACCTTTGTATTTACCAAAGTGGTATTTTCAATAATTATGGTAATTCAGACATTCACCTCCGCAGAAATTATGGCTTGTTCTGGTCAGTATCTCAATCATCTCATAATGTAAATGTTACTCATTACTGGTCAATGATAAACCATGTTATACCTACTCGCAACTATCATCGATTTATTAACTCTACTTTTTTCTCCTCTTGCAGAGCATTTTCAGTGCATTCTGTTTTATATTTCATGATGTCTTTCCAAGTGAGAAATCTTTGCACGGTGGCGCAATGGTAGAGTTGTTACTTTACAGCACCAGAAACCAGTGTTTAATCCTGACTATGGGTGCTGTCTGTACGGAGTTTGTACTTTCTCCCTGTGACTCCACGGGTTTTCTCCAGGAGCTCCAATTTCTTCCCACAGTCCAAAGGCGCACAGGTTTGTAGGTTAATTAGCTTCGGTAAAATTGTAAGTTGTCTCTAGATAGTGTAAGATAGTGCTGGTGTCTGGGATCGATGGTCAGCGCCGACTTGGTGAACCAAAGTGTCTGTTTCCATGCTGTATCTCTGTATCTCTAAACATTGCACAGCAATATCCTGAATAATTGTTTTATTGCCACTACACTCCCATTTTTCATAACAGAAGGAATTGTTCCTTCTGGGCTACACTTCCAACAATGGTACTGTTGATTACCAGTACCTTATCCAGGTCAGTTCCATTCAAGCAGGAGAAGGAGACCATTTAATCATTTGGGTCATTGATACCAAATCCAACTAATTCACATCATGCACATTTTCCAATGGGAGTCATTCAGTAATGCATAGCATGAGCATTAACAGTTTTTTCTTTTTTTTCCCTTTATTAGACTCATGGACACTGATACCAATTATTCCAACTGTCTGTGCTACTTAACATTCCACATGATTTGAGATTCAGAGATGGAAGTTTATGGTTTGTGTGAATCAGCTGACTTTACTGACTGGGACATCTTGAGAGCACCTATGATAGTCATTGCAACCAGCTCTTATTTTAAACATTCCTTTATTGCATTATTAATTCAAGGCAAAGTCATTGAATAAATTGAACGGGCAAATCAACGGTATATTGGGTAAGCGATGGCAGCCTCGCCTACGGTCTGTCTTTCTTTTCTTCTTTTTTGTTATTTTTAATGTGTTTTAAAAAGTATGTGTTAATGTTCTCTGGTTTGTTTTATGTGGGTGTGCAGGGGGAGGGGGGAGGGGAGAATTTTTTTCAATCTGTTACCTTGCCGGAGATGTGATTTTTTACTGAATCGTATCTCCGGTCGTTCTGCGGCCTAACATCATGGAGCTGGCAGCTTGCTCGAGACTGAGTTTGAGCCTCACTACGGGACCGTGAACTTAACATCGGAGCCTGCGATCCCTTGCCTGGGATCGACGCTCCAACCACGGCCAGCGGATTTCAACATCGAGGAGCTCGCAGTATTGGGTGGAGACTGATGTCGGGAGGCTCTAAGCCGCAGGAGGTTCGACCAGCTCCGACCCGGGAGTCCGATTGCCCGGCGCGGGGAGCTGAGATCCACCCGATGCGGGAGCTTGATCAACCCGATGCGGAGAGCTCAACCGCCAGTTGCAGGAGCCAAGATCACCCCGACAACGGAAGCTTTGAGTGCCCCGACCGCAGGAGAACAAAGGGAAAGAAGCCCAAACTTTTTTTGTCTTCCATCACTTTTAGGAATGTGGGGTAGTCGCTGTGGTGGATGTTCATGTTAAAAAAATATTTGGGTATCTTGTTGCTCTTTATTAGTATGACTGTACAGCAATCTGAATTTCACTGCACCTTGAAAATATTCAATATAGTTATTAGTGGTGTTGGTTTATTATTGTCATGTGTGCCGATATAGAGTGAAACACTTTGTTTTTCCGCCTATTCAGGTAAAAACATCCATGATGGTTACAATCAAAACCATACATGAGTAGAACAGGTGGTGCAAAGACAAAGGAAACATAGTGCAAATTATAATGTTATAGCTACAGAGAACGTGTAGATTTTTTTTTAAGTGCTGGGTTTTAAAACCATGTCCACTTTGGATGGCAATACAATGACATGATTCATTAATGTTCAATGTTTAAAACAATTCTTTCCATGGTTTGTGAAGTCACTCATCAAGGACAATCATTCTAACTCCTGATTGAACTGCCGATCTCAAATACGTTTTGCATTAAAACCCTGATTACTTGGTGATTGGATGAATGCATGGTGCCATCTCATCATTATTTGAGAGTCCAATGTTTTTTATTGAATGTAAGTCACATGTAGTAAATCTCAATTGTCGCTGCTATTCAAATCTTAAACTGATTGTATCGCCCTAAATGGAATGAAAATAAACTACATTTATTGTATTTCTTTAATAAAAAAATATTTTGAAACTTTTTTCAAAGGTTATGATTATTGTAGATAATTGATTAGTTCCAGAATAGAGATTGAACCCACATTTGATCTGAAATTGATTCGTCTGTTTGGAAGTGGTTAACTACGCAAGTAAAACTTAATCTTTTTATTTGGCTAAACTCCATTTTTCATTCTATTTGACTTGTAATTTAAAGCAGGTCAGGACCTTGAAACTCAAGCAATCTTTGTGGATGAAGATTGTGACCTGAAAGGATACCCCTCCCCCAGTCAAGACAGCCCTTTACAGCCATTTACTTACATAGCAAGCCTAGCTACTCAGCAATTATGAGAAAAAAAGCCTTGGTCTTAATATTGCTGGTGCACAAGCTGCAATTTGTTCCCTTGTAATTGTAATGCAGGCACATGTAGCACAGAACAACACTGTTAACACTTTTGTTTGTGTTAGAGATTCAAAGGATTTCAGTCCAATTATTTTGCACTTTGAAAACGACACACCGAGACTAACTGTAAAAACTATTTGTTCCACTTAATTTATTGCACTAATGGCTATGTTAAAGCATTAGCTCTATCAGTGTTAAAATATTGCAGTTTTACTCCCCTTCACTACTAGTTTAAGCTTGATGAAGATTTCAAACAAAACACTATAATTTTGCATTAAAGGGTTTTCAACATTTAAATTCTCTCTTTTTTTTATTTCGCTCTTTCTCTCTTTCTCTCTTTGTCTCCTCTCCTTCATTCCTTCTCTCTTTCTCTCCTTCTCTTCCTTTCTCTTCTTCTCCTAAAACTGTTTCGTTTCCATTTAATTGTTTAATTTTTTGCACTTAAAAAAATGTTTCTGCAATCAGCATATTTTCTGATCAAGTGCTGAGATTAAGTTTCATTTCCATAGTTTTTAGTTAAAATGGAATGGAAAATCATTTTGGATAGATATATAGATATTCATATATATCATGATTAATTTATGTTCCATACTTTAGACATGTTTTTTCCATATGTGTAAGTTCACTTATTGCCTTGAGGACTCATTGATTAGTCCTGAAGTAAAGTCTCGATCAGAAACATCAACTGTCCCTTTGCGTCTACAAAAGCTGCTTAACTTGCTGAGTTCTTCCAGCACTTTGGTTTTTGCTCCAGATTCCAGCATTAGCGGTCTCTTACAGGTATATCTCCACTAAACTGTCATGTGTTTTCAGAGGTTAATACCAAACTCTATTGCCGTTGCTTAAGCTTTTAAGAGCTTTAGAAATAATAGACCAGTATGAATGTTTTGTAGCACAGCAAGACAACATGTACAGAGAGAATAGGAAGTTTGTAAACTATGTAGGCTCAGGAAGATCTGAACCTGGGGTTTGGTGTGGTGGGGTGGGATTGGTGCAGAGGTTGTACATACAGTATGTTCAAAAAGGAACTGCAGATGCTGGAATATCGAAGGTACACAAAATTGCTGGGGAAACTCAGCGGGTGCAGCAGCATCTATGGAGCGAAGGAAATAGGCGACGTTTCGGGCCGAAACCCTTCTTCAGACTGATGGGGGGTGGGGGGGGGGGAGAAGGAAGGAAAAGGGGAGGAGGAGGAGGAGCCCGAGGGCGGGCAGATGGGAGGGTGGGAGGAGACAGCTAGAGGGTTAAGGAAGGGGAGGAGACAGCAAGGGCTAGCAAAATTGGGAGAATTCAATGTTAATGCCATCCGGACGCAAGGTCCCCAGACGGAATATGAGGTGCTGTTCCTCCAATTTCCGCTGTTGCTCACTCTGGCAATGGAGGAGACCCAGGACAGAGAGGTCGGATTGGGAATGGGAGGGGGAGTTGAAGTGCTGAGCCACCGGGAGTTCAGGTAGGTTATTGCGGACTGAGCGGAGGTGTTCGGCGAAACGATCGCCCAACCTACGCTTAGTCTCCCCGATGTAAATCAGCTGACATTAAGAGCAGCGGATGCAGTAGATGAGGTTGGAGGAGATACAGGTGAACCTTTGTCGCACCTGGAACGACTGCTTGGGTCCTTGAATGGAGTCGAGGGGGGAGGTGAAGGGACAGGGCAGGGGACAGACTCCTGACCGACATACATTACAAACCCACTGACTCACATGGCTATCTGGACTACACATCTTCCCACCCTGCCCCCTGTAAAGACTCCATCCCCTACTCCCAATTCCTCCGCCTACGCCGCATCTGTTCCCAGGATGAGACATTCCATACCAGGGCATCGGAAATGTCCTCGTTCTTCAGGGAACGGGGATTCCCCTCCGCCACCATAGATAAGGCTCACACCAGGGTTTCATCCATACCCCGTAACACTGCTCTCTCTCCCCATCCCCGCACTCGCAACAAGGGCAGAGTCCCTCTGGTCCTCACCTTTCACCCCACCAGCCGGCAAATACAACACATAATCCTCCGCCATTTCCACCACCTCCAACGTGACCCCACCACTCGCCACATCTTCCCATCTCCCCCCATGTCTGCCTTCCGCAAAGACCGCTCCCTCCGCAACTCCCTCGTCAATTCTTCCCTTCCCTTCCCTCCCGCACCAGCCCCTCCCCGGGCACTTTCCGTTGCAACCGCAAGAAATGCAACACCTGTCCCTTCACCTCCCCCCTCGACTCCATTCAAGGACCCAAGCAGTCGTTCCAGGTGCGACAAAGGTTCACCTGTATCTCCTCCAACCTCATCTACTGCATCCGCTGCTCTGGCATTAACATTGAATTCTCCCAATTTTGCTAGCCCTTGCTGTCTCCTCCCCTTCCTTAACCCTCTAGCTGTCTCCTCCCTCCCTCCCATCCGCCCGCCCTCGGGCTCCTCCTCCTCCTCCCCTTTTCCTTCCTTCTCCCCCCCCCCCCACCCCCCATCAGTCTGAAGAAGGGTTTCGGCCCGAAACGTCGCCTATTTCCTTCGCTCCATAGATGCTGCTGCACCCGCTGAGTTTCCCCAGCAATTTTGTGTACCTTGTACATACAGTATCTACTTTTAGAAATGTGATGACCATTTTTGAGAAAATGTGATTTAGCTTGTTGGTGGTTACTCTATTGAACTGCTACAAGTGTATGGCAGACAGCATACAGACTGGTTGACAGTATGGTCTGTGGCCTGGTTCAGTAATTGGATTGCCCAAGAACAAAGGAGACTGCAGAACGGAGGATAACATCTATATAATACATTGTGCCCTGAATGTTTTTCATAAATCAGAGCTCTCCATTTTAAATGCTGGTTATTTAATATGCAGTTATAACTGTAACATATTTTCCTATGTTCACATAGGTTAACATATTATCTTACATTTTCAAGGACTTTTTAAACTTACACGGAGACTACATTGCAACCCAAATTCCTGCTGGTCGCTGGAAACACAACTCATGAGGATTAATTGTTCAGGAGACAGCACAATGTGAGGCCATGTAATCGAGGACGGGGCACAAACGTCCCAGATAACCATCAGTAATGATCTTGATTTAAATAAGCAGAGCGCTTTATCTTTGGATCTGAAGCTGTACAAGAGCCAAGAAGGTGAATTCTGAATCATTCAACAGAGATCAGATATTCCCTTAGTTTTATACAACCAGTTTTGTGAGGACACATTATGCTACGTGTGTTTGCTCAGGAATGTCTCTGCAGAGTTACCCAGTCACATTAGCAACCACAGAACCCACAAAACCAGAGTGGAAGCAAGTTGTTGCTCAAGCCCTCATGTCCCAGCAACATCCGTATCAATCTTTTCTGCACCTTTTCCATCTTAATGACATCTTTCCTATAATTGGGTGACTAAAACTGAACACAATACTCTAAATGTGGCCTCATCAATGTGTTGCACAATTATAACATGACCTCCAAACTTCTATACTCAAAACTCTGACTGATGCAGCCGAAAGCCTTCTTAACCACCTTATGTACTTGTGATGCCACTTTCAAGAAACAATGTACCTGCACTCCTAGATCCCTCTGCTCTACAACATTCCCCAGAACCCTGCCATTCTCTGTATAGGTCCTGCCCTGGTCTGACTGCCCTAACAGCAGCACCTCACACTTCTCTGCATTAAACTCTATTAATCATTTCTCAGCCCACCTACCCAACCGACAAGATCTCGCTGCAATTTTTGACAACTATTACCGCTATCTATGACACCACCCACCTTAGTTCCATCTGCAAATTTGTTGCTAATCATGCCATGTACATTCTCATCCAAATCATTGATATAGATGACAAACAGCAATGGACCCAGCACCGAACCCTAGTCACAGACCTCCATTCCAACAAACAACCTTCCGCCATCACCATCTGCTTCCTTGCATGAGGCACATTTTCTATCCAGTTAGTTAGCTCTCCTTGGATCTCATGCAATCTAATCTTCCAGAGCAGGCTACCATGTGGAACTTTTTCAAATGCCTTGCTGAAACCCATCTACACAACATCTACAACTATGCCCTCATCGACTCTTTTAGTCACATCGTCAAAAACTCAATCAGGTTTGTGAGACCTGATCTCAAGCATACAAAACCATGCTGACTATCCCTAATCAGCCCCTGTCCATCTAAATGCATGTATATCCTATCCCTCAGAATATCCTTTGGTAACTTTCCGACCATAGATGTTAGCCTCACTGGACTGTAATTCCCAGGCTTTTCCATGCACACTTCTTAAATAGATGCACAACATTTGCCACCCTCATCTTCTGACACCTCACCCGTATCTAATGATGAGTTATAAATCTCAGCCAGGGCACTTGCGATTTCCTCTCTAGCTTATCATAGTGTCTTCATATATATCTGGTCAGGTTTGGGAGATTTGTCTACCTTCATACACGTTAGGACTTTCAGCACATGCTTGATCATAATACTGACTGCTCTCAAGATACTTCCATTGACTGCCCCAAGTTCCCCAGTCCTCATGTCTTTCTCCACGGAAAAAACAGGAGAGAAATACTCATTAAGGACCTTGCCCATCTCCTATAGCACCCTTAGCACCTGATAAGCAAACTGGGCCTCAGCACCCCCATGTGTAACTGGCTACTGGACTTCCTCACTGACAGACCCCAGTCAGTGTGGGTTGGAAACAACACCTCTAACATCATCTCTCTGAGCACCGGCTCCCCTCAGGGCTGTGTCCTGAGTCCACTGCTGTTTACCCTGATGACCCACGACTGTTGTGCCAGGTTTAGTACAAACCACATCATGAAGTACGCAGATAACACAACAGTGGTGGGCCTTATCCAGGATGACAATGAGCTTGCTTACAGGGAGGAGGTGAAACAATTGGCGGACTGGTGCAACACGAACATTCTGATCCTGAATGTTGACAAAACAAAGGAGGTCATCGTCGACTTCAGGAAAAACCGTCACAGTCACACACCACTTCACGTTAATGACAGCGATGTGGAGTTGGTCAGTAGCACTAAGTTCCTGGGGGTGCAGATCACTAACAGTCTGACCTGGTCAAATAACATCATGTCAATAGTTAAGAGAGCACAGCAGCGGTTGCACTTTCTGCGCCGGATGAGAAGAGCTCACCTCCCCCATCCCATCCCCGGCTCGGCCCTGGACCAAGATGGCGGCGCTGGCTTAACAGCTGCGGCCCACCTGCAGTCCGTCTGTTTTTTTCTTTCGTTTTGTTCTTTGTCATGTCTTAGTTAATTTTGTTTTATTAAGTTGTGTATGTGTGTGGGTGGGGTGGGAGAAACATGCTTTGGTCTCTTCCTTCGGGGGATGCGACTTTTTCTTCGGTCGTATTCCCCGTCTCCATCTGCGCCGAGGCCTAATGGCGGAGCTGGCGGCATCGGAGCTGTAGCAGCAACAGCAGCAGCAGCGGAGACCCGACTCGGCCCCGAAGCTGTAGCGGCGGCAGCAGCAGCGGTGGAGACCCGACTCAGCCCTGGAGTTGTGGCGGAGGCAGCAGCAGCAGCGGAGACCCGGCTCGGCACCGAAGCTGTAGCGGCGGCAGCAGCAGCGGCGGAGACCCGACTCGGCACCGAAGCTGTAGCGGCGGCAGCAGCAGTGGCGGAGACCCGGCTCGGCACCGAAGGATAAAATGGATAAAAGTGGAGAGGGTGGCGGATTTCCGCTTCCTGGGAATCCATATTGAGGAGGACCTGACGTGGAGCGTGAACACCTCTGCGCTGCTGAAAAAGGTCCAGCAGAGACTGCACTTCCTGAGGGTGCTCAGGAAGAATAACATCACTCAGAGACTGCTGCTGTCTTTTTATCGGTGCTCCATTGAGAGCATCCTAACATACTGTGTATGCGTATGGTACACCAGCTGCACAGCGGCTCAGAGGAAAGCGCTCCAGAGGGCCATTGACAACGCCCAGAGGATTGTCGGCTGCCCTCTCCTTACCTTGGAGGACTTACACAGTTCCCGCTGCATCAAAAAATCCCAGAGTATTATAAAGGACATTTCCCACCCCGGACACTCCCTGTTTGAACTGTTACCGTCAGGCAGACGGTACAGATCTACAAGGACAAGGACAAACAGACTTAAAAACAGTTTTTACCCCACTGCTATAAAGGCACTAAATGTAGCCGCCAAGGAACGCAGGGGCGATACATACTAAGAGACTGTGAAATCGACAGAAGGATGTAGGGCTGGGTGTTTATGCGTGCTATTTTTATGATATTTATTTTAGTTGTTTATCTTTTTTAAATATTTTACCTTGTATGTATCGTTAGCTTTTAGAAATGTTTGAATGGTGCACTGACTGGCTGACATTTTACAATTTCGTTGTACATGGTTCATGTTACAATGACAATAAAGAAACTATTCTATTCTATTCTATTCTAAGCTGTAGCGGCGGCAGCAGCAGCGGCGGAGACCCGACTCGGCACCGAAGCTGTAGCGGCGGCAGCAGCAACGGCGGAGACCCGGCTCGGCACCGAAGCTGTAGCGGCGGCAGCAGCGGCGGAGACCCGACTCGGCCCTGGAGTTGTGGCGGAGGCAGCAACCACCCGCGGAGTTTGAACCGTCGCCTCGGCGCAGAGGGAGAACAAAGAGGGAAGAGACAGAGACTTTAAGATTTTGCCTTCCACCGCAGTGAGGAGGTGTTTGGTGAACTCACTGTGGTGGATGTTAAATTTGTGTTGATTGTGTGTTTTTGCCATTTTTTTAAAATTATATGTATGACTGCAGGGAAACAAAATTTCGTTCAGACCGAAAGGTCTGAATGACAATAAACCGAATCTAATCTAATCTAATCTAAAGTCCTCACCACTTTCTACAGGGGCACCATAGAGAGTATTCTGACCAGCTGCATCTCTGTCTGGTTTGGGGACTGTAAAGCCTCCAACTGGCAGAGAGTGGTGAGGACGGCTGAAAAAATCATCGGGACTTCTCTCCCCTCAATCGGGGACATTGCGAGCAAACGTTGCTTGTCTAAGGCCAGCAGTATTATAAAGGACCCCACACATCTCCATCATGGACTGTTCACTCTGCTGCCCTTGGGCAAAAGATATCGTAGCATAAGGTGCAGAACGTCAAGGTTTTGCAACAGCTTCTTCCCACGAGCCATCAGACTCTTGAATGCCATGTAATGGGCCGCCACCATTATCTATTGTATCTTTTTATCCATTTTATCCTTCTGTTTATTTTTGTGTTGCACGGGGAGCCAAATGCAACAGAATTTCGTTTAGAATTGCATATATCGATGTATTTCTAAATGACAATAAAGTTTTTTTTGATTGATTGTAGTTCCACACAGAGGTGACCGCTTTGATTCCTGAGGAGCCCCATTCTCTCTCTGGTTACACTTTTTTCCTTTATGTACTTATAAAATCTCTTGGGATTATCCTTAATATCTACCAGAGCTATCTCCTGACCTCTTTTTGCCCCTCATGATTTTCTTTTTTAGCTTGCTCAACATTTCCCAAAACTCCTCCAGGGATACACGATCACGGATGCCTATACCTGCCCCCTTCCTCCTTCATATTCTTGACCCGTTTTCACACTATTTTGCTCCTCATCCATTCATCATGATGGTTCAATCGTTCATTTGTACAAATATGTATCCTTTCCAACATTTAGTGCAGAAAGTGCTGATATGAAAAGCAAATGTCCCATCCCCCCACGTTGGGCTGTCCACATGTGCCTTGGCTGCTGCATCTCGCCACGTGCCAGGAGTGAGAGGGGTCCAACCCCTGGTCGCACTTGACTCAATTGCACATTAACAGACAAAAGACACTGTAAGCGAAGTAGTGGTGGCTATTTTTAGATACACTTCCACCTTAATGCGAAATACCACTCGACCACGGCTGCTGTTTGTGTGGAGTTTGTACGTCACCCTGTGACCGCGTGGGTTTTCTCCGGGTGCTCCGCTTTCCTCCCACATTCCAAAGGCATGCACATTTGTAGGCTAATTGTCTTCAGTAAATTGTCCCTTGTGTGTAGGATAGAGCTGGTGTGTACCTAGATGGTCCCTAGCGTGTACAGGTGATCGTTGGCTCCGCGCAGACTCAGAGGGTCAAAAGGCCTGTTTCCATGCTGTATCTCTAAACTAAACTGAACCACCTGTGATTAACCTGCAATAAATAACACTTTATTCACAATAAATCAATGCAAAGCAATTATTGCTTATTTTTCCTACGTCCATTTAAATGGTGCTTCACATGAAGGTCACATACCCCTCACAGAATCAAAGACACAAAGGTATAATAAGCACTTGTATTGATAAGATAACACCATTTGAATCCTTTCAAAGTCGTTCCCAAATACATTATCGTAGGTTTTTTAGCCACTTTTAGGATTGACAAACTCATCAAGAAGGCTGGCTCCATCCTGGGGGTGGAGTTGGATTCATGGGAGGTTGCCTTGGAGGGGAGGGTGCTCCTCAAACTGCGGAGCATCCTGGACAATACAGCTCACCCCCTTCCATGACACACTGGTCAACCCGAGGAGTACCTTCTGCAACAAACTGGTTCCACCAAGATGCAGCACAGAACACCACAGGAGATCCTTCTTCCCTGTGGCTATTAACCTGTACACCTCCTCACCCTTCTGTCATGACATAGACTGACTCCCTCTCCCCCCACCCCCTGGCCCCCTCCCCCATCTTTGTGCATTCCCAATCCTTTGCACTCATCACTTTAATTTCATGTTTCATGTACTTTGTGTTTTATGACAGTTGGCAGGTTAATCTCCATCCTGGGATAAATAAAGTTGTATTGTATCGACTTATGCAGTTAATGCGACCCACTGTAATACTATTCAATGGTACAGTCATTCACAAATCAAGGCACAAACTCACTGAGCCTCCAATTAAATAACCTCAGGCAAATTGAAATAGAGTTGACTGTTCTAGTAAACCAGCATCTGCAGTTCATTGGTTCTAGAAATAGTTATTTTTGTTGTCCCGACCAAATACCCGTTCAAAAATAAAGAAATCAAAAAAAGAATATCCTAACAGATTGTAAAAGATAAGATTTACAGGAAATAAACTCATCGAGTTGAAGTTAATCGATAATTGTTGATTGTGACCTTTAATTCCTCTGAATCTGTCCGCTTCCATTCGATTCAGGAGTACCCGCTATCTGAAATGTGTTGTAAAGAACTGCGGATGCTGGTTTAAATGGAAGAGAGACACAAAATGCTGGAGTAAAGGAGCTGTCCCACTTGGGCAACCTAATTGGCGAGTTTAGAAGAGTTAAGGGGCTGTCCCACTTGAGTGACCTAATCCGCGAGTCCAAAAGAGTGTCCTCGACCTTCAAGCTCGAGGGCACTCGCCTGGAAAGCCTCGAGCTGGATCGACTGTCCGCATTGAAACCGCGAGCTGGATCAACCGAATCGCGAGCTACATCGACCGACAGCACACATCGCAAAGGTGGGGGCCAAGGAAAGTGGAGGAGCGCTGTCTGCGCGATGAACTGGAAGGTAAATGGCTGCCATAGTGTAAGGCAAGTCCATTAGAGAGCGGGGGGGAGAAGGGGGGGGGGGGATTAGAGAAGGGGGGGGGAGAAGGGGGGTTAAAGTCCGCAGGCTCTCACGGT
Source organism: Amblyraja radiata (assembly GCF_010909765.2). Lineage (NCBI taxonomy): Eukaryota > Metazoa > Chordata > Chondrichthyes > Rajiformes > Rajidae > Amblyraja > Amblyraja radiata. The sequence goes on along the minus strand of NC_045970.1, from coordinate 31,602,169 downwards.
TGGAGCTCCCAATCGATCTCCAGCAAAGGCCACCAAGTCCATGGTGTTAGGCCGCAGTGCGGCCGGAGATACGATGTTGAAAAATATCTCTGTCAAGGTAAGAGATTAAAAAAAGTTTCTTTCAACCCCCCACATAAAACAAGCTAAAGAGCACCAAACCTGACATTTAACACACACTATTAAAACAACAAAGAGGATGGGACAGACAGACTGTTGGCGAGGCAGCCTTTGCTAGCCCAACCCGGTTCAGGGTTAGAGTTAGGTTTGGCTAATTTTGAAAGTACCTATCAAGTTTTCCTCTTTGAGACTATTCAATTGGGCCTCCATTGTCTAAGCCTAGATAAAATTAAACAAAACTTTTTTATAACAGAATATAACTTTTCTTGGTCTAAACTTGACGTCTACGGTTGGTCCCTTGGGCTCGGAGCACAAGGAGTGTTGTTGTATTCATTCCAACTCCAATATAAAACCACGATCTTGCCATTTTAGTGTTAGTTTTATAGATGCAGCATGGAAAGAGGCCCATCGGCCCACGAGTCCACGCAGAACATCGATTACCCGTTCACACTAGCTCCAAGTTATCGCAAAAATGACACAAAGTGCTGGAGGAAGTTCGGGTTGGGACCCCTCTTCAGATTCACCTATTCATGTTCTCCAGAGATGCTGCCTGACCCACTGAGTTACTCCAGCATTTTGTGTCCTTTTTATATTAGCATCTGCAGTTTCTTGTTTCTACTCGATGTTATTCCACTTTTGACACACTTGGGGCATTTTACAGAGGCCAATTAACTTAGAAACACGCACGTCTTTGGGATGTGGGAGGAATCCGGGGCACTTTTATTTTGAGGCAATGGTCATTATTTTTCCCTTCAATTTCAATGATCGTAATCTACTTTACTTTTTGCAAAATTAATGAATAACGCTATCACAGTTTAATGTTATGAAGCTGTAGCAGTTTTTTTACCCCTCCCACAAGTTTCTAAATTAATGATCTTATAAATGCACTGCAGAGCCTAATCTCCTTCATCGAAAGAAGTTTGAATCTAGACCCAAAGCAGCGGTTGCATCTGCTCAAATCTTAGTCCGTTGCAAGTGCTTGTTTCAAAGTCCCCAAACAAACCGGGGTACTTTCAACTAAAGCCGCTTACATCACCATGGTCATCAAAACCCCAATGGCAGCGACCTAGAACCAAAGAGATCAAACGTGAGTTTGGGATAATGAAGGGAAGCGGGGAGCACTGACCCTCGGTGAACTTGTTGGTTGGCGAAGCTCCTGATCCCACAGGTCTGCGTGCATGATCAAAGGGGACAGGCAGCTAATTGTGAGCCACTTAATTACAGCCACAGTGGCTGTCCTGCCTCTAACTGTAGAAAGATAGATTACTCTCAGTGCGACAATGCGTGGCAAGGAAATTACAGTGAAGAGAGTAGTCAATGATACATTACTTAAGATGAGGTTTTAAAACACGTTCAGTTGATAGGTTTAACACAGCCCATTTAAATGCAGGTAGAAGGAAACACTATCGGTATTAACCATATTGACGGGGGTGGGTCAGTGCCTATACACTGTAAATTGTATATATTACACTGTAACTGGATTGATTGTAATCATGTATTATCTTTCTGCTGACTGGTTAGCATGCAACAAAAAGCTTTTCACTGTACCTCGGTGCACCTGACAATAGACTAAACTGACCGACTGACTGAGGGAGGGTTGGATTTGTGCACCATAAAACATAGAATAGTACTGTGCAGGAAGAAACTGCAGATGCAGGTTTATACAGAAGATAGATATTAAAACCTGGAGTATCTCAGTGGGTCAGGCAGCATCTCTGGAGAAAAGGAATAGGTGACGATTCAGGTTGGAACCTGAATCTTCAGATTTAGTGTCTACTAGACCAAGTCATGATCATATTGAATGATGGTGCAGGCTCGAAGGGCCGAATGGCCTACTCCTGCACCTATTTTCTATGTTTCTATGAACTCGCTTATTTAGCGATTTCTTTAAACGTCGTGGCGAGCCCAGTTTGCTTGGTCGTGATTGAGCCCAGTTGTTTGTAATGATTTACAACTCATTGTGAATCTCCTTCGTAGAAACATAGAAAATAGTTGCAGGAGTAGGCCATTCGGCCCTTCGAGCCTGCAACGCCATTCAATATGATCGTGGCTGATCATCCAACTCAGTATCCTGTACCTGCCTTCTATCCATACCCCCTGATTCCTTTAGCCACAAGGGCCACATCTAACTCCCTCTTAAATATAGCAAATTAAATGGCCTCAACTACCTTCTGTGGCAGAGAATAGTAAGATTAAACGAGAACTTACCAGTTTGAAGTTTGATCTTTATTTTGTGAGGAGTAACGTTGAGGGATTACGTGAAGACCCCGCCAGTACGCATGCGTGTCAATCTTCAAAGCAGCGGTGTGAAATCACAGACAATAGTAAATGAACTGAACATAGTAAGATTAGAGAAATAGGATACCAGTTGAACTTTATGATCGAGGGTGGGCGTGGAGGGCACGTAATCCCTCAACGTTACTCCTCACAAAATAAAGATCAAACTTCAAACTGGTAAGTTCTCGTTTAATCTTACTATTTTACTTCAGAGTCACGTGAGTGACTCGTAAAGATTTTAAAGCGCTGTGATTTCATGCCGTGGAAACTAGTCCAGGCGTCATACACTGCATCAGTAGGCCAATGATGAGTGAACATTAAGAATGCATTCAGACATGACATAGATATAGACATGTTGATGCTATTAATGAACAATAGTGGCAATAGTAACCTCCCTCAACCTGGAGGAAGTATGAACCATACCTAACATAGAGTTGGCAAATACCCCTGATCTGGCAATAGGTTTATTCTGAATATTTGGACAGATCAATAGTTTGACCATCCTGCAACCGCTAGGATGTGGTCCATCCCTGCTGCTGAGGTATAGTGGTCCTGGTGGAGTGAGACTCAATGTCAATGTACACTCCTGTATATGCCAGACCCATATAACCATCTGGAGAAGGTTCGTAGTGATTCTTTCTAACGAGGTTTTATGTAACTAACAATATTGCTGTCAGAGCCTATAAGGCCTTAGGAACCTTAACATACTAGTGTAGATGCGTGATCACACGCAACCCAAGGTCCATGGGATATGCAGCATCTAGTTTGGTCTTGTGTCCCTGTCTAATCTGCTTGACTAATCATAAACAAAACATGTTATTATAACCCGCAGATATGATCATCCTATCCATTGTAGCAATGACTGGACCCGTAGCGCTGTAGTTAGCGCCATGGCATAATCACTAGTACGTGAGTACGACCATGGACTGGGATGTTGCTGGTGCCCATCGTCGAAATGACGTAGTACAATGTTAACAACCCACATCTCTGCGTCCCTATGCTTGGGAGGTTTTAACTTGACGATACCTTCATATTCTAGATGTCAGAGGGTGAGACCGGACAGAGTGGTTCATGTTCTCCGCAACCAAATGATGTGGAGGTACTTCAGGCACAGTAATGGAATATTAACTTAATGTTATAATCACATAAAACTGAATTTCAATGTGTCAGTCATCCGTGCTGTGTTAAATGTAAGGAAGCATAAACAATGCCTCCCATCTCCTATGCAGATTGCTGCTATTTGGTGCTATCCCTGCAATCTGTAGTGAGCACTCTCAACGCTTATGGTTTGACAACCCGAGCCGCAGGAACGATCTCTCAGAGTCTGTAAGTCTATGAATTGATTTATCATGCAGAGGATGGTTTCGACATCACAACTGAGCCAGCATCTTTTTTATCCGGAAATAACCATGTGAGGTTTATGCTCATTCTTCGCCTCAGCGGGAGCCATAGGTATATAACCCAGGCAGGCATTATGAAAACCCGGAAGCGGAAATTTTGCTGAATTTTGCAAGACCCGTCTATTGAGGCCAAATGGAGGAAGATATAAAGAACATTCCTCCCTAGTGTAGCGAGAATGCACCCTTCGCCACTAATATGCCTCGTTGATTGAGTTGATTGAGTCGGGATGCAAGCATCTCAATAGTTAGTGTTCCATTGATCCACAATGTCATTAAATACTTTGTGATCACACATTCATTCTGTGTTGTCATTGATTTTGCATAATAATACACCAGTGCTAAAGGCGGTTTGGTAAAACTATCACCGGATACTTTGATTTGATTGTACCTTTGTGATTAACATATACCACCACCAAAGTGTATCACCTTGGACTTGTGCATGCAGTTTATGCATATCCACACACCCTATAATGCACAGAATGCACCTGGTGCCCATTGGAAGTTGATACCATGACTGAACACTTGATAAATCATGCTAATCCCATCTGCCTCCGTAACTAGAGATGGTATTAGTAAATTACCCATCTTTGGGCAATAGCATCACTTTGGAAATGACTGAAAATTTACGGATGAGAGGTTTTAGTGGAGAAAAGCTGTCCATCATTGTGACTTTGATAGTTTAACTGGACGGGTGTGAACCAATTTCTCAAATATAGCTATGTTGCTGAGAAGGCTAATGTTCAATATCATCTAGATTGGCCATGCCACTTATTTGTTAGCTCTGTGCAGTCGAAGCATTAATAGTAGTGATTTGGTAAATAATCTGGAAACTGGAGTTAGCCCATTTTGCAACACTACTGAGTGTATCATTGCCTCATTCCGTTAAATTTCAAATATCTTCAACCCTGTGAGCGGATAAACTAATCTTATGTTTTCCCAAACCAGTGTAAATATTCAAACCAGTTTAATATTACCAACTTGTATCCGTGACACGAGACATCATCAATGTGGTTTCATACCTTTATCCGTATGGGAAGACTTATGCAACCCGACCCAGGAGCTGCCTCAAACATATGTGCATGATTTTGCACCTGCTCCTGGGAGATAGAGGAGCTCGAGTACGGGGTTGGTGCATCTTCCAGGAAGGCCGTTCTGGGCTGTGGCCTAAAAAAGACCTTTGGCCTGGTTGTACGGCCTTCAAGCTTTCACCAGCTTCAGTTCATCGTGGTTTGCTGGTGGGTGCGTGGGGGTGCTGCTGCCGAAGATGTGAGGTCTTGCGTGATGATGTGGCCTTCCTGAACCCGACGGCCACTCGTCGAGCTCCTGCTGCTGGTAGTGTTGTTCCTGTACCCCCTGCACACTTGTGGTATCTTCAGCCAAACCCCTGTCTTCAGAGTCAGCCCAGAAGTGACTCCTAATGCTCCCCTCTGTCGAGGGAGATGCATTATGCAGCCCTCAATAAGGTGCTGCCATGGGCGTCCTAGGACCCCATGGTGATTAGACTCCATATACCGCATGTCACATTGGAGCTTCTGCTCCATCAACCGCTCCATGCGGGATATGCGATCACAGTTGCTCCCGCCGGTGGTGATTCTTCACAGCCCGCCTGTCTGACTTCTGCTTGGCCTTCCCACCAGTCTGCGGTGTCGATTCTGACTGTGCAGGTGCCAGGTCGGAGACTGCTGATCAATAGCGATCCAGGTGCAGTCTACCGCTGCTGACTGCCCGCAATTCCGCGGTCCTCCGCAGTCAGTCTGGATGCGGTCCATTCCTGTAACATATTCTCACAAAATAGAACAAAACGACCTTCGAGTAAGGAATATACCTGCATGTCCTTTTTAAACCTTCTGCTGCGGGGCAACGCTCCTCCCGAGCCTGGTCTCGTGGTCGTAGTTTGTTACAGCTGGGGTTCCCTCTGTGGTCCTTGTAGAAAGGCTTCCATTGCGGGTTATTTCTCCTCCGAGCTTTTTCTCCGCGGTCCCTTATAGCAGGGCTTCTCCGCGATGTTCTCCAGTCGGGGCTTCCCCCCCCCCCCCCCCCGATATGGGTATCCCCGCAGTAACTGCAGCCGGGATATCCCCGCGGTCCCTATAAAAGGGATAGCCGCTATTTACAAAGTCGGGGGAGTATCCTGCTTCGGGGGGGGGGGGGGTTATATGAGGCCGCTGGTTTTATTGCCAGCGGCTCAGTAGGCGACTTACCGCCTTCCGCTCCTCGTATCCCGCAGTCTACGGAGCAGGTGCTCCACCGCCAGTGGCTCAAAGGCGAATCCACCACCACCCGCTCCCCGTATTTCACGGTCTCCCGAGCGGGTTCTCCACCAATATGAAGCCGCTGGTTCTACCGCCAGCGGTTCAAAGGTGAATTCACCGTCGCTCGCTACCTGCATTCCGCGGTCTTCTGAGCGCCTAGGTCCATGGGCGGAATTCCCCGTGACCGGGGTTCCCTGAAGTTCGTGACTGGGGTCTCACCTCCGTCCCGACTTCGCCCTGGACTTTTAGCAGGACCTCTAAATAGAGGTTCCTGCAAGAAGATTTAAACCTGAAAGTTTTTTTTAAAACTTACCTCAGGTCTGTTGCTGGCAGGAGAATCACGTCCACCCTGCCAGTCGTAATGCAATGCGATAGACGATATGACACGCATGCGTACTGGCGGGGTCTTCACGCAGTCACTCACATGACTCCGAAGTAAAATTCCACAGATTCACCACTCTCTGTGTGAGAAAAAAAAATTCTCATCTCGGTCCTAAAAAACTTCCCCTTATCCTTAAACAGTGACCCCTTGTTCTGGACTTACCCAACATCTGGAACAATCTTCCTGCATCTAGCCTGTCCAACCCCTTAAGAATTTTGTAAGTTTCTATAAGAACCCCCCTCAATCTTCTAAATTCTAGCGAGTACAAGCTGAGTCTATCCAGTCTTTCTTCATATGAAAGTCCTGACATCCCAGGAATCAGTCTGGTGAACCTTCTCTGTACTCCCTTCTATGGCAAGAATGTCTTTCCTCAGATTAGGAGACCAAAACTGTACGCAATACTCCAGGTGTGGTCTCACCAAGACCCTGTACAACTGCAGTAGAACCTCCCTGCTCCTATACTCAAATTCTTTTGCTATGAATGCTAACATACCATTCGCTTTCTTCACTGCCTGCTGCACCTGCATGCCTACTTTCAATGACTGGTGTACCATGACACCCAGGTCTCGTTGCATCTCCCCTTTTCCTAATCGGCCACCATTCAGATAATAGTCTACTTTCCTGCATTTATCCACATTATACTGCATCTGCCATGCATTTGCCCACTTACCCAACCTATCCAAGTCACCTTGCAGCCTCCTAGCATCCTCCTCACAGCTAACATTGCCCCCCAGCTTTGTGTCATCCGCAAACTTGGAGATGTTTCATTCAATTCCCTCGTCCAAATCATTAATATATATTGTAAATAGCTGGGGTCGCAGCACTGAGCCTTGCGGAACCCCACTAGTCACTGCCTGCCATTCTGAAAAGGACCCGTTTACTCCTACTCTTTGCTTCCTGTCTGCCAGCCAGTTCTCTATCCACATCAATACTGAACCCCCAATACCGTGTGCTTTAAATTTGCATACTAATCTCTTATGTGGGACCTTGTCGAAAGCCTTCTGAAAGTCCAGATATAACACATCCACTTGGTTCTTCCTTATCCACTCTACTAGTTACATCCTCGAAAAATTCTATAAGATTTGTCAGACATGATTTACCTTTCATAAATCCATGCTGACTTTCCAAATGTGCTGCTATCCCATCTTTAATAACTGATTCTAGCAGTTTCCCCACTACCGATGTTAGACTAACTGGTCTGTAATTCCCCGTTTTCGCTCTTCCTCCCTTTTTAAAAAGTGGCTTTCTTGCTAAGAATTGTTGTTTATTTTCAGGCAGCAATAAGGTGGATGGATTGAACTTGATCCTATTTTCAAAGTAGCAATTTCTGGCCCATGATAATTTCATTATAAAAGTTATATTCAGTGACAATGAATTAAAGAGTATCACAAACCTATCGGCCATTCAACATGAAAGAATTTGATACGTTGTATGAATATTTTCTGTGACTGTTAATAGACGTGGTAAATTTTGTTGCATTGTTATTGAAGTCGCTGAAATATGTTATTTGTATTTGTATAAGCGGGCAAGTCATCTCATCTCACCAGGTGGGCAATATTTTTTTCATTTCACTTATTTACCTCAAACCAATTCTATTAGATTTTTCTTCCCCAAAGTTTTCAACCTTTGTAATCCATCTGGCTCAATCTTCTTTTTTAAGATGCGATATTTTATTTTGAAGCAGTGAATGACTGTGCAGAAGGCAAGACCTATGTGACTCCTGTACCCAATTTGTAAGCTAGTATAACGATTAAGTTATTCAAGAAAGGAATATTAGCCCAGATATTCATTGCTCTTTCAATATCAGTTGTAACATTTATCATTTATCCAGAGCAACATCACAGTATTTCACTGTCAATTTAGGGGTGGGAGATTGCAACCTTCACATGGTTCGACGAATGCAATCAACCTGGCGTGCACAATCAAATAAGATTAAATAGTACAAGTTGTCCTCCAACTTTAGGCTGTGCATGTCATATGCAAGAAGAAGATTGTCAGCTTATACTATGTGTTCAGTTCTGAAAGGAGCTTGAATCCATAGTCTTATGGCTTTATCATAAGCTTATTATTAAATAAATAAAGCCAACACTCATAGTGCAATTGTGTTAAAGAATTAACACTAATTTACACCTTCAACCAGTCTAAGAAGCAGTAGTTTGAAAATCTTATAAACCTTTCTAAGTTCTACAGGCCTCAGTTTAAACTGCACTGTTGCTTATTTTAGGCAAGGCAAGGCAAATTTATTTGTATAGCACCATTCGTGCAAACTGCAATTCAAGGTGCTTTACAGGAAAGAAAAATAAAATAGTCAATAATTAAAAATTGCAAAATAAGCAATACGACAAATGTATGAATAATAAAACAAAGTCAATGAAACAATAAAACGATTTTAAAAAGCACATAAAAGGGTTAAAATTAGACGGTTAAGATTACCTGCATGTCGGGTTATTTGAAAGCTATAGTAAACAACAGTGTTTTTAGGCCTGATTTAAATGCGCTTACAGTTTGTGCGTACCTCAGGTGTTCAGGGAGCTTGTTCCACAGGTGTGGAGCATAAAAACCCAATGCTGCTTCAGCCTTTTTAGTTCTGACCCTGGGAACACAGAGTAAACCTGTCCCTGAAGACCTGAGGAGTCTAGGCGCCTCATATACAACAAGTAGGTCAGAGATGTATTTTGGACCAAGGCCATTCAGTGCCTTGTAGGTCAGTAACAGAAATTTAAAATCTATCCTCTTACACACAGGGAGCCAGTGCAAAGATTTAAGGACAGGTGTAATGTGGTCCATTTTCTTGGTGTTGGGCAAGACTCTGGCAGCGGCATTTTGGATAAGCTGCAGTTGTTTAATTGATTTTTTATTGAGACCTGTAAAGATGCCATTACAATAATCTAACCTACTAAAAATATATGCATGAACAAGTTTTTCAGTGTCGTCTTTGGACAGAAATCCCTTGATTCTTGCTATATTTTTTAGATGGTAATAGGCAGATCTGGTAATGGTCTTTATATGGCTGTTAAAATTCAAATCTGAGTCCATAACTACACCAAGATTTCTGGCTTTGTCTGTGGTTTTCAGTGCAATTGAGTCGAGTTGAGCACTCACCTCTAGCCTTGATTTTTTGGGACCAAAGACAATAATTTCTGTCTTATTTGCATTGAGCTGGAGGAAGTTCTGGTTCATCCACTCATTGATATGTTTGACACACTGGCTCAGTGAGTGTAGGGGACTATGGTCATGTGGTGACACTGCGATATATAGTTGTGTGTCATCGGCATAAGTGTGGTAGGATATGTTAAAATGCTCTATGATCTGAGCTAGGGGGAGCATATAAATGTTGAACAAAATGGATCCAAGAATGGAGCCCTGAGGAACCCCGCATGTGAGTTTTGTACGTTCTGATTCAAAATTACCAAGGGAAACAAAATAATCCCGATCTTTCAAGTAAGTTTTGAACCAGTCCAGCACAGAACCAGAGAGTCCCACCCACTTCTCCAGTCTGTCAAGCAGTATGTTGTGGTCCACCGTATCAAAAGCAGCACTGAGATCTAGCAGTACCAAAACTGAAGCTTTTGATGCATCACTGTTTAGATGTATGTCGTTTAGGACCTTAGTGAGTGCAGTCTCGGTGCTGTGATGTGGCCGAAATCCCGACTGGAAAACATTAAAAATATTGTTTTGGGTCATAAAGCAGTAAATTTGTTGGTAAACTACCCTTTCAATAATCTTTGCCAAAAATGCTAAATTAGATATGGGCCTGTAGTTGCTCATAGCTGAGGCATCTAAATTAGGCTTCTTCAATAGGGGCTTGATCACTGCTGTTTTTAAGGCTTTGGGAAAATGCCCCGATTGAAGGGAAGTGTTTACTATGTTCAGTACTTCTGGTGCAATACTGTTAAAAATATTTTTAAAGAAGCTTGTGGGCAGCAGATCAAGACAGCAGGTAGTGGACTTTAGCTGTTGAACAAGCTCTAAGCCGGAATTTGGATGAATATACCATATAATTAATAGCAAACATGTCAGATGCTTATAGAGTGAGCATTAATTAAAGTTGAGCAAGAGATTTGGGTGTTCCAGTTGAATAAACAAGGAACATCACACATCAACTAGGAGCTTTTGCCTAAATGATTAATGCTACACTACCTACATGATGCACTGAAGAAGAATTCAAAACTCTTTTCGCAGTTTAAAATCCCTGCAGTACGGTGTGCCTTCTTTTCCCTTTATTGTAAAGCCATTACAAAGATGAAATGGTGTCTCTATTGGTGGAATGGGATCTGGGAATGGGCAAGTATATCAGGATGGTTGCGTACAGTCCAATGTTGTGTGGTCCGTATAGTAATATCACAGCACTGGTAAATAACAGCTGTTGACCAGGAAGCTGAGGCTCTTCAAAAAGCAATTTGATTCTGTATCTAGCATATCAAGGTATGCACCGCTATCAGATTTTATAAATGGTGGATCGAGCAGAAAAATTATAGGAATTAAAATGCTAATGAAATGGGTGAGTCTGATTGCATGATCTTTCCTTAGAAAAATATTCTGGCATGGTTTTGCTGTACCCCAGGGAATGAGATGGATGGGCAGCAATTATGGTGCATGTAACATTGGGATTCCAGAGGCACTGAGTAAAAAGAAATATATATTTACATCTGTTGAAATAATGCATACTCTATAAACCACAAAAAAGACTAAAGACTAAAAGAAGAAGTTGGTGAGTGCATTTAGACCAAACGCAGGCACGTGGGACCAGTGTAGATGGGACATGTTGGCTGGTGTGGGTAAGTTGGGCCGAAGGGCCTGTTTCCACACTGTATCACTCTATGACTCTATAACTGCAATAAAGAGTTTGGTCACAAAGAATTGATACATAGAATAAAGAGCATAGTACAACATAGGAACAGGCCCTTTGGCCCATGATGGCTGTGCTGACTATGATACCAATTTAATTTGCCTATCTGCTTGCACAACGTCTATATCTATACATTCCCCTATCAGTTCATGTGTCTGTCGAAATGGGTCTTAAACATTGCTGTTATATCTGCTTCTATCACTCTGTGCAAAACAGCTTCCTTGCAAATCTCCTCTAAATTTACCCACTCTCATCTTAAACCTATGCCCTCCAGCATTTGACATTTGCGCCATGGGATAAAAGACTATAAAACTCAATCAGGTCATCTCCTCAAACTCTGATGTTCTAGAGAAAACAATCCAAGTTTGTCCAACTTCTCCTTATGTATAACATTCCCCAAACCAGCCAACATCCTGGGGAATGACTTCTGCACCTTCTCCAAAGGTTCTATATCCTTTCTGTATTACAATGGCCAGAACTGCACACAATCATCCAAATGTATCCTTACCAAAATAAGGCTGCAACATGACTTCTTGACTTTTATTCTCTATGCCCCAACAGATGAAGCCAAGCAAGCCATACACTTCTTTACCACCTATCAACTTGTGTTGCCATTTTCAAGGAGCTATGGATTTGCACCCCAAGATTCTTCTGTAAATCAATGCTTTTCATGGTCCTGCCATTTATTGTACAGCTTCCTCTAACACAACTTCCCCATATGCAACACCTCACGCCTTTTAGATCATACTTTATCTCCCATTTCTTTGACCATATTTCTAACTTGTTTTATATCCTGCTGTATTATTTGACAACCTTCCTCAGTTCTTCTAACTTCTCTGCATCTGCAAACTTCCTATTGTTCCCACCTACATTTTTGTCCAAATCATTTGTACTTATCGCAAACCAAAGAAGCTCCAGCACTAATCCCTGCAGAATACCGTTGGTCTCAGATTTCTCGTCAGGATTATATCCCTCACCACCATCCTCTATTTTCTAAGCACAAGTCAATTTAGATCTAATCTACCAAGTCACACAGGATCGCATGTGCCTTGATCTTCTGGATCAGCTTGGCATGAAGGGGCTTGTTGAGCACTTTGCTAAAGTCGATAATGCAACATCCGCTCCCCCACCTTCGTGAATCATCATCATCACCTCCTCAAAAACCCAATGATGTTTGCAAGACATGTCTTCCCTTGCAAAAAAGCCAAGCTGACCATCCCAAATAAGTTTGTACTTTTACAGATACGAGTAGATTCTATCCCCTTCCTGCTTTCTCCCCATATCCCTTGATTCCATTAGCCCTCAAAGCTATATCTGGGAACATCACAATCTGGTTTGGGAACTGCTCTGCCCAGGACACGAAGGCTCTGCAGAGAGTAGTGCATTCGGCCAAACTCACTATGGAAACTACACTCGCACCTCTGCAGGAACTATACATCAGAAGGTGCAGATCCAGAGACAGCAACATTATGGGGGACCCCTACCACCCCAGCAACAGACTGTTCCAGCTGCTACGGTCAGGCAAATGCCTCCGCTGTCATGCTGTGAAAACAGAGAGGATGAGAAGGAGTTTCTTCCCAGAGGCCATTAGGACTGTAAACTCTTATCTCACCAGGGACTAACTTACTGTACCAATTCACTGTTGTGTTGTGACAATTTACAATTTTACCAAAGCCAATTAGCCTACTAACCTGTGCCTCTTTGGAGTGTGGGAGGAAACTGGAGCATCAGAAAACCTACCTGGTCACAGGGAGAATGTGCAAACTCTGTGCAGACAGCAGCCGTAGTCAGGATTAAATCTGGGTCTCTGGCGCTGTAAGGAAGCAACTCTACCACTTCACCACTGTGCCAACCGTATTCTTCAGCCCTCTAGGATTTTGCCTGCGATTAGGGAGGATACTTTGAAAGAGTCAGTCCTCTTTTGCCTCCCCTCAATAACATGGGATACACCTCATCAGGCCTTACAGATTTATCTATTTTAATATCCTTCAAGAGACCCAACAACCTCCTCCCCCTTGATATCAACATGCTCTAGACGAACAGCATACCCTTCCCTAATCTGACTATCCTCTGTGTCCTTCACCTTGGTGAATATAGGGGCAAACTACATGTGGCTCCAGACATTATTTCCCTCCTTTACCCTTGAGAGGTCCTACTCTCTACCCTCCAAGGGTGAAAATAGTAAAGAAAAGAGTCATGTAAACTCTAAACTTGATAATGTGGCCTCAGATATCCAAACTTACCAAATTTCATGAGTGATATTTAAATTGTATTTTACTCAGTCACAGTGTGGAAACAGGCCCTTCGGCCTAACTTGCCCACACCGGCCAACATGTCCCAGCCACACTAGTCCCACTTGCCTGGGTTTGGTCGATATCCCTCCAAACCTGTCCTATCCATGTACCTGTCGAACTGCTTCTTAAACGATGTGATAGTCCCAGCCTAAATTACCTCCACTGGCTGCTTGTTCCATACACCCACCACGATTTGAGCGAAAAAGTCACCCCTCAGATTCCTATTAAATCTTTTTCCCTTCACCTTAAACCTATGTCCCCTGATCCTCAATTCACCTACTCTGGGCGAGAGAAACCGTGCATCTACCTGATCTATTCCTCTCATGATATTATACACTCAATAAGTTCACCCTTCATCCTCCTGCACTCCAAGGAATAGAGTCCCAGCCTACTCAACCTCTCCTTATAGCTCACACCCTCTAGCCCAGGCAACATCCATGAAAATCTTCTCTGTACCCTTAACAGCTTGACATATCTTCTTTATAACATGGTACCCAGAACTGAAAACGATACTCTAAATACGGCCTCACCAACGTCTGATACAAGTGCAACATGACCTCCCAACTTCTAAAGTCAATACTCTGATAATGGCCAATGTTCCAAATGCCTTTTTGACCACCCTATCTACCTGCGAATCCGCCTTCAAGGAACCATGCACCTGCACTCCTAGATTCCTCTGCTCGACAACACACTTCAGAGCCCTACCATTCACTGTGTAGGTCCTGCCCATGTTAGACTTCCCAAAATGCAACGTAGGTCAAATGCAACAACCTCATGAGGTTGATACTCATTAAAAAAAATTATCTCACTTCAAGGCATGAAAGTTAAGAATCATGCTGACTTACAGTCATGATCAGGGCTGGCCTTAGGAAGTGCGGGGTCCAATGCTGCTGCACCCGCTGAGTTTCTCCAGCATTTTTGTGTCCTTAGGAAGTGCGGGGTCCAATTGGGAACAATTTTGGTGAGCCCCAGGTTCCCAGCCAAGGTCTGTCAGCCCTGTTATTTAGCATATATTATGAAATTGTACACTAAGTTGCTATGGATTATACACTGTCTTAAACTCTCCCGCACTCGTCCAACTGTCAATACCTCCACCGGCTTCCAACCTTTACCGTAGCTGCGAATTACCATTAAACTGCATTATTCCACATGATATTTAACAAAGCTTTACTAATATTCTGTATGGCCTCTGCGGTTGCAACCAGCTCTTTGCAATCAATGTTTCAGTCTGTGGTCAGGCAGAATTTGGTCCCTGTACAACTCTCTCCCGATGGGTGGGAATGAAGGGCGGGAATCGGAAAGCCCCGAGGTTGATGATGGGAGGGAGCGGGGAATGTGACCTGCTGTCACTGCCGCCACGCTTTCGCCGCACGACTGCTCCCGGCAGCATCTCAAGCTGCAGCCTTGTGAAGCTGATATTGACCACTTTTTTTCCGACACACTTGTTAGTTACTATACGTACCAATGGCAGCCGTGGCTTACCACTGGGTCCTGTATTATATATACACACACACACACACACACACACACATGGTTTGTGTGCGAATGGGAGGAGAAGGAGACGTGATGTTTCCGTTGATACATGATGGCTACAACAGGCCTTCATAGCCACCTGTAGTTGGGACCGTGAAATGACGCCTACACCTGGCGACTATTGCAAATAGAATCAGTGCCTGTTTCTGTACATTATGTGCTAACCGGGCAGTGTACTTGGGTACGGCAATAATCGCACTGATCTCTATGCAAAATAATTTCACTGTACCTTGGTAGACGTGACAATGAAGGAACTGTTGTGTCCACACATTTATGCATGTGATTGTGTGCCGTAAATCAAACGCTATTCCATTTGCTAACTGCTGCTTTTGGGAACGGATGGCGCTGTTTGCTTCAGATGCACCTTGACTGACTAATTCCAGATAAGAGTCAGCTGCTCGCTCAGTGACTATCCATGGTAACATCAGACGTGTGTACACCTCTGCTGGCGGGCTCACAGTAAAAGGCCTGTCCCATGAGCATGCGACTGCATGCGGCAAGCACGACCTAACGTGGTCGCTTGAGCCGTGCGGCCTCGCGGGGCCGGTCCCACTTCGATCGCCGGAGCCATATGGAGTTGTGCGGAGTTGGTCCCGACATCGCGCGGGGCTCCGAAAAACTGACTGTGTTCAAAAATTCCACGCAGCAACGGCCTGCCGGCCCGCAGCTGCATCGACGGGCGTGCGCCGCGTCTCGATGCTGTACGCAGCGTCTTGACACCGTACGCAGCGTCTTGACGCCGTACGTCACGCGCGAACTTCCTGCAGACTTCGCTCGAACTTCACGTCAACTCGTACGGGATCACTGGACCTCCGCGCGGCCCCCGCTTCCGGTTTGGTTGCGTTTGCCGCATGCAGTTGCATGCCCATGGGACAGGCCCTTAACCGACTGAAGTAAAGTTGTAGTAACGGGTCCTCTGTGCCCCGCGTGTAAAATACCGGTAAATGTGGGTGCAGAAAGGGATATGGGAATAGTATCCCGGAATGTGGTGACAGTATTGAGAGTTATATAAACAATAACATTTGTCTAAACAATATTGAACGTGCAGTAAATGATTAGGTGAGTGGAGTGGTTTTTTATCATTGCAGTTTTTCCTTAACGTTCACTGTTTCACTGGAAAAGTTTCAGTCTGCAAGGTTAGGCATTTTCTAACAAAAATTAATTGACCACATGAAGGATTGAGTGGTTTGAGATAACATAACATTGGAAACACGTGACCAGGGTTTCGACCCGAAACGTTTGAGTGGTTTGAGATAACATAACATTGGAAACACTGAAGATGGGCTTCGACCCGAAACGTTGCCTATTTCCTTCGCTCCATAGATGCTGCCTCACCCGCTGAGTTTCTCCAGCATTTTTGTCTACTTTCGATTTTCCAACATCTGCAGTTCCTTCTTAAACAAACACATGAGCAGGTGTTTTGTAGTACCATGAAAACAACAAGAATGCATCATCTGATGTGTTTTCTGGACTAAAACAGTGCTGATTATTAAGTAAGGCGTGTCACAAAAATGATCTGCGTGTTCTTGTTGAATAAACAAGGGGAAATCATCTGGTGAATACCAAGTCTTGGCAAAGATGTTTAACACACAAAGATGTCAGTGTGTTGAAACCCAAACCGGAAGCATTGTAGAAATGACATTGACTCCATATACTCTTCATGCTGCCTCAGAAATGCAGCCAATATAATCAAGGACAACTCACACCTTGGTCTTTACTTTTTCTGTTCTCTTTCAATAGGCAGTTACAAAAGCTTGACCGCACATACCACCAGATTCAGAAACAGCTTCTTGCCCACTGTTATAAGACTACTGAATGGACCACTCATTAGCTAAAAGTACAGTCCTGATCTTCCAGCCGACCTCATTGCAGCCCAAGCACATTTTTCATCTGCAATTTATCTGCAGCTGAAACACTCTAGCGCTATACTCTATACATCAGTTATTTTTCTATTTGCACTTCCTGTTGTACTGTAAATGGCTTGATTGTACTCATGTATAGTATGATTTGGCTGGATAGTGTGAAAACATGCTTCTCACTGTATCTCAGCACATTAGGCAATAATACACCAATGCCAATTTTGGAGGACACAAAGTGCTAGAGAAATTCAGTGGGTTAGCTGCTTGACCTGCTAAGTTACTCCAGCACTTTGTGTCCTTTTGTGTAAACCAGCATCTGCAGATCCTTGTTTCTCCAATATGGGAGAAAACTTATTTGACTTAAACAGCAGTACACAATCGTTGGGTCAAATGTCTTTAACTGTGCTCCAGATGCTAATTGATTCACACAGTTCTACAGCATAATCTTTCCAGTTTTTCACAAGAAACTCCATTTATTTGCAGTTCTACCTTTTCCTTTCCTTTCCTTCACTTAACAAGATCCAGGACACCATGACGAGTACCAATAATATTTCAACACCCCAATCACTAATTATCTTTCCACATGCAAGGAATATTTATTTTCCACATTGCAGCTTCATTTTACACACAATGGCATGAGTGCTTTTGAACATTAGTTACATAACTGTCAACTTAGTTGTGCGACACAGTGGCGCAGCAGTAGAGTTGCTGCCTTACAGCGCTAGAGACCCGGGTTCGATCCTGACTACGGGTGTTGTCTATACGGAGTTTGTACATTCTCCTGCGAGGTATTCCTCCAAGGGCTGCTGTTCCGGTTTGTAGGTTAATTGGCTTGGTAAAATTGTGAAATAGTCCCTGGTATGTGTAGGATAGTGTTAGTGTGTGGGGATCGTTGTCGTCACAGATTTGGTGGGCCGAAGGGCCTGTTTCTGTGCTGTATCTCTAAATTAAATATTTTTAGTTAAGCTGATTAACTGGTTACTGTTGGGTTACTTCTTCTTGGCTAGGTAGAATTACCTGTATACCATGGAAGAAAATGACTATTGCTCTCAACCGCCGTATCCTGACAGCGGAAACCCCACTAAATCACACTGACAAGCCATTTAATCAAACTGGGATTGATTTCCTTTGATATTGGAGGCTAGTTTTCCAAATTTAATAAGGGATTACAAAGAACTACAGTTGCTGGTTTACAAAAGAAGACACTAAGTGCTGGAGTAACTTCAGCAGGTCAGGCAGCATCTCTTCAGAACAGATGCTGTATAAGGAACTGCAGATGCACTCCAGAGTTCTGCAGAGATGCTGCCTGACCCACTAAGGTATTCCAGCTAAGTTACTCCAGCATTTAATATCCTTTTATGACATCCTATTGCAGACTCCAACATTGTTAAATTGTGCCTATCAATTGATTAAAATAATTTTACTTCCAATCAACTTGCCAGTTTGGAATCCCATTTTACCAATGGAATAAGCATCTGCACTAATCATACACTAGTCACCAAACCAATTTTGTTTCAAGTAATTGGAAAGTAAACTTGATCATATATTTAGAATGAGTGCCCAGTACAATATTATCCAATCTTGCCCATTGATCGCTGGTCAGCGCGGACTCATTTGGCCGAACCTCCTGTTTCCGCACTGTATCTCTAAACTAAACTAAACTAAACTAATCTCAAACAAGCACGAAAGCTTTGCCATGGTTATTAGAGATTCATACCAAAGAATGACAACCCACAGAATTATTCCAACAAAAAAAATTGTGACTTTAAGGTGGAAATTCTGGCAAAAGAAAAGATTAATTCATTTAATGGATGACAAGGAAACCAACCAGGATAGAGACCAGCTCTGCAATGTGGTCACTGGTGTCTTGTAAACCACTACAGTTGTATCAATTAGTTGGCCCCTCTCGGTCATGACTGACCATGGGTAATACATCCTGGTTGGATGCAAGCCTGTGCGATGTCATATGGAGGACAGGCTGTTGCCCATGCAGCACGTCCCGCCCTCTCCACGTCACTGATTGATCCAATGGAACAGCAGGGCCGTTACAGTTTGGCACCAGCGCCGTCGCAGTTTTCATACAGTTGTTCCAAAACGCAATGATTCAGCATTTTCTCAGCAACTGACAAGATCATCAAAGACCCACACAACCCAGGCCACGCTCTCATCTTGCCTATTGGTAAGTAGGCACAGGAGTCTGAGAAGTGTTTCCTCCAGGTTCAAGAACAGATTCTTCCCATCATCTATCAAGCTCTTGATCCATCCTGCACAACCCTAACACTAGCTCAGCTCTGAACTACTCTGGACTTGCTGGCTGCACTAGTTTGATTTAGTTCAGATGAGAGTTAAAGCGTAGAAACAGGCCCTTTGGCCCACCGAGTACGCTCCGACCAGCGATCCCCATACACTAGCACCATCCTATACACTAGGGACAATTTACAATTTAACCACGCCAATTAGCCTACAAACCTGTATGTCTTTAGAGTGTGGGAGAAAACCATGGCACCCAGAGAAAGCTCACACAGGTCACGGGGAGAACATATAAACTCCATATAGACAGAACCCATAGTCAGGATCGAACCCAGATCTCAGGAGCTGTAAGGCAGCAACATTACCGCTGCGCCACCGTGCATGATGGTTTGCACTATTATGGTCTGCTTGTCCAATAAAGCTGATGATTTATCGTTGTGTTGTGTTTAATGTGCCTGTAAAGTTGCAGCAAGTAAGAATTTCATTGTTCCCGTGCAGGTGCCTATGACATATGGACAGTCTTGGCTCTCTTGAAGTGCACCCTTGGCAGCAATGGCCACATCTAGTAAATGGATGAACAAAATGCTGCTTCCAGTTCATTAAAAATACCGAGTGCCAAAGGCTATCATTTTGAAAGAAACCTTGGTTTAATTTATTAGTTTTACACATGTCCGATATTGTGAAGCATCCAAGTAAATCATGTGCTAAGATTAATTTTCATAGCATTTGTTGGATGAACACCATCAAAATGTTCTGTACTTCAGATTAGTGGTGTCTAAATTATAGTATGTTCATCCACGCCAAATCTCAGTGACATCTTTAAAACAAGGAGAAATAATTGACTGGAGCTTTCAAGCACTTGAAAGAAAGCTGGTTGTCAAATCAGAAAGCACAGAATCTTACTACAAATGCAAAATGTCATTAATGGTGCCAGAATTCTTGGTTTTCCTGGAGTTTAAGTGAATACCATTCATTTATCATTTAAGAGAAATGCTCAAGATGTTAACTCAAATACCCTGAAGCAAATAAGGTTCACATACCATTTATTTAGCACATCAATCAAACACCTCTATTAACCTCCTGCAGGAGTTGCGGTAATAGCAGATTGAATTTCTTTTGTGGGCCTTTTTGCTCATTTCAAATGTTTCTACCTTTGTGTTTAATATTTTGAACCAGGAAATGATTTTGTATTATATTTGCACAAATAATTTATGAAGGGATGTGGGCAGGTTGAGTAAGCAGGCAAGAATATAGCAGATGGAATATAAAGTGGAGAAATATGAAATAATGCACTTTGGTGGGAAAAATAGAAGAACAGATTATTGATTAACTGGTGAAATTCTGAGCAATTTCAGAATTCAGAGGGTCCATTAGTTCTTCGGAACTAATCATAGATCCGCAACACGCAATTAGAAAATCAAATGGTAGTTTAGCGTTTAGTTTAAGGTAATTGTGATATAATTGAGGTTTACCAAGATTTTGCCTGGATTGCAGGGTTTTAGCTATAAGGAGGGGTTGGACAAAGTTGGATTGTTTTACCTGGAGCATCAGAGCCTGAGGGGAAGTTTATAACATTCTGAGAGGCTTCAAAGGGTTTCAATGTGATTCAATATATTTTAGTTTAAAAATTATACCGAAGCACACACCTCTCTTTTACTCATTGTGATACCTATGTTGCATTGAGGAAGGATTCAACATTATGTTGGGAATCCAAGCAGGGAAACTAATCTCCTTGATAGTTCTGACAGACTAATTTCAGGTTGGAACAATTGATGATCTGATTATAGGCCATTCACGTGCCTCCCACCGACTATATAGCTCCTGGATATTTACTGGGGATGCAAGTGCATAAATAAAGTTTAATACTTTCCAATGAAGTGGTGAAGTAATTATCTACAGAATTATGGATAGAAAGGTTTGTTTAATACCTTCATATAATATCAGCAACAACAGACAGGCCTATGACTAGGAAGCAAGAAGTTTACAATAAATGATGTCAGACTAACACAACCAGCTAGCCCCTTTGGTCTGCCCTGTGCAATTGACACAAAGATTGACACATTCTTGCCAAGTAAGGGTGTCAGGGGTTACGGGGAGAAGGCAGGAGACTGGGGTTGAGAGGCAATGATAGATCAGTCATGATTGAATATCAGGGTAGACTTGATGGGCTAAATGGCCTAATTCTGCTCCTATAACTTTTGAATTTATGAAGTGTGATGGCTTAACAGCAGGAGCCAGGTAACCTCCTATTAAAGTGCAGAAAAGTGGCCCACTAATATATTTTGCACCTTTAACAGTTTATATGAGGTAACTTCAGTTAGAACCCTGTCAGAAACAGGCACACCCTTCTCTTAGATGTATGCAGTGACATGATGTGTCATGAGAACTATTTCCACAGGTCTACTCTTATCTGGATGTAAAGATTTTCCTTACATCCAACTTGGCTCTGTTATTGGTAGGAAGGAAGTGCAGGTGCTGGATTATACTAAAGGTAGACACAATGTGCTGGATTAACAGCGGGCTATCGAATATCTCTGGAGAAAATGGGGTCCCGACCTGAAACATCACCCATCCTTTTTCTCCAGAGATGCTCCCTGACCCACTGAGTTACACTGGCACTTTATGTCTTTCTTTGGATCTGTGATGGCTTAAGTTATGTTCATGATCATAGTGCTCCCTTAGCTATGTCGTTATTAAAGTGTGTGTATCACACTTAACATGCTCACTTTGTAAGTCGGACTAATCTTATACTTCTCTAACATGCACCAGACCAACTCATCACTCATGCCTTATTGTCTTCTGTCAGACCACGGTCAACAGACAGGTGTGCCTGTTAATAAATACTTCATACTCCCAGCAGTGTGAAATTAGGCTTCCAACATTTGCTTTAGTAGTTAGTCTGTAGAAAACCAGTAGAACAAGGAGCTCAAGTGACTGAGGAATTAATGCAGGAAGTTAGAATCTAGGCTTCATCCTCATTGGAATTAAAACAGGAGAGGTTGGGGATACTCAGCAGCTTCGCTAATGTTTGTAGAGAGAAAAGCAAAGTTAACGTTTCATGTCAGCACTTCCCCTCCCCAAAGAATTTTAATGAAAGAGACAGAGTCTGAAACAAAGTCTGTTGGTTTCCCATTCATCGTTACTAATTATTCTGTATTATTAGGTTAACTGGATTTTAAATCCCCCAGATAGTGCCACAGGATTTGAACATGTCATTTCTGGACACCAGTGCAGCCCTCAAGACTAGATGTGTTGTTAAAGTCACTTCCCAAAGTAGATGCATGTTCCAGCTTCTCCTTCACTTTGCATTATGTCATCCTTTTTTATGTCATACTACACAAATAAACAATTATGTTTTGAGTATGGCTCACTAGCAAGTATCAACATGCATTGAGAACATGGATGAAAACATTAGGACTGAGCTACCTAGCTGATTCTTAACATGCTAGTCCTCCAAAATTATCCAACAGCTTGAGGAAGTAAAGACATGCAAAACTGGGCATGTTACACCTTGCTCCAATTAGTTCATGTGCTCCCACTTATCTTGTGGCATCAGGTGAGCTTTAGACTTTAGAGATAAGGTGATAGAAACAGGCCATTCGGTCCACTGAGCCTGCGCCGACCAACGGTCACCCCGTACACTAACACTATGCTGCACACTATGGACAATTTACAATTTTACTGGTCAATTATCTTACAAACCTTTGGAATGGGGGAGGAAACCGAAGCACTTAGAGAAAACCCACAGGGAGAACGTACAAACTCTGGAAAGACAGCAACAGTAATCAGGATTGTACCCGGGTCTCTAGCGCTGTAAGGTAGCAACTCTACCATTGTGCCACTGTGCCACCCCTGTGAGCTGTAAGAGCAACTTGTTGGCTGCTCTTCTTATGGGCAGTCATTCACCCTGACTCATTATAGACGTCTTGCTCCACTCACTGCAGAAGTTTGCTGTAGCTGCGAAGTCCAATTTATTGTCATATGCACAAATACGGTGAGGCGCTGGTACAATGAAAATCTTTCATGCAGCAACATCGCAGGCACTTAGGCACAGACAAATGCACAAAATAATAAACAATACATAATATATACATAAATTACACGTAAAGCCAATGAAAAGAAATAAAGACTGTATAAAGAAACAAGACATTAGTGCAAAACATATTGAGAAAAAAATACAAGTCCATTGGTGGTGTAACAGGTGGTCCATAATATTTGTCATTTTCAAGGAGGATTAGGGTTATGTGGAGGAAGGAACGGCAGATGCTGGTTTAAACCGAAGATAGACACCCAGGAACTTGAAGTCTTAACAAATAGCAACATCCAATTAAGATCTGTGGATGAGGTAAGAAAAAAATAATTAAGGGCTTCTGAATTTAATATTAATGATTTGGATGAGGGAATTGAGTGCAACATCTCCAAGTTTGCGGATGACACGAAGTTAGGGGGGCAGTGTTATCTGTGAGGAGGATGCTAGGAGGCTGCAAGGTGACTTGGATAGGTTGGGTGAGTGGGCAAATGCATGGCAGATGCAGTATAATGTGGATAAATGTGAGGTTATCCGCTTTGGTGGCAAGAACAGGAAAGTAGACTATTATCTGAATGGTGGCCGGTTAGGAAAAGGGTAGATGCAACGAGACCTGGGTGTCATGGTACACCAGTCATTGAAAGTAGGCATGCAGGTGCAGCAGGCAGTGAAGAATAGCATTCATAGCAAAAGGATTTTGCGTATAGGAGCAGGGAGGTTCTACTGCAGTTGTACAGGGCCTTGGTGAGACCACACCTGGAGTATTGTGTACAGTTTTGGTCTCCTAATCTGAGGAAAGACATTCTTGCCATAGAGGGAGTACAGAGGAGGTTCACCGGACTGATTCCTGGGATGGCAGGACGTTCATATGAAGAATGACTGGATAGACTCGGCTTGTACTCGCTGGAATTTAGAAGATTGAGGGGGGATCTTATAGAAACTTACAAAATTCTTAAGGGGTTGGACAGGCTAGATGCAGGAAGATTGTTCCCGATGTTGGGGAAGTCCAGAACTAAGGGCACAGTTTAAGGATAAGGTGGAAGTCTTTTAGGACCAAGATGAGAAAAACATTTTTCACACAGAGAGTGGTGAATCTGTGGAATTCTCTGCCACAGAAGGTAGTTGAGGCCAGTTCATTGGCTATATTTAAGAGGGAGTTAAATGAGGCCCTTATGGCTAAAGGGATCAGGGGGTATGGAGAGAAGGCAGGTACAGGATAATGAGTTGGATGATCAGCCATGATCATATTGAATGGCAGTGCAGGCTCGAAGGGCCGAATGGCCTACTCCTGCACCTATTTTCTATGTTTCTATGAATTTACCAGGATTTTAATCGCATCATTGAGTGTTATGAAGCAAAAGGCAGCCATTGCAAATAAAAAAGAATGTTGAGAAAAGTTTAGTAGCAAAAGAGATTATGTGAGGCATCATTAATTCACTGGCATGTTTGAATCTTGCCTGGGCAGCTGGAACATTTAAATGCAATTAATTAAATAAATATAAGGTTTAAAGAGGAAACAAATAGTCATAATGTTACAACACATAATCCTCCGCCATTTCCGCCACCTCCAACGTGACCCCACCACTCGCCACATTTTCCCATCTCCCCCCATGTCTGCCTTCCGCAAAGACCGCTCCCTCCGCAACTCCCTCGTCAATTCTTCCCTTCCCTCCCGCACCACCCCCTCCCCGGGCACTTTCCGTTGCAACCGCAAGAAATGCAACACCTGTCCCTTCACCTCCCCCCTCGACTCCATTCAAGGTCCCAAGCAGTCGTTCCAGGTGCGACAAAGGTTCACCTGTATCTCCTCCAACCTCATCTACTGCATCCGCTGCTCTAGATGTCAGCTAATTTACATCGGTGAGACCAAGCGTAGGTTGGGCGACCGTTTCGCCGAACACCTCCGCTCAGTCCGCCTTAACCTACCTGACCTCCCGGTGGCTCAGCACTTCAACTCCCCCTCCCATTCCCAATCCGACCTCTCTGTCCTGGGTCTCCTCCATTGCCAGAGTGAGCAACAGCGGAAATTGGAGGAACAGCACCTCATATTCCGTCTGGGGTCCTTGCGCCCTTATGGCATCAACATTGAATTCCCCCAATTTGGCTAGCCTGTGCTGTCCCCTCCCCTTCCTTCACCCTCTAGCTGTCTCCTCCCACCCTCCCATCCGCCCGCCCTCGGGCTCCTCCTCCTCCCTTTTTCCTTCTTTCTTTCCCCACCCCCCATCAGTCTGAAGAAGGGTTTCGGCCCGAAACGTCGCCTATTTCCTTCGCTCCATAGATGCTGCTGCACCCGCTGAGTTCCTCCAGTAATTTTGTGTACCTATAATGTTAATCATGATACTACCAGATTATTGTAGAATTCTAGAAACAGCACAATCAGGCACATCAGACCACCAAATCGGCACTGACCAGCAATCACTCCTTATACCAACACTATCCTGCACACCAGGAACAATTTTACAATTTTACTGAAGCCAATTAACCTACAAACCTGTAAATCTTTGGAGTGTGGGAGGAAACCAGAGCACCTGGAGAAAACCCACTCGGTCACACGGAGAATGTACAAACTTTGTACAGACAGCACCCATAGTCAGGATTGAACCTGGGTCGCTGATGCTGTAAGGCAGTAACATTACCACTGCACCACTGTGCCACCCAAAATTTATGTACAGCAAGGATAGGATTCTCCTTTCTTTTCTCATCTGGTCCTCTTCTAATTCTAGACTCACCAAAATGGAGGCATCTTAATTTCTCCTCAGTTCAAGGGCAATTATTGATAATGTTAAGAGTGATTAAGAGTGTTACAGCATGGAAACAAGCTCTTCGGCCCAATTTGCCCACATAGGCCAACATGTCCCATCGACACTAGACCCACCTGCCTGCGTTTGGCCCATATCCTGTCCTTTCCATGTACTTGTCAAAATGTTTCTTAAAGATTACATTAGTATCTGCCTCAACTACCTCCTCAGGCAGCTTGTTCCACACACCCACCACTCTTCGTGTGAAAAAAATTACCCCTCAGGTTCCTATTAAATCCTTCCCCCCTCACCTAAAATCAATGTCCTTTGGTTCTCGATTCCCCAACTCTGGGCAAGACACTGCATTTACCCGATCTATTCCTCTCATGATCTTTCCACCTCTATAAGAGCAGCCCTCACCCTCCAGCACTCCAAGGAATAGAGGCCTAGCCTGCTCACCCTCTCCCTGTAGCCCCTCGAGTCCTGGCAACATCTTCGTAAATCTCTCTGTTCCCTATCCATCTATTGATATTGAATAAATATTGGCCTCAATGGGTATGTTCACAATTAATTTGTTCGACAAACAAGAACTAATCATATCGAGGTTGAACAAGGAGCTTATGTGAAAAAGAACATTTATGACAGCAAATGAAATGCTGAAAGATCTAACAGGTTTAGGCCTCATAGAGGGATACAAAGTGCTCCACGTGGTACATTCCAGTACAGTCTGCAGTCCTGACTTGGCATCCAAGTAAACTCATTCAGTCATGCTGTGAAAATCACAACCAACAGACAAAAAAGCCCATTTTGCATTGACAAAATGGAGGTGCTAGTCAGTCTGTGGTACGATCCGCTGACAAACAAAGAGCACATATATAGTGCTCCTCCTTTGAAATGATTTGTGCATGGCCTTGAAGCTGCCTATATTCCCTTGCATTTTGATCACTTTGTCTGCCTTGAAGGAATAATGCAGTTTAGAGCAATACGGTTGCTCGACTCAGAAGTTGATCTTATTATTTCGGGTAAGTTTTGATGCCAAACATCAGAGCAGAAAGAATAGCGCAAGGTACATCAATGCATCTCAGCAGAAGAGTAAAAGTAAAGAAGAATAAAGATTGTGGTTTATGACTGAAGTGGATATAATTTTATATTTAGCTTTGATTACTCACAGGCATAAATTCTGATCATTTGTTTCATTACAAAGGAGCTTATAGTTTTCCTTTTCATGCAAAAAGTTCTGTAGTATGGCCAATTATACAAATTGTGAAATTTATTTGACTCAACTGTGCACATGAAATAAATGGATTGTGCAAAGAAAAACTATTCTGGATCTTCAACATTAAGTTGATCTTTCTTCTAATGTAAAGGAAGGAACTGCAGATGCCGGATTACACCGAAAACAGGCACAAAAGGCAAGAGTAACTCAGCAGATTAGGTTAGGGTCGAGATCCTTCTTCAGACTCCTTTTCTCCAGGGATGCTGCCTGACCTGAGTTACTGCAGCATTGTCTGCCTATCCTTTCTCCTAATGTAGTTCTGTCGCAACAGATTCTAATACCGTCAAGTATGATAAATCAGTCACATTATTTTGAAGGCGGTAATCATTCTAATTATTTTGTTGCAAGCTTGGGATATGAGGAAATAAGATTTCATAATACAAAGAAAAGCAACAGTGGTACGGGCAATATTTGTTTCAGGCAGCCATGCATTGCCTAAACAAGCAACTCATTTCTATGTGGCTGAATCACCTGATCCACTCATGACTGAATTTTCTGAGTCACTGCCATATCCGTCCGTCAGGGTCTTTGAACAACTAGAAAATAATACTACCCGTGGTTTCCCTTGAAGTCTGCCAGTTTAGCTGATACTGTACCATTGTGCACAAAGGAAGGAAAAGATAAACTGAGTAACAAATAGGCAATCAGCCATACACAGCAATGGCCAGAGCATTGGAAGCAATGCTGTGCTGCCACACTTATAGCAATTCAGTTTAGTTTAGTTTATGGTGATGCCTACTGAGGTACAGTGAAAAGCTTTCGTTGCATGCTAATCAGTCAGCAGAAAGACTATACATGATTACAATCGAGCCATCCACAGTGTACAGATACATGATAACGGGAATGCCGTTTGGTGCCAGATAAAGTCCAATAAAATCCGATTAAAGATAGTCCGAGGGTCACCCTGCTATAGGAAGAATGTCGTTAAGCTACAAAGAGTGCAGAGAAGATGTACGAGGACGTTGCCAGGACTTGAGGGCCAGATGATGAGAGGTGATCTTAGAGAGAAGTGTGTAAGATTACGAGGGGAATAGATAGGATGAAGGCACAGAGTCTTTTACCCAGAATAGGGCAATCAAGAACCAGAATGAAAACCATGAAATTGTTGGATTGTCATTAATTTAAAAAAAAGTTCTGCAGAGAAGAATATCTGCAATGTTATATGTGACTCCACAGTAGCTAACACTTCCCAGATGAAATGGACAACTATTGGGTTCATCAGAGACACACAAATTAATCCTGTGAATAAAAATGGGTCAAAAATACATAATAACTAAATATATAGTTCATAAAAGTAAAATAAAAATCTGCAGATTAAAGAGAGTTATATATGATTACTCTGCCTCTTGAAATAGGCTTTGTTAATGATCATGTATACATTGTGGGTCCAGAATATGCAAGACATTCGGAAGAGCAACAAATTTGAAGGCTGGACAAGTTTTGTTCTTTTTGACAGAATAACATTTCTGGCCAAATCCTTTATTCTCCTTTAAAAAAATAACATTGGTGTCATAGAATTATACAACACAGAAACAGCACAGAAACAGGCCCTTCGGGTCAACATCCCCATGTCAACCAAGATGCTCCATCCCATGTTTGGCCCATATCCCTCTAAAACGTTCCTATCCATAACATTCCAATAATTTCATGAACGCTTTTCCACTAATTTTGTAATTCTTCTAACTCATTCTATAGGTCTTCTACCCTCAGTCATAAATTTATGGAGTCAAAAGCCTGGAAACAGGCCATTCAGCCCAACTTGCAAACGCCGATCAACATGCCCCATCCACACTAGTCCTATCTGCCTGCATTTGGCCCATATCCTTCTATACCCATCCTGTCTATGTTCCTGGCCAAATGTCTTTTAAAAGTTAAAGGTTTGTATGAAAACATTACATTGAACTGCCTGGCTTAGGTTTTGGTGAAGTCATCTGTATGCTCAATATTTGAAACTTTAGCTGGTGCGCACTTGATATCGTTTAGTATTAATGATCTTCATTTGGTTTGAAATTCCAACTATTCACCAACTATAAGAAAAAACAAATGCACCAGTGTTAATTTATACGATGAGAGAACCGAGTGTTGTTTATTTCTTGAAGGGTAGATGTTTTATAAATTGGTAGCAGTCATCAAAGGGCGGCACAGTGACATAGTGGTAGAGTTGCACCAGAGATCTGGGTTTGATCCTGACCACAGGTGCTGTCTATACGGAGCTTGCACCATCTCCCTGTGACCGGGTGGGCTTTCTCCAGGTACTCTGATTTCCTCCCACATTCCAAAGACGTGCAGGGTTGTAGGTTAATTGTCTTCTGTATATTGCACCCGGTATATAGAACAGAACTAGTATATGATCAGCCCAGACTCGGTGGGCCGAAGGGCCTGTTTCCATGCTCTATCTCTAAACTAAACTAAACTACATTAAACTAAAACGATTTTGCGGATAGGCTCAAGGTAGATTAAACCACAAGTTGTTTGGGATACAGTAGATGCAAATTGAAGCCTATTAATAAAACCTGTATCTAATACAGTTTACCGCAAGCATTTAGTCACACCCCTGATCAAAGGCAGACTTTCTCTTCAAATAATTGCTGGGCATATAAAAGATAATAAGGGAAAATGATAGATTTATTTAAGGGGTCACACTTTGAAGCTAGGTTTCAATTGCAATGACATTTCTGAAAAATATAAGCAAATATAGGTTTCATTATTTCCTTAGATAACTCATGAATCAATAAAGCCAGCAACTAAGTCAAATTAGGGTCAGCGATGATACATTGTTGGAAGAGAAAGGATCCACAGTTTTCCCCTTGAAGAATAACTTCTGTCAGGAGTGCTTCCAGACAATTTGAAAATTGCAACTATTACTCTGCTGTTCAAGAAGGAAGCGAAGCAGAAGAGTGGAAACTATAGGCCAGTTAGCCTGACGTCAGTGGTTGGTAAGATATTGGAGTCCATTATAAAGGATGAGGTTTCTGCGTACTTAGAAGCTCATGATAAAATAGGCCGAAGTCAATGGATTTTTAAGGATGAGATTGACAGATTCTTGATTAGTAAGGGGGTCACGGATTAAGGGGAGAAGGCAGGAAAATGGCGTTGAGAGGGAAAGATAGATCAGTCATGATTGAATGGTGGAGTAGACTTGATGGGCCAAATGGCCTGATTCTAATCCTATAATTTATGACAAAATATGCAGATTACATGTCCCCCATTTACCTTTACTGCTGATATTTATTCCCTCCTGTTTTTGGATGAAGGGGGCAAAGATGAAAGCGAGGGCTCTAATTTTAGTGGCCACTAAAAGACATTATACAATGACATCCCCATTGAGGTGTGATCAGATGGAGCACTGCAGAAGATTTAATTTTAAAGGTCTATACAAAAAGGCAACCTAACACTCTCCTGAGTTGATGAACTGTTTATGGTTGCTTTTTGCTCTCTTAATAACCCAACATTATTACTCAGCTAGTAGATTACATATTTTGAGTTGATGCAGTTAGTTTTGGTGCTGAACTAAAAAGAATGATATAATCCCAATGCAAAATTACCAGCACTGGATTTTAGCAAGTGATGAGGGATGACTTTGAGGAGGTGGTGTTTCATAGACTGGTTGGTAACAAGTGCCAATTTTTAACTGCTTTTAATTAACTGGTTCTATTGTTCAAACAAAAACATGGCTGATGAGCGCTGCTTCCGGGCAAATGGGGAAACACAAGAGTTCTAAGATGTGTTGTATCCGCCAGCACTTCAAGATGATGTTGTACTTTACATTTATGCCAACCACATGTTGATTCCCAGTCTTCCACACTCTCCCAAACTGCCAGCATTTCTTACAGTGAACCTTGCCAGAGAGTGCAATAAATAAAGATTGGAATGCCAGAAATGCTGGACGGCTGACCCTGGTGAGGGAGTAGCAGAGACGGGGAAGGGAGGGCTTGCAGCTCTCACCTAAAGTTCAAACACACATGATTGCAGCAGAGGTTTGTCAAAATAGGTCAGGCCACAAACCTGACTAGCTTTCTCTTCTTTAACCCTGGATTGCTATAACCAGTTGCAGCCCCCAACAGAAACGAAGAGGATACTGATTGGTGATGATCAGTCATGATCACATTGAATGGTGGTGCTGGCTCGAAGGGCCGAATGGCCTACTCCTGCACCTATTGTCTATTGTCTATTGTCTATTGTCTATTGATAGACACACAGTGTGCAGGAAGGAGCTGCACATGCTGGTTTATACCAAGTATAAATACAAAGTGCTGGAGTAATTCAGTGGCCCAAAATGTCACCCATCCTTTTTCTCCACAATTCCTTGGTTCTAGAAATCAGGAGGATCCATATTAACTAGAAAGTGAATAAAAAGCTTTCAAGATCTGACATTATTTGTCACAGGTCACACAGTGCAAACCTTATTTTTGGTTTATACTGTGTGAGATTGTAGTTTCTTGCTGTTTATGTTTGAATAAACGCTCACATTCTTCCTTCTTTGCAACTGTTTCTTGTACCAATTGGATAAGCCATGCAGTAAAGAACTGAATATGGCTTGGAATTGTAAATTTGTGTTGGCTTCCCTCAATAAAATACTTTTGCCAATCTACCACCTTATAGAATATAGAACAGTACTGCACAGGAGCAGGCCCTACCATCCACAATGTTTGTACCAAACATGATGCCTAGATGAACTGATCTCATCTGCCTGCAAGTGATGCATATCCCGCCATTCCCCTTAAATATATGTGCCAATCTAAAAGCTTCTTTTCGTACTTGCCTTCACCACCAACCCGGCAATGCGTTCCAGGTCTCCATCCCCATCTGTGTAAAAAAACATGCCCCTCACATCTCCATTGTATTTTCCCCCTCTCAACTTACAGCTATGTCCTATATAACTAGTTGGAACAGAAGCATGTCCGTAGGGGCAGACAATATATTTAGATAATTGCAAGCAAATCTAGTTCCTCCAACATACATCTGTGTTTCAAACCAGGTAAAGCATGATAAGTCGAGGGAAAAAAACATCAGTCTGAAGAAGGGTCTCGAACTGAAACATCTCCCATTCCTTCTCTCCAAAGATGCTGCTTGTCCCATTGAGTTTCTCCAGCCTTTTGTGTCTATCCTCGATTTAAACCAGCATCTGCAGTTCCTACACATCTAAATGTTCTGTTTGCCAACATCCTTGAATGCTATAGATGGTCAGCATTTAACTTCATGTGTAAGTAATAAGCATAACAGCTAATGCTTCATGACAGTTTCACAGTTTTAACAGTCTGAAAACTACAGGTAACAAATGAAATAAGAATCCCCTTTGACCTGGGTTAACTATAAATCTGTAATGCAGTAATTGAGTCCATTTGGCTGTTGAAGAAAATAATTAAACTCCTCTGGTTAAATTGGAAACAAGACTTTTTTCATCCATATGTGCATGGTTAATTACAGGTTGCATCTGACATTGCTTGAAAACTGAGACAAGACAGGTGCCTGGATGATAAATTATATGTTACGTGAAGTCGATGATGTTTAGCCCTTGAATTCAGTGCAAGTTCAAAATGAACACTGGAGGTGTTGAAGTGAAAGTGAAATATAGATATGACAGACAACTTGATTAGATTTCTTTTGTAAAGTGCCGTGATAGCTTTGATTTCCATTGGCAGATTAAGATGTTCATAAATTCGTTAGTCATGAGAGCAGAATTAGGCTGTTCAGCCCATAGATCATGGCTGATCTATCCTTCCCTCTCAACCCCATTCTCCTGCCTTTTCCACATCACCCCTGACGCACTTGCTAATCAATAATCTGTCAATTTCCACCTTAAAAATACCCACTGACTTGGCCTCCACAGCCATCTGTGGTAAATGAATTCCATGGATTCACCACCCTCTGACTAAAGCAATTATTTCTCATCTCCCCTCTAAAGGTACCTTTTATTCTGAGGCTATGCCTTCTGGTCATTGACTCCCCCACTAGTTTAGTTTAGTTTGGTTTAGAGATACAGTGCAGAAACAGGCACTTCGGATCACCAGTGATGGCATGGGTCCATGTTGACGCCAGCTGCCTTTTTGAGGCAGCATCTCGTATAGATCCTTTCAATGATGGGGAGGTCAGTACCCATGATGGACTGGGCAGTGTCCACCAATTTTTGTAATCTCCTTTATTCCTCGGCATTTGAGTTGCTGAGCCATGCCATGATGCAACCAGTCAATATGCTCTCTACCGTACACCTGGAGAATTTCAAGAGAGTTTTCGTTGCCATAGTGAATGTTCTTAATTTTCTGAGGAAGGATCTTCAGGGCACCACAGGACAGACCTTCAGAGAAATGCACGGCCAGGAACTTGATGTTATTGACTCTATGCAGCACTGACCCGTTGATGCATACACTTTGTTGGATCCTTGGCCTTCCTCCTCTAAAATCAACAATCAGCTCCTTGGTCTTACTGACGTTGAGAGCAAGGTTGTTGTTCTGGCACCATTCAATCAGATAATCTCCCCTGTATACTCTGATCATTCTCTTTCCACTGGATGCCAACAGTAGATGGCATATCATGCCCAGTATCGGCATAGAAAGAACAGACGTACGTATCTGAATCTATTAATAACATACTATTTGAAACACACTATAATTGAACATCTGGATAGCAAGGCCACTTAAGTCAGGCTCATATTTATTGACAGTGTAGGGGTTTCGTTTCCCTTTACTCCACTTCGGGCCCAACTGCCCGAGTTATTCTCTCCCCTGTCGGAGGGTCAAACGGCCACCACTCCACTCGAGCGGTTTCCAAGAGAGAGAATACAACAAAAGGGATTCCCCTAGGTTCTAAACCTCGGAATTATGGTGGGATATGATAAAAGGTTGAATTGACCAGAGTGTGCTGATGAGAGAAAACAGAAACCAAGACGGACTCAAAGCAAGTCTAAAATTTACAGGCTTTATTAAACAATGAGAAATCGAATCTCACCAACACTACATAATACGTGGCTAAACTTATGTTTTAAACTAAGACTATGGACGGAAAACTATTGGGCACGTCGTAAAACTTACTTTACACAATTTTACTTGCAAGTATACTCCCCCTTTACCTTTCTCCTCTCAACCTCCTAT
This sequence comes from Amblyraja radiata, assembly GCF_010909765.2. Classification (NCBI taxonomy): domain Eukaryota; kingdom Metazoa; phylum Chordata; class Chondrichthyes; order Rajiformes; family Rajidae; genus Amblyraja; species Amblyraja radiata. The sequence goes on along the minus strand of NC_045970.1, from coordinate 31,567,827 downwards.
TTCGGGAACTTCACCAGGTCACCGGGATACTCACAGCTAGGTCGATGCAGGCTCACGAGCCGTCCAGCAGAGCAGAAAAGAGAGCGAGTTCTGGCTTGACTCTGGCTTTTATACCTGAGTTTCCTTTGAAACCCCCAGGTGGTCCTCTGGATAAAAGGGTTCTTTTGATGTTTCCCAGTTTCGATCTGGCATGAACAATAGGCTTCCGATGATAAGGGGTTTGCTGATGTCATGATCCCTCAGCCTGATCGTTATCCCATCGCCTACATGGGCTCCCATTGTCCTGATGGATGGGTCATCCACGATGGTGATTGTGCTTGCTGCTGGCCTGTTTACCACCGTCTGCTGAGGCTTGGTAGCTTCCTTTGTGTTTCCAAGATAATCTCGTTATCTCCGTCTCAGCCTTTCCTGCCCACACCATTCGCATAGTTGTGTGATGCCCAAGTCCACAGGCCAGACAGGTTTGAAACTTGAAACTGATTCTTTCTGTGGATTGGGGTGTTTTCCGTAGCAGCCAGCAAATTTGTCTTTTTAAAATGTCCATGTCCTTATCCGAGTTCTTCCATCATTTTGGAGGATTTGCCCCAATAACTTACATGCCCCTACGATACGTCCAGGCTTGCACGGACCGTATCGATTGACAAAGTTAGTGGGCAATCCTCCAGCCTCAAGAGCTGTAAACACTCCTGGTGAGAAGGTGAAATTATGTACCCCGAAAGCCCCCTTAATTGCTAAACTAGGCCCTCGAAGCACATTAACTTACACTATACACCTTTTACTTTACATCAATCCCACAAACCATACAGTACCCTCACGACCATTCCCTGAAAATGCAGGGATTACAACATATGTACAAAAACTATTGCACTAGAGTACAGACATTTTACAATGATGGGGTGTCGTTACGGTGACGTCGGGCGGCTCGATTTACCAGCTGTTGTAATTTGGCCATCCTCCTCCGCCTTTTAAATTTGCAATTAATGCATCTGTTATGGTCTACTTTTCCACAGCACATCCCTTCGATGCAGCCGACGTTCCCGTACTGTCCATCCCTGTACTCCCCTGTAGCTATACAAAACCCTATATCTAATTACGCTAACTACATCTACTTACACACAAACCAATGCTATATACAACGCCACCCGTCTCCGGGTGGCCAACTCATAACTGGTCCCCGTCACGCTGGGGCCACCCCTCTGGTGGGCCCACCCGTGCAGGCCAGAACTCCTCCTGTCGAGGGGCCTGACTGCCCCTCACCTCCCTTTGCACTACGGGGTTTCGAGATACCGCTACGTTCCCTGTGGAGACTGGGCTCCCTCCAGTTGCACTCCGTAGTGCCCTGTTTCGGCCACTCTCCTTCCCGGCCCTCCTGTGGCCGGCCCTAGCCCTAGGTTTAATTAGGGATGGGGACCACCTTACTGGGGGTTTAGGGACCCTGTCACTCCTACGTCTGACCAGGGGTTCCCACACCAGAGGTGATACCTCCATCTTCTCTGCTTCTGCTAGTTCTGCCTCTCTTAGGCAGTCTACGGTACCTGCCTGCAGAGGGCTGGAGTCAGCTTCCTTCTGTGCTGCTTCCAGTCCTCACCCTGGAACACAGCTGGCTACTTCAGGCTGACTACCTGTGGACTCACCTGGCTCCCCTACGGTTTCCACATCAACCCGGGTCTGTTCCTGATCCTGTTCTCTGACATGTACCCCTTTCTTACTTTTCCCTGCCCTTGTGGGGTCAAACAATTTACACTGGTTGATGTGGAACAATTTGACTCTACGGGGAAGCTGAATGGCATACACCATGGGACTGGCTTTGTCCACTATGTTGTATGGGCCCGCATACAAGGGTTCAAACACCCCTACCCTAGCATATCTCCTGACCATTACCTGGTCTCCCACTGCCCACTCGCAATGCCTGCGAGGCTCCAGCAGTAGCTTGTTTCTTTGGTGCTGGGCCCCCATGTTTCTGGCTGCCTGCCAGTGAACCTGCCTAAGTTGTTCAAATAGCTTCTTGGCAAACTTGTCCCAGTTCACTTCCCCGAGCTGTCCCTGTTAGGGCTGGGACCATAACGTGCATAGGTGTTCTCATGACCAGGCCCGTCATAAGCTCATGGGGAGAGTACCCCGTACTCCTGGACTGGCTGGCCCGAATCCCCATAAGGACCAGGGGTAAAACCTCCACCCACCGGTTGGGTGAGTCCCCTGTTTCCTTCCTTATCCTTTCCTTTATTGTCCGGTTCAACCGCTCTACCGGACCTGAGGACTGGGGGTGGTAGGCCACATGCCACTTGGCCTTGATGCCCAGTATTCTAAGGGTGGACTGCATGACCTGTCCTGTGAAATGGCTCCCCTGATCTGACTCCACGAACTGTGGGAGTCCCCACCTGGTGAACACCTCCCTAACCAGGATTTTTGCCGTACCCATAGCGGTGGCTGCTCTGCAAGGGAAGGCCTCTACCCATTTTGAGAACATATCCACAAGGACTAAGCAGTACTTGTAACCCCCTTGAGCGGTTGGAAGGGGTCCGATGTAGTCGATTTGAATCGACTGCCATGGCCCCTCCACCCTCCCGATGTGTCCCATGGAAACCTTCCTTTTCTGGGGGTCTGGGTTGTTTGCTGCGCAAACCAGACAGTTTGCACAAAAGTCGCGAACGTCTTCCCTGAGCCCTGGCCACCATCCTGCCATCTCTACTCGCTGCCATGTGGTCTCTGGCCCGGGGTGACCTGCCCCTGGACCCTCATGGGCTAGTTTAAAAAATTCGCTTCTGTACAGGGAAGGCACTACCCACTTATCTCCCTTGAATAACATGCCTTCCTTTACTGACATGTCTTTACCCCCATACGGTCCCTCTATTTTCTCCTGCCTGCAAATGGCTGCTGAGGCAGCCTTTAAAATAGGGTCTTGTGCCTGGACCGTGGTCAGGTCCGGAGCCAAAACCACTCCCGCACTCTCCTTTTCTCGAGGCTGCTCCCTGGCTCCAGCTACCTGTCCTTCCTCATAAGGGGTCCCATGCTTTCCCACTCCTAGCTCCTTCTCTGGCCAAGCAACCCGCCCTCTGATTTCCCTTTCCCCGTGGCTCCGTTTTGGAATGGTCCTTCACCTTATGGATATATCTATCCCCGCCCTTCCCTACGGCTGCTACAATCCTCTCTAATAGGGGTTTAGTGGTCAGGGGCTTCCCGTCCGATGAGGTGTACCCTCGGCGGGACCAGATGGCCAGATATTCCGTGCAGGAATTGCATGTGAACATGCTGTCCGAACATATGGTGTATGGAGTGTGGAAACGCTCGGGATGGGTCACCACGTACATTACCACCGCCAGCTCGGCCTGCTGGGCGCTTAACGTATGTGGGAGTTTAAGAGCTAGGGCTATCTCTGCCTCGGGGTCCCAGATCCCACAGCCTGTGAGCCGTATGCCCTCGGACACGAAACTGGACCCGTCCACGTATATTTCCCTACCCGTGGGATGTAATCCTGCTCTAAGCCCAAAGTCCACCTCCCATACCCCTTCCACCGAGCAATGGTGTGGCTCCCCTGGGTACACCAAATTGGCTGTGAGCTTGGGCTCACATAGCCTCTCAACCCGTAAGGCCATTTGGGAAAGGAGAAGGGTCCAGCGAGTGATCCTCGCACTGCTAACGGTCCCATCCTTAATCCGACCGTCCAGCAGCATCTGGGTTGGGGTATGGTGGGTCAGGAGGGTTATGGGGGACATTCTTATGAAGACCTGTACCCTCTTCACTGCCCAGTATGTGGCTAGCAGGTGCCGCTCACAGTTTGAATAGGACCTTTCTACCTCTGTGAGGACTCTGGAGGAATACACCACTGGCCTTAACGTGCCGTGCCGTTCCTGGAGGAGCACTGCGCTCAGGCCATCGCTGTTTGCGGCTACCTCCAGGAAAAATTCCTCCCTGTAGTCAATGGCTCCCAGAGCTGGGGCCTTTTGCAGGTCCCGCTTCAAATGGACGAATGCCGACTCGCACCGCTCATCCCACTCCCACTCTACCCCTTTGCGTAGCAGCCGGTGCAGAGGTGTTGCGGTTGCGGCATAGTCCTCTATAAAGTCTCGGCAGTAGCCCGTGACTCCCAGAAATGATCTTACTCCCCCCACGTCCGTTGGGACTGGGAGTTCCTGCACTGCACTTGTAACCCTATCTGTGCCTTCTTGGGATTTATTTTTAAACCGCTCTTACAGAGCAGCTCCAGAAGTTCATTTACTAGGGGCCCATGTTCCTCACTGGTGTCCGTGAATAGCAAAATATCGTCCACATACTGGACGATCTTGTGGGGCTCACTAAATTCCTTTAAACATTCCGCCATACATTGGTGGAAAATGCTGGGGCTATTGTGGAACCCTTGGGGAAGACAGTTCCACGTGTACTGCTGCCCCTTGAATGTGAAAGCAAATTTGTACTGGTCTTCCTTCCTGACCGGGATAGACCAGAAACCGTTCGAGATGTCTAGCACAGTAAATACAGATGCAGACGCTGGAATTTCCGCTAATAGGTCTGCTACAGCTGCCACAGTTGGTGCGCAAGCCGGAATATTCTTATTCAGGACCCTATAATCTACCGTGGCCCTCCAGGAATTGTCTGGCTTCCGTACGGGCCAGAGCGGTGAGTTCACGTGGGTGGCTATGGGCCTCAAAACGCCTTGCTTAACCAGTGAACTCAGGGCGACTTCTAAGTCAGCCTCCGCTTCTCGGGGAAAATTATACTGTTTCTGCGGTCGGGACATGGGATCCCCGTCTATCCTGACCTCTGTTCCTGTGACCCTTCCACAGTCGTGCTTGTGAGTAGCAAATGCGGCCAAATTTCACTTAACATGGCCTCGATACTCTGTCGGGGTCTGCCTCACTAGGACCTCTAGATCGTACCCCTCTCTGGGCTTCACGACACACAGAGCCCCTCTCTCTGGTGCCCTCTCGATGACCATTACCTCCTTCTCTCTCTCAGCCCCTTCTCCTGCCGCCCCACAAACAGTGGTTCCTCGGGTCCACCAGGACCTGGTGGGCCACTATAAAGTCGGCGCCTAGTATCCACTTTCCCTCCTGCTCCCAACTCATCAGGACGCATTTCCACTGCGCCTGGAATGCTCCTAATTGAATGGACAAGGGAACAGAGAAAAACCCCGTCTTCTCGTTTCCCATAAAACCGACAAGACTATAGGGTACCCCACTAGATAGAGGGGATGTACGGGGATTGTCCATGTGGACAATAGTACTGGAAGCACCTGTGTCCAGCAGGTAACTCCCGACCACATCCTGGACCTCCATCTTGACCCAGGGTCTCCCACATGGGCCATACTTTAACGGGCATAGGAATGTGGGCTGTTTCGCTGGCAGTCATAAAGGGGCCGGGGGTGCGGATACGGGCGCGCCCTGGCCTGTTGCCATGGCTACCTGTCCGGACCCTCCTGCCTTGGACTGCAAATAGGTCAATAGATCTCTTATATCTATTGTTACCGGGGTCCTATCCCCCACTGCTCTACTTAGGTTTCTGCACTCCCTCTTGTAGTGCCCGGGCTTCCCACACCCGTAGCACACCAGCCTCATCTCGGAAGAGGTCCGGCTGCCTTCCTGTTTCCACTGCCTCCTTTTGGGGGGTGCCGGTACTATTTCGTGCACCTTGCCCTTAAAGGGCTCCTCCTCACTTCTCTCCCCATTGCGATACGCAAGGGTGAGCTTCCTGATCACCTCCGCCTCTTTAGGTTTGGGTCAGCTGGGTCGAACCAGTGCTCGGCCTTTGCCCTAACTCGCGGGAAGCAATTTGCCACCAGAGTCTTCAGCCAGTGAGCTGTTCTCTCATCTAAATTCTGCCTATCTAAAGGCATCCCACACGCTCCCTCATACACTGCCCACAGCCTGTCTGCGAACATGTCCGGGGACTCAGCTACCTGCTGCTTCGTCTCCCCCACCCTGGTGAAAGGACTACCCTGATTCAACCCCATGGCCTCCAGAACCGCTGTCTGTGCCGCTACCCATGTTTCAGGTCTTCCCCCTTCCCTGGAGGTCACCGCCTTGCATAGGTATGAATCTAGGGTCATCAGTAGCAGCTTTACCCGTTCTACCTCATCGCAAACGTTTATGTCGGCTGCCTGCTGCACCTCCATAAAATGCAATGACGGGTCTCCCGCCCTGGTTAACCTGGGAACCTGAGCCACCATCCCCCTCAGCACATGTGCCCCATGGGGAATGATGATATCACTCTCTATGGGCCCCCTATCTGCCTGCCCTACCGGGGGACCATATTTCCTTTGCCGTGCCGGGCACATCTGCCCTACCCGGGGCTGTTGCCCCTTTACCCCCGGCTCTCCCACCATGATCGGTAACCCCACCACCTCGTGGTGTGCTACACATGGCGCGGAAGCCGCTAACTGAGGGTGCTCTCCCGCCCCTCCTTGGGCCTGTCCCTCCCCGGACAACCCGAACCCCACCTGCCGACCCGGACCTATCCCCGGCGCCTCAGGAGGCGGTCTATTCCCCTTTGCCCCTGGGGCATCATCTGCTGAGTGAAGCCCTCTGCCCCCGGGGGACCCCCCTGGTCCTACCAGGTGAACCCGTCCCCTAGTCTTGGACAGAGTCTCCTCCAGCTGCGCTATCCTCGCCTGGCAAGGCCCGTGATCACTATCCCCTAGCTCGCTACGGGCCACCCTGTATGCTGCTTGGATATCTTGGAACTTTCCCTCCAGCTCCCTGCACTTCTGTGTACTCTGAGCCAGGAGTTCCTGGGCGTTCCGTTCCCTCTCCTTTGCCTCTACCACTTGGCAATGGAGGAATTCCTGGGCATTTCTGTGGGACTCCCTCACCTGCAAGATACACTGCCTGGCTTCACTGAGTTCCTCATATAGCCCTTCCCCTTCTCTAGCGCTTTCCTCAGCGCTGGCCCTAGCTTCTCTCAGTAGCTCTTCCAGACTATCTACCTGTCTCTGCATTTTTGCTACCTGCTGTGATAGGCACGCTAGCCAAACTGCCTTTTCCTGCCCTTTATTATACGCTTTGCTTTCCGTCCATTGAGCAGCAGCGGCTGCAGGCTGCTGTGCTGTCAACAATGCTATCACCCATTGTTTGGTGAGATTGATCTTTTTAAATAGATAAGAGGAGATTCTCTCCTCCATCTTGCTACGTTCTCTCACCCCCTCTGGCAAATCACATATCCCAAACCACCGAGGTCCTGCCACGGTCGCCATTCTGTAGGGGTTTCGTTTCCCTTTACTCTACTTCGGGCCCAACTGCCCGAGTTATTCTCTCCCTTGTCGGAGGGTCAAACAGCCACCGCTCCACTCGAGCGGTTTCCAAGAGAGAGAATACAACAAAAGGGATTCCCCTAGGTTCTAGACCTCGGAATTATGGTGGGATATGATAAAAGGTTGACTTGACCAGAGTGTGCTGATGAGAGAAAACAGAAACCAAGACGGACTCAAAGCAAGTCTAAAATTTACAGGCTTTATTAAACAATGAGAAATCAAATCTCACCAACACTACATAATACGTGGCTAAACTTATGCTTTAAACTAAGACTATGGACGGAAAACTATTGGGCACGTCGTAAAACTTACTTTACACAATTTTACTTGCAAGTATACTCCCCCTTTACCTTTCTCCTCTCAACCTCCTATTTCGGGAACTTCACCAGGTCACCGGGATACTCACAGCTAGGTCGATGCCGGCTCACGAGCCGTCCAGCAGAGCAGAAAAGAGAGCGAGTTCTGGCTTGACTCCGGCTTTTATACCTGAGTTTCCTTTGAAACCCCCAGGTGGTCCTCTGGATAAAAGGGTTCTTTTGATGATTCCCAGTTTCGATCTGGCATGAACAATAGGCTTCCGATGATAAGGGGTTTGCTGATGTCATGATCCCTCAGCCTGATCGTTATCCCATCGCCTACATGGGCTCCCATTGTCCTGATGGATGGGTCATCCACGATGGTGATTGTGCTTGCTGCTGGCCTGTTTACCACCGTTTGCTGAGGCTTGGTAGCTTCCTGTGTGTTTCCAAGATAATCTCGTTATCTCCGTCTCAGCCTTTCCTGCCCACACCATTCGCATAGTTGTGTGATGCCCAAGTCCACAGGCCAGACAGGTTTGAAACTTGAAACTGATTCTTTCTTTGTGGATTGGGGGTTTTTCCGTTGCAGCCAGCAAATTTGTCTTTTTAAAATGTCCATGTCCTTATCCGAGTTCTTCCATAATTTTGGAGGATTTGCCCCAATAACTTACAACAGTAGCTCCATATTCATCACCATAATTTCAACCAAATATTTCCAAATTCCTCAACCTAGGACTCAGCACCCGTTCTGCAACAGGATGCTTGATTTCCTGACTCAATGAAGCACAATCAGTGAGAATAGGCAATAAAGTACCCACCGTAATAATTCTCAACAACAGTAACATAAAATAATGTATTCCCGTCCCCTTACTCTACTCATGACTGTGCAGCCAAATTCTACTCTCACGCTATTTACAAGTTTGCAGGCGATACCATAGTAGCGGGCGGGAACTTGTACAATGACGAGAGGGAGCATAGAAAGGAGATGGAGAGCTCAGTAACATGGCATCAAGACAAAACTCTCTCCCTCAACATCAGCAAACCAAAGGAGCTTGTCAGGAAGCTGGGTAATAAACATGCACCAGTCAGCGTCAATGGTGCTGAAGTGGAGATGGCACAGAATCTTCAAGTTCCCAGGCATAAATATCATCAACAATTTGTTCTGGTCCAACCATATTAACGCTATAGTGGAGAAAGTACACCAACATCGCTACTTCCTCGGAAGGCTAAAACAATTCCAATTGTATCCAATGACTCATCAATTTCTACAGATGGACCCTAGAGAGCATCCTATTGGGATGGCAACTTGCTTTGGCGACTGTTCAAGCCGAGGACCACAAGAAATTGCAGAGTTGTGGATGCAGTTCAGTCCAAACCAACATAGCCCCCCCCCCCCCCCCCAATCAATTCCATCTGCACTTTATGCTGCCTAGGGAAGCAGCCAATATAATCAATTATACCCAAGTCATCCCTTCTTCTCCCCTCCTCCATCAGGCAGAAGTTACTAAAGTTTGAGTGCGCGTATCAGCAGGTGTAAAAAGCAACTTCCATCCCACTGAACATAACTCTGATAAGCTAACTGATCCACCAACCTACCTTGTAGCAACCCCTGCACTTTATCTTAAACTGCACTTTTGCGTTAAATGTAACACAATATTCTGCACTCTGGTATCTCTTTGCAATACCCCTTGTACTTTATGATTGTACTTCCTGATTGTATGATAGGATTTGTCTCTTTACTCTGTTCGAGCAGATTGACATTGTATTATCCCAAATTATATTTACTTTTTAACTTTAAAAACATTACTCTCTTTCTTACTGTTACTAGAAATGCAAAGGCATTGTTTCAGTTAATTAGACTTCTCTATGTTTATTTGGCAATAATTAACAAAGAAGTGAAAAGAAAGCACAAAAATCATGGCACATATTTTAACACTCAAAAGCATGTGGTTTGGGATTAGATCAGACATTAAAATTGTACGAATCTCAGCTCCAAACCACCCACTGGGACAGATTTCTGGCAAATAATGGGAAACCCAGGATGTGCAGAGTAGACTTTGAATATTCAATGATGCTGTCTTAACCTGTTTTACAGATGTGTGTGCCAGACCACAGGAAACCTAATTGCTCAAGCAAGGAGAGGAGAACTTTGAGGACAGGAGAAGGCACATGGCACAGCAGTAGAGTTGCAGCCATGCAGCACTAGAGACCCGGGTTTGATCCTGACTATGTGTGTTGTCTGTGCGGAGTTTGGACCTTCTCCCAGTGACCACGTGGGCTTTCTCCGGGTGCTCCGGTTTCCTCCCACTTTTCAAGGCCATACAGGTTTGTAGGTTAGATAGACACAAAAAGCTGGAGTACCTCAGCGGGACAGGCAGCATCTCTGGAGAGAAGGAAATGGTGACGTTTCGGGTCGAGACCCTTCTTCAGACCCTTCTTGCAGACTGAAGAAGGGTCTTGATGCGAAACGCTGCCATGCCTTCTCTCCAGAGATGCTGCCTGTCCCGCTGAGTTACTTCAGAATTTGTGTCTATCTTCGGTTTAAACCAGCATCTGCAGTTCATTCCTACATCATATAATCTTCTGCCTATTACTAATGTTATCAGTTTGATCAGGGATATACGTTACTGCTTGCCAGTGAGGAGGGGCATGTTTGCTTTCTTTTGATCACCACTAAGCTTTTCTAAGCCTTTGTACCACTCCTGGAATTAGGAATGAGAAACCCTGGGGATAAATCTGCCCAACCTAAAAACTTCCTCTACATGTATCAGGAGGTGAGTCACATCCTAGCTCTTGACTTGCTCTTGTGGCCAAAGTACTTATGTGGTTGGCTTGGGTAGATTTCTGATCTGGTCTAGTGGTCCCCAGAATATTGATGATGACCATTGAATATTAAGGTGATGATTTTATACTTTCCCTTGTTGAGGATGGTCATTAATAATGTTGTGTGAAGCGAATGTCATCCAGAAGAATTAAATGTTGTTCTGCCCTCTGTTAGTTTTCCCTTTGAGTTACCTGCTGTGCTTGAGTGTAATTGTATTCACATCTGATATGATTTGCTTGTTTTCTCTATTGGATCAGAATTACACTTGCCCATCTGTATGTGGTCACGGACGGTCTCATTATCTGCGAAGCTGCAACCAGAACTAAACATTGCATAATCAACAGCAAAAAACCCTACTTTGAAATGTAAAATGGAAGCGAGGTCATTGATGAAGCAGCTGGAGATGGCTGGGGCAATGTCCTGGGACATTGCCCTGAAGCTGGAGCTGAGGGGATTGACTACCAAGACCAACCACACTTCCCTGCTATCTACATAACTGGGGGAAATTACAGACAGCCATGCTTTAATATTAAGATCATATTCCAGGTCAACTTGTCACCTTTATCAATAAAAGCACAATGACGTTGAAGAGGGTATATGTAGCTGGAGAACAACAACGTAGTCATCACAAATAACACAAATGTAAGGTGATGCCTCACCGGCTTTTGCGGGCAGCACAGTCGTGCACCGGTAGAGTTGCTGCCTTACAGCACCAGATACCCGGGTTGGATCCTGACCACGGGTGCTGTCCGTATGGAGTTTGTACATTTTCCTGTGACCGCTTGGGTTTTCACCAGGTGCTCCAGTTTCCTTCCACATTTCAAAGACGTGCAGGTTTATAGGTTCATTGGCTTCTGCAAATTGTCCCTAGTGTCTAGGATAGAACTAGTGTAGAGATGACTGTTGTCAGCGGGGATTCAGTGGGCCGGAGGACCTGTTTTCACGCTATATAAAGTTATAAGGTCATAAGTGATAGGAATAGAATTAGGCCATTCGGCCCATCAAGTCTACTCTGCCATTCAATTATGGCTGATCTATCTGTCCCTCCTAACCCCATTCTCCTGCCTTCTCCCCATAACCCCTGACACCAAACTCTAAACTGAACTAAACTAAACTGCATAAGATAAAAATGACTTGTCTTCTGCCTATAACTCTATTGACTTGAAACTGCATGATGGCTCATTTGTTTTGTGGTGAAATAATTTAGCTGTGAAAATCTCAACTGGGCTTTGATAAAACGTGGGATTTTCCCTCTTTGAGCCTTCGCTGGGGAGATCAATCACCTGGAACTTCTCTCCAAGAATGCAGCTTCCTGTTGCATCCATGCACTGGTGCAAACACATTGGAAGATGTGTAGAGTTGTGGCAAAAAACAAAGGTTTTTTTCCCCCTTATTGGGCGTGTGAGCACATCATGATGGGAAAACAGGAGCCATGAATTCCCTCACAAAGCATTCCCCACTTTTCACAGCTGATTTACAAATCGCAAATATATTAGGCTGATTGCTCAGTCTTGGCCAAAACTGCTGGAAAGATCCCAAAGTGTAAAAGTGACTCAATAAGAATTGTATTGCAAATAAAAGGAGACAAATAATACAGGAGTGGAATATCTTTCCCTAAGTTCTGCTGTGGGGAACAGTTTGACAGTGTAAAGAGAGTGGTTTTCAGCACCAGGGTTCCCTGCTGTTTTGGACATCCTTGTGCAACACTCTGCCTTGACCCCTTTTCCATGTTTCTGAGGAAATAGCTACGTTGTTCCATCCCACAGATTCCAAGAGGTTATCCCATTGGAGCGGGTGAAAAACCTCCTAAGACCTTTACCGTCAAATGTCCCGAATTTCTACTGAAGATGAGAAATTCTGAAGACAAAGCTTCATCTGCTTTCTTCCCTTACGCCCCTGTCCCACTTATGTGTCCTTGCAACGCTAATTACGTGACCTCGTGGTCGCGTTGAGGCGCGACGGTCCCGTGAAGGTCGTGCGCGACTTCATGCGTCTGCACAGCCGTCTGGAGCGCGTGACGTCATTTGAAGATGGACACAAAATGCAGGAGTAACTCAGCGGGACCGGCAGCATCTCTGGAGAGAAGCAATGGGTGACGTTTCGTGTTGAGACCCTTCTTCAGTCTGAAAGAAGGGTCTTGACCCGAAACGTCATCCATTCCTCTCCAGAGATGCTACCGGTCCCGCTGAGTTACTCCTGCATTTTGTGTCTATCTTCAATTTTCTTGGCCCCGCTCTGGGAGTAGAAGTGGGGGCGGATCCGGATCCACAACGGCCGTGAGCCCCAGGCCGAGCTCGGCAATCGTTTGCCTGCTTCTGCTGCTGTTGGAGGTGAGAAGTTGCGTCGCACCAGGGTCTAGGGCCTGTCCCACTTTGGCCGTCAGTTACGCGACAGGCCCGTGGCGCATGAAGATTTCGTTCGCAACTAAATTTTGGTGCACCGCGCGATACCCCGCACAACTCCATACCCCTCCGCGCTTCTCAGTGGGGCCAGCCACATGATGCCCGTGCGCCTCAACACGACGACGAGCTCGCGTAATTTGCGTGCCAAGGACACGTAAGTGGGACAGGCCCTTTACTCTCTGATGCTCCTCCTCATTCCTTACCCCACCTCAGCCAACCCCAACTCTCTTCACCTCTGGCCAAATACACTTAATTATTTTCCGATATATCGATTCAATTTTTCGACTAGTTTAATTAATTAAAGCTGTTTTGATCACAAATTTGCAGAATCAGGAGAAACTGTTTCTGGATATAGTCTTCTATTTTATAGACTACCATGGTGGTACAATGTTTTGTACATTGCCAGATTCAAATTCACTAAAATTGGGGCATCTAGTAGAGTTCTTGCCTCCAGTGACCTGAGTTTGATTCTGATCTCCAGTGTTTTGTGTGTGGAGGTTACACATTCTCCCTGTGACTGTGTGGGTTTCCCTTGTGTGTTTAGTTCTCTTTGGGAGGAAACTGATCCATTTTCCCCGAGGGCAGAATCTGGATACTCTAAAGCAATGGGTAATTTTTGAAATTTATATTCATCCCTTTCTTCTTGCTGGTCTGCCCACATCCCAGTTAATGTTTCCTGAGTTCCCCCCTACCTCCACAGATTCACAGGCACAGCCCTCAAACATACCATCGTTGACTACAACTATGGCAAATTCTGATGTCAAATTTGGTTGCATAATATTTGTCATAATACTGTTGGCAAACTACTACTTTACCTGTTACTGTGTCTCCTATGTCTGAAGATGGGGACAAAGTGCTGGAGTAACTCATCGGGGCAGTCAACAACTCCGGAGATAAAGGATGAGTCTCATCCTTTTTCCTTTTTCTCATTCCTCATCTTTTTTCTCCAGAGATGCTGCATGATCCGCTGAGTTACTCCAGCACTTCGTGTCTATCTTCAATATACACCAGCAACTGCAATTCCTTCCTACACATTTTGTCTCTTAAGTCTGAGTCTGAAGAAGGGTCCTGACCCAAGACATCACCTATCCACGTTCTCTGGATATGCTGCCTGACCTGCTAAATCACTCTGGTACTTTTCGTCTTTTTTCTCTCGAGTATAGTAATTTGACCTCTGTACACCTAAATATGGCCTTGTATTATTCTGTTAGAATAAACATCAGGAGAAAGCTGATTTTTATCAAACATTTGCCTGAAAACATTGGCCCATGTTTATGCCAACAAGAGAGATTAATGAGAAAGTGTCAATCCAATGATCATTCCCCGTGAAATTAAGCATTGACCGAATGATTTAAACATTCATTGGACATTACTTTTTCTGTGATTTAAACACTTTATTTAAACTGCTTAAATAAAAGGAGAAAGCCACTGTGCTAGCTGAGAAATGAAGGCAATTTCAGATGAACACTTTATTTAAACGGCTTATAAAAAAGGAGAAAGTCACTGTGTTCTGGATGAACATATTAAGTGTTCATATGCCTAAAAGTTCATCGCTGGACTATGGAACTAAATATCAGGGAGAGAGTACAATGCTGCTTTGTTGTGCTATGACCATGAGTAACCTGTTAGACTAAACCTACACTTTATCTAAAATGATCCCTGAGTTTTGTTGTTGTTGATGAACACTCTCTTGAACTGAAGCAGGTGCACAGTAGAGAGCATATTGACTGGTTGCATCATGGTAACTCAAACGCCCAGGAACAAAGGAGAACACATAAAGTGGTAAATACTACCCGGTCCATCAAGGTTACTAAACCACCCCACCATCGAAGCGATCTATGGGAGGCGCTGTTTAAAATCAGCAGCCAGCATCATTGAGGGCCCACATCACCCTGGTCATGCTCTCATTTAACTCCTGCCATCGGGAAGAAGGTATAGGAGTCTGAAAACTATAACGTCCAGGTTCAGGAGCAGCTTCTTCCCAACAACCATCAGGCTATTGAACACAACAAACTCCAACTAAACTCCAAATTGATTTGGTTGCATTAGGGACGCCTTCATAACAAGAGGAATCGAATATAGGAGCAAAGAGGTCCTTCTGCAGTTGTACAGAGCCCTAGTGAGACCACACCTGGAGTATTGTGTGCAGTTTTGGTCACCTAATTTGAGGAAGGACATTCTTGCTATTGAGGGAGTGCAGCGTAGGTTTACAAGGTTCATTCCCTGGATGGCGGGACTGTCACATGCTGAGAGAATGGAGCAGCTGGGCTTGTACACTCTGGAATTTAGAAGGATGAGAGGGTATCTCATTGAAACATATAAGATTGTTAAGGGCTTGGACACACTAGACGCGGGAAACGTGTTCCCGATGTTGAGGGAGTCCAGAACCAGGGGCCACAGTTTAAGAATAAGGAGTAAGCCATTTAGAATGGAGACGAGGAAACACTTTTTCTCACAGAGAGTAGTGAGTCTGTGGAATTCTCTGCCTCAGAGGGCGGTGGAGGCAGGTTCTCTGGATGCTTTCAAGAGAGAGCTAGATAGGGCTCTTAAAAATAGCAGAGTCAGGGGATATGGGGGGAAGGCAGGAACGGGGTACTGATTGGGGATGATCAGTCGTGATCACATTGAATGGCAGCTGGCTAGAAGGGCCAAATGGCCTACTCCTGCACCTATTGTCTATTGACACGCTTTGTTTTGTTTTAAACTATATTGGGTTTCTTATTATTGAACAATATTTTGTGTTTTTATTACATTATCTATTGGGTACTGTGTGTACAAACCTGCTATGCTGCTGCAAGTAAAATTTTAATTGGTCCGTTTCAATACGTATGACAATGAAACATTCTTGACTGTTGACTCTTGTTGTGACACTAATGGCAGATTCAAGGATTCACCAGCAGAGGGCGATAATGCACCTCAGTGTAGCTGATTGTTGCCAACCTGTTGTTGTATTCTGCTAGTAAGCGGAAAGTGAAACATTCATTCTTTTACTTTGTTTAACAGATATCCATGTGTGTCTGGGGTGGTGGAGAAGGTGGAGAGAAGTTGTTAATGATTATTACTGAGGCCTTTGGACAGAAGCTTTTGTATGAGACTTTTAACATCAAGATGTGTAGAACAGAACTGCAGATGCTGGTTCACAACAAAGATAGACACAAAGTGCTGGAGTTACACAGCGGGTCAGGCAGCATCTCTGGAGATAACAAATAGGTGACATTTTGGGTCGAGACCCTTCTGAAGAAGATGAAGAAGAGGTGCTGAATGACCCGCTGAGTTATCCCAGTTTTTCGTGTCTATCTTTGGTTTTCACATCAAGAGATCTTTTAACATTGGGACATCGGTGCACAAACAGCCAACTCGCACACTTGTCAGGCACAGTGGCATAGCAGCTTGAGACAACTGAGTCTTCCATTGTGCCAGAGACCTCTTCTCTTTAAAGCTGTAAAGGAAGGACCACCAACATGTCTGTCCCACACTGGAGGACTCTGTATCTGGGACCTCACCTCAGATCTGTTCGGCAGCGAATTAACTGACTGAAAATGCTGGATTCCAGCCAACATAGTTTGGAGACTCAGTGAAGAACCCAGGCTTCCCTGCCACAGCAACGGATGGGAAGTATCCAATTTCACCCTCGATCTTTAAAGCGCTCACAAGCCCACCTATTCACTTCTAAATCGATGAGTAAATTGCCCACGAGGTGAAGTGTATGCTCTCTGTCCCCCAGTAAGGCTGATACAGATGTTAAACGAAAAGTGTAACTGAATCCTTGGTGATCCTCAGGCTGTGGGTGAAGAGCTTTTTGTCTCAGGATTAATCACTATATGCTTCTCATTTTGCTCCTCGGTCTATATGTTTCAAGGCAGCGCACACTGAAAATGCTTTGTGTAAACAAAGCAAGTTTGAAGGTTCAGCAAAAATAATGATGATATTAGTAATTGCGTGTGTGTGTGTCTGTCTCCGTCAACCGCCCCACCTTCTCTCTCAGACGCTCGCCTGTCAGTTACCCAATGCCACTTTATCTTGGAACAGGCAGATTCCCGTGATGTGGATTTTTATTTATTATTATTGTGTGGATCGGAGAGTTGAACACTTCTTTCCTGGTTTTAATGGTGTGCCTGGAAGACTGAGAATCCGTGGCTGCAGACTAGATCTGCTGTGGACAGTGCCCAGGGTACATACGTCTGGTGCTTTATGGTGTACGTTCCAACCAGGGAACGCCATAACTATTTGCATTGAGCAACCTAGCTAAAGGTTAAGATCAAAGCCTTTGCACAGTGTCTGCACTCCACAGACTTCAAAGTCAACCTCAGGGAAGCCTGGCAGGGTTATTGCCAGGTGTACTGAGTCACTGGGACATAGAAGATATTGGTGATTCATGTCTGCATTCACTTGGATACATCTCCCTGTATATTCAATATGTCTTTCGTCCAAGAAAAGATCCCTGACATAGATTCATAGAGTCGCACAGCATAGAAACAGGCCGTTCAGCCCATACGACCCCAACAACCCTCACCAACTACTACAGATGTGCCGTAGAAAGCTATTTTTTTGGGATGCATCATAGCCTAGTTTGGGAACAGCTCCATCAAGATCGCAAGAAATTGCATTGAGTTGTGGACCAGCGTCCCTTCCATTGACTCCATCTACATTTCACGCTGCCTCAGCAAGGCCACCAGCATAATCAGTGACCAGTCTTACCCCAGTCACTCCCTCTTCTTCCCTCTCCTATCAGGCAAGAGGTGCAGAAGTTTGAAAACACATACCTTCAGATTCAGGGATAGTTTTTTTGTGGCTGTTATCAGGCAAATGAACCATCCTCTCACCAGCTAGAATGAGGTCCTAATCTCACATTTATTATTTTGAGACCCTTGAACTATCTTCAATCGGACATTATCACACTTCATCTTGCACTAAATGTTGTGCCCTTGATCCTCTCTCCTGTACACCTTGTAGATGTTCAAAAGAGTATTAAAAGATTTTCAAGAGAGCTCAATAAAGCTTCTTGGGGACTTTTGCTGCATGAAAGATGCCTGTATAAATATACATTTCTCCAGTTATATTTGTTGTTGATACCAAAGATAGACACAAAAAGCTGGAGTAATTCAGCGGGTCAGACAGCATATCTGGAGAGAAGGAATCGTCCCGACCCAAAACGTCACCTATTCCTTTTGTCCAGAGATGCTGTCTGACCCGCTGAGTTACTCCAGGTTGTTGTGTCTATCGTTGGTTTAAACCAGCATCTGCAGTTCCTTCCCGCACTTGTTGTTGATACCTTTGACTTGAAATGTTAAGTGTTTCTCTGTCTCCACAGACGCTGCTCGACCTGTAGTTTATTTCCAACATCTTTAATTTTGACTTACGATTTCCAGCATCTGCAGGATTTTGCTTTTAGAAGAAGAAAGTTTTGGTCCATTGTTTCCTCCACAAGCAGGATACATGAGCTCATACAACAAGTAATTTAGCAATTGTCTTGGGGACAGACTACTTTCATACAGGACCAGAGAGCCCTTGATTACATTGTTACCAACCATTCACGGCATAAAGAAAGGTATAATGGGAACCAGGTGCTGTAAGGCATTAAGTACAAAGCAATCTGACCAGAGAAATAAATACCAGCTGAAAAACATTCATGGTAATTAAATGGAGAAAAGTGTAATGAAGTGTAATGAAAAAATGACTTCACCTCTGGGGTTTAGATCCTCTTTTATAAATACCATTAATTCCACAGATGATAAGGAGAACTTGTGCCAATGTTACTTTTACTGATTGCATTGTGGTAACCCTGCTTTTTGTGATTATCCCTTCAAAATTAAGCAAGTTCTTTCCAAGAAACTGCTTCATCTAGTGGCCCCCAGAGAACCGCCTTTTGGAAATACAAAAGTAAAAGAGAAGTAATCAAGTTCAACGATAGACTGTTACTTTATCACATTGGGTGAAGAACTGCTTTCTTGCGGGTTATAGGCTGTATCAAGAACATAAAGGCATTCGGCAAATGTTATCATCTTAGCAAGGCTTTTGATAAGGTGCCGCAAGGCTAATAATAGGGGCTTCAAAGGCAAGAGGCAAACTGGATCCAAAACTGGGACGAAGACAGGATTCAAGGGTGATGTTGTAACTGGATGCCTTTTGCTAGTGAGAATTGTTGGCTTTTTGCAATGCGTTTTAATGCTTCATTCTTAAATGGAGGAGGCAGGATGGTGATGCTGCAGATGATACAGAGGTTAGGCTGTGTGGTTGACAAAGCTTTCGATGGGAAAAAGTAGCTGCTATCTGCCAGTAAGTTGATCACAAAAGTGGCAAATGGAATTTACATCTTAGAAGTGTGAGGTACTGCATTTGTGAAGAGTCAACAAGGGAATATCCTTCTAATAGTAGATATTTGAGTCGAGCGGAGGAACAAAGAGACCTTGGAGAATAGGTCCAGAGACCTTCCAACCTCCATCTACACTTCACACGGCCACGTCAAGGCCTCCCATCAGGCAAGAGATACAGGTGTTTAAAAAACGCATACCTCCAGATTCAGGCACAGTTTCTTCCCAGCTGATATCAGGCAACTGAACTGTCCTCTCAGCACCTACAGCGGGGTTCTGACTCCCCCATCTACCTCATTGGAGACCTTCAAACTATCTTTAAACAAACATTATTGGTCTTTATCTTGCTCTAAACCTTATAGCCTTAATCCTGTACCTGTGGATTCATTCATTTTAATTATGTAGTCTTTTCACTGACTGGATGGTATGCAACAAAAAGCTTTTCACTGTACCTCGGTACACGTGACAATAATAAACAAAACTATTAAAGGTGATAGAGCAGGTTAATAAAGTTGTTAAAAAGGCAGACTTATCTTGATTAGCTGAGGTTTGTGTGGCACGGTGGTGCAGCGGTTGCGTGACTGCCTTACGGCGCCAGAGACCCGGGTTCAATCCTGACAGCAGGTGTTGTCTGTACGGAGTTTGTACCATGACCATGTGGGTATTCTATGGGTGCTCTGGTTTCCTCCAATATTCCAAAGATGTACATGCTTGTAGGTTTATTGGCTTTGGTAAAATTGAAAAATTGTCCCTAGTATGTAGGATATTTGGGATCGCTGGTCGGTGTGGAATACAGTGCATTCGGAAAGTATTCAGACCCCTTCACTTTTTCCACATTTTGTTACATTACAGCCTTATTTTAAAATGGATTAAAAAAATTATTTCATCATCAATCTGCACACGATATCCCAAAATGAAGAAGTGAAAACAGGTGTTTAGGAATTTTTGCAAATTAATTATAAAGAAATAACTGAAATACCACATTTCCATACGGTAAGTATTCAGACCCTTCGCTATGACACTCAAAATTGTCCGTAGACCTCCAAGACAGGATTGTGTTGAGACACAGATCTGGGGAAGGATATAAAACAATTTCTGCAGCATTGCAGGTCCCGAAGAGCACAGTGGCCTCCGTCATTCTTAAATGGAAGAATTTGGAACCACCAGGACTCTTCATAGAGCTGGCCGCCCGGCCAAACTGAGCAATCAGGGGAGAAGGGCCTTGGTCAGGGAGGTGACCAAGAACACGTTGGTCACTCTGACAGAGCTCCAGAGTTCCTCTGGGGAGATGGGAGAATCTTACAGAAGGACAACTATATCTACAGCACTCCACCAATCAGGTCTTTACCGCTCATCACCTGGCCAATACCATACCTACGGTGAAGCATGGTGATGGCAGCATCATGCTGTGGGGATGTTTTTCAGCGGCAGGAACTGGGAGACTAGTCAGGATTGAGGGAAAGATGAATGGAGCAAAGTACAGAGAGATCCTTGATGAAAACCAGTTCCAGAGCATTCAGGACCCCAGACTGGGGCGGAGGTTCACCTTCCAACAGGACAATGACCCCAAGCACACAGCCAAGACAATGCAGGAGTCCTTTTGTGACAAGTCTGTGAATGTCCTTGAGTGACTCAGCCAGAGCCCAGACTTGAACCCGATCAATCGTCTCTGGAGGGACCTGAAAATAGCTGTGCATCGACGCTCCCCATCCAACCTGACAGAGCTTGAGAGGATCTGCAGAGAAGAATGGGAGAAATTACCCAAGTAGAGGTGTGCCAAGCTTGTAGCATCATGCCCAAGAAGACTTGAAGCTGTAATTGCTGCCAAAGGTGCCTCAACAAAGTATTGAGTAAAGGGTCTGAATACTTATGTAAATGTTATATTTTTGTTATTTCTTTTTAATCACTTTGCAAAAATTTCTAAACACCTGTTTTTGCTTTTTTTATCATGGGATATTGTGTGTAGATTGATGATTAAAAAATAATAATTTAATCAATTTTAGAATAAAGGGCCTGTCCCACTTACGAGATTTTTTTCGACGTCTACCAGATACTGTCACAGTCATAGCAGGAAGCCGAAAAAGCGACGACTGGACCCCCCCCCCACAACAATGTCTACGACTAACTACCACCTAGTCAACGTCAAACTATGGCAAGCTACCGACAACTGGCGACCCAATCGTCGCAACTTAGTACGTCCACCTACGACCATAACCCACGGCGAGCTACGACCCTGTCGGCGACAACTGAAGACAACTGAAGACAATTTAGTTGCCGGTACCTGTCGCCCAGAAAAACATTACGACTCTTTAGGCGACTTGAGGAGACTGCTCACTACCATACAGGCAGCAACCCACGACCATGTTTAAACATCCTAGTTGCTTGTAGTTGCTGAAAAAAATCGCTTAAGTGGGACAGGGGCTTAAAGGGCCTGTCCCACGAGCATGCGACTCCATGCGGCGAGCGCGACCTAAAGGGCCTGTCCCACGAGCATGCGACTCCATGCGGCAAGTGCGACCTAAAGGGCCGGTCCCACCAGCATGCGCCTGCATGCGGCAAGCGCAACCAAACCAGAAGCGGGGGCCGCGCGGAGGTCGAGTGAGTGAAATGAAGTTCGAGGCGGTGCGTACGGCGTTGAGGCGGCTGTAGTTTTTGAACACGGTCAGTTTTTCGGAGCCCTGCGCGATGTCGGGACCAGCTCCGCACAACTCCATACGGCTCCGGCGATCGAAGTGGGACCGGCACCGCGAGGCCGTACGGCTCAAGCAACCACGTTAGGTCGCGCTTGCCGCATGCATGCGCATGCTGGTGGGACCGGCCCTTTAGGTCGCGCTTGTCGCATGGAGTCGCATGCTCGTGGGACAGGCCCTTTAGGCTGTAACGTAAAACAAAATGTGGAAAAAGTGAAGGGGTCTGAATACTTTCTGAATGCAGTATGAGTTTATGCTGTAACATTATAGACTAGTTAGACTACAACTTGTGTGTTGCACACCGTTTGTCACAACATTACAGGAAAGACATGATTTCACTGCAAGTGCAGAGGAGATTAATGAGGATATTATCAGGCCTGGAAAATCGGAGCTATCAAGAAAGATTGGATAAGTGAGGGTTGTTATCTTTGAAACAGTAAAAACTGAAGGAAGACTTAACCACAATGCTTCAAATGATCTGAGGCCTAGATAGACAATCTCTTTCGCCTTAGCAGATAAACTAAAGACCATTAGATTTAAAGTAATTGGTAGAGAATAGAAGCAAGATGAGGAAAGCTTCTTCACCCAGGAGCTGCGGGGGTCTGGAACTCGGTGTAGAAAGGAACTGCAGATGCTAGTTCATTCCAAAGATAGACACAAAGTGCAGAAGTAACTCAGCGGATCAGGCAGCATCTCTGGTGCCATCCTTTTTTCTCCAGCGATCCTGCCTGACTTGCTTAGCTACTCCAGCTCTTTGTGTCTATCTATTGTCTCGAACTCAGTGTCAGATAGACAGGTAGAAGTAGAGGTTTGGCTGTTTACATTAAGAACCGTGATCTTCAGAACTTACGTTGTAGTAGCAGTAGTTCAGTTTATTGTCTCCGTGTACCGAGGTACAGTGAAAAGCTTTTTGTTGCATGCTAACCAGTCAACAGAAATCCAATACATGATTACAATCAATCAATTTGCAGTGTATAGATACACGATAAGGGAATAACATTTAGTGCAAGGTAAAGCCAGCAAAGTCCGGTCAAGGATAGTCCGAGGGACATCAGAGGTAGAGAGTAGTTGTTGCAATGTTATTACCTTTACCATGTATCTGTACACTGTAATCATGTATAATCTTTCCACTGACTAGTTAGCACACAATTAAAATCTTTTCACTCTACCTTGGTACATGTGACAGTAAACTAAACTAAACTAAACTAAACCAAACAAGTGGCACTGTGGTATAGTTGCTGCCTTACTGCGCCAGAGACCCAGGTTCGATCCTAACTGTGGATGCTGGCTGTACAGAGTTTGCACGTTCTCCCTGAATGCCCCACTTTCCTCCCACATCCCAAAGACATGCAGGTTTGTAACTTAATTGGCTTCTTTAAATTGTCCCTAGCGTGCGATAGAACTAGTGTACGGGTGATTATTTGTCGGCACAGACTCAGTGGGCCGAAGGGCCTGTTTCCACTCTGTATCACTAAACTAAACAACGAAAGAAAAGTAAACTGAACCAAACTAAACTAAACAAAACTAGTTAATACATCAATGTTTAACTAGAAGGGTCTGAAGAAGGGTCACGGCCCAAAACATCACCTATCCATTTTCTCACGGATGCTGCGTTACTCCAGCATTTTGTGTCTACCTTTGGTATAAACCAGCGTCTGCAGTTCTTTTTTATTGCAACTACTTGTCCCCATCTAATGAACTTACAACTCAATCAGCAAAGGTACTGGTTCATTGCTAACAGTAAAATCTTCATACCTGTCCATAATCCATCCGGCACATACTGTTTCATATGATGTCTTAATTCTCCAAGATTTTTGAATATTTTTGAACCATATGTAAATATCTATAATTCCTGTAGTCTCCCCTTGAATGTTTGACTGCGTTTGAAGTCACCGTGTAAAACATCTGGGGTGGACAGAAGTAATCACAGCAGGAACAATTGATACGAGCAGAAATTTAAAATCAACAGGTCCAAACATACTTGCATTTTCTTGGAAAAAAGTGGCGCTTTCATATGTTGGCACCTTTCCCACTGAACACACTGAATGTCAACATCTGGAAACAAATATCATGTCCTTTGTGGGAAGAAAGCAATTTCCTTTGGGAAGGATTGCTTTTTAAAAGATTGGTGCTTGGATCCAGAACAGAGATTGTAAGCATGTAATCGCCAACTATTTAGTCAGTCGCAAATTAAGAGAAATTAACATTTGAGGTAGTATGTTATTTCCCCTTGAAAAGTTGTCTCCATGGAAACATGAATCCATTCAAGGTAAGGAGAGTCAAAAGTGTTCCTTGAATGTTTATTATTTGAAAGCAGATGTACAAAGTTATAAATCTTCTTACATAGTTTGACTGGGACTCTCGAAAACCTTTAAACAAATTCTTCCATCAGATGTATATAGTTCAGAATAGAAGCATGTGAGGCTTGGGCAAACAGTTTAGTTTAGTTTAGCGATACAGTGCAGAAACAAGCCCTTCGGCCCATTGATTCCGTGCCGACTTGCTATCCCTGTTACACTAGCACACACTACACACTAGGGACAATTTATCATTTTTACCGAAGCCAATTAAGTTACAAACTTGCATGTCTTTGGAGGGTGGTCATGGGTAAAACGGACAAACTCCGTATAGACAGCACCTGTAGATAGGATCGAACCTAGGTCTTTGGCCGTGTAACGCAGCAACTCTACCGCTACGCCACTGTGCTGCCCCCAGTTCTCCTCAGCACACCTGGGACCTGAGTGCACAGACAAGAAACTGTGGATTCTCACCGATCAGAACAAACAATTGCAAATGCTCAGCATGATTTTCAATGAAGAGGAAATGTACCACATTGAACTAACATGCCCCAGTGTTTCATTACTCTACACATTTATAGATTCTACGCATCCAGTGGGGGAAATCTCCCACTAATTCTGCAATATATGGTTTTAAAATATTCATTTACAGAACTTGATCACATATGAAATATCCAAGTTAATTATAACTGCAGGAAAGCCTTTGGCTGTGTCTTTGGTAAGTATGATACCTGACCTACCCTTTCTGAAACTATGCTGACACTCCCCTGGACCTCCTGGCTCCATATATGAATACTAATAGCATTTTGTGAAATTCTCCTGAGCATTGTCTATACTATAATATTAAATTAAATCATCCATGATTCCCTGATTCCCGTCTTGATTTTGTTTTGAATGCTGGAATTAGATTAACAATCTACCAACTGCTTTCTATTTGTGGAGCTCTGTAAAACATTAATCACCTATTCCTTACAGGGTGTTATTTTCCTTCAGGTATGGGTCCCCTGCACAGATCTAAGGGTTGGTTTGCTGAACATCCAACCTGATTGAGTTTGCTTTGATAAGTCATTAGATTTTATCAGCTTGCATTCAGGAATTTAATGAAGAGCTTACATTTAGTTTAGTTTAATTTACAGATACAGTGAGGAAACAGGCCCTTCGGCCCACCGAGTCTGCACCGACTAGCGATCCCCATACACAAACACCATCCTATACACACTAGGGACAATTTACAATTTTTCCAAGACAATTAACCTATAAGCATTTATGTCTTTGGAATGTGAGAGGAAACTGGAGCTCTAAGAGAAAACCCACGCAAGTCACGGGGAGAACGTAAAACTCCGTACATCCAATCACCCGTAGTCAGGATGAAACCTGGATCTCTGACACTGTAAGGCAGCAACGTTACCGCTGCGCCACTGTATAAAGCATATTTTGCTTTCTGAGTGAGACAATTGAGTATTTTGCTGGCTTTGACTACACAGGGCATGGAACTCCTCAAATACAGATCGTCTGAATGCTATACCTAATATCTCCCTCCAGGATACTTTTTCTCCTTTTCCCATTTGTGTCTGGGTCAATTGTGTCAATAGAAAATAGAAGTCACAGCTTTCAAACATGGTGCCATTCTATAGACTTCTAAGACACTTGCTGACAATTCCTGGAAGGGAAATACAATTCCCTGAATGCTATTTGGAGGGAGTGCTTGCCATTTCTATCTTGCTTTGCCCACTTTTATCTGGTGCTAATTGGAAGCAGAAATCATTATATTTATCAGCCAGCATAAAATTGGAGTGTAGTACACTAAATAGGTTATGAGCATCAGAAACCCATTCCCACTTTTTAGGGCGTATTGAATTCAGCTCTTAGAGTAAATCTCACATTGCACAAGTAACAACGCCTCAAAGGATTTCATAGAAACATAGAAACATAGAAAATAGATGCAGGAGTAGGCCATTCTGCCCTTCAAGCCTGCACCGCCATTCAATATGATCATGGCTGATCATCCAACTCAGTATCCTGTACCTGCCTTCTCTCCATACCCCGTGATACCTTTAGCCACAAGGGCCACATCTAACTCCCTCTTAAATATAGCCAATGAGCTGGCCTCAACTACCTTCTCTGGCAGAGAATTCCAGAGATTCACCACTCTCTGTGTAAAAAATGTTTTTCTCATCTCGGTCCTAAAAGATTTCCCCCTTATTCCATTTCAATGGCAATAAGGTACTTTGGATTGCAGGGATCGTGAAGAAGCGCATGAAAAATTAAGGTCTTTATTTGATAAGAGACAGATGTTACGTTTTTCTACTTTCTCTGGTGGTAAGAATAGGTTTATCAACACTTGCCTTTAATTGAAGGGAGTTATTAGTTTGAGCCGTTCTGTCATAGAAATGGGAAGATACCAGGGACAGCTGAGTTCTGCTCAAATACCGAGTTCTGTGCATTACAAAATTCCTAAGTGTTACCACTGAGAAATCTCAGCTAAGCAAACAGCCCTTTCGCTGCAAGGGAATATGTCAGGACATTTATCTTTGTCTCCATGTAATCAAGGTCACTTTATTCCCAAGAAGTCATCCAGCGAGATTTGAATAAATAACAACTGAAGTGTTATATGTATTTGCGTTGAGAGCGTGCTGAAAGTTGCAGCCTTAATTAAACCATCTTATATAGACTAATCTCCAATGCCATTATGGCTTATTATCACATTAAATTCATTATAACTTCAATTAAATACTTTCAGGGAACAGATGGCAAAGAACAAATGATTTCCTTGAGAAGTTGTTGCATGTCCCTAGGAAGCTAAGCGACAAGGGTCAGCGTCTTCATTCTGTTCAGTCCGTCGTGTTGGTTTGGTATTTTTGTTTATAGGACCAGGGGGAACTGATGTGTTCTGCTTGAAATGTTACGAATGTGATTTGTCTGTAACCAAGTGATTATCTGATGAACACTACAGCTGATGCAGTTACTTAGTTTTACCAAAGTCACTGTAGACTACCACTTAAAAAGTCACCTCTGCATGCATCAGTAGTCTTTTACCCCTCTTGAATGGTGGCCGTATGATAGCATCTCACTTACCTCATCATCTTTTCCCTGGATCTCCTCACTGTTTTACAGTGCTCACAATGCATTTAACTTCCAAGTGCTAAAATGTGGAATTTTCTCTGGCACATAGATATGTACGGATTGGAGGGATATGGATAAGTAACTCTTCATGTCATCATGAAGGCACAGACTTTGTGGGCCGAAGGGCCTGTTACTGTGCTGTACTGTCCTATGGTCTATGTCTATGTTCTATATACCTCTCTTCCTCTTCCTCTCTTCTTCCTTTAAGACAGTTGATGAATTGTATGTCAACATTTTTCAGGAGAATGCAAAGGATTTTAGCTTCGTGCCCAACATAATCGCACATTTAGTTTAGTTTAGTTTAGGATAGAGATACAGCATGGAAACAGGCCCTTTGGCCCACTGAGTACGCACCAAAAATATGCAACAATTTTTACCAAAGCCAAATTAACCAACAAACCTGTACGTCTTTGGAGTGTGGGAGGAAACTGGAGCACCCGGGGAAAACCCACACTGTCACAGTGGGAATGTACAAAATCGGTACAGACAGCACCCATAGTTAGGATCGAACCCGGGTCTCTGGTGCTGTAAGGCAGCAACTCTACTGCTACATCAAAAGACGGACATAACCTGTGCATGGACATTTGTATAAATAATGTGTGCTGCTGTTTTTTGCACAAACATCATAAAAGTTGTTTGGCCTTGAGCAGATTTCCTTAGCTGCCCAACTAAAATCAGCAGGTGCGATTCTGAACCCCCTTGTTACCCCCAATAATTTTATTTCCCAGTCTCCTTCCTCACCTCTTGATAATCCTCACCATTGTGCCCAAGTGATGATGCAGGTTGATGAGTGAGTCCTGCAGATTTGTTCAGTTTCCCCGTCAATCTCAAATACACATGACCGTGGGAGGGTTGGCACTGCACCCTGATGCTGCCATGATACAAATGGTATTGCCACTGTTGCTGTGGATCCCTTGACTTCTTCCCAAAGGCCCAAGAAGAAGACAATTAATGACATTTGACCTTCCCTTGTTTAGGTCCTTTTTAGAGATACAGTATGGAAACCAATCCTTCGGCCCACAGATTCCACAACAGCGACACACTCCCCAATCTAATGGACCAGAGACAACTTCACCTGTGGAAGCTGTGGGAGGGTCAGCTTGTCAAGGATAGGGGCGGCACAGTGGTATGGTAGCACAGCGATAGAGTTGCTGCCTTCCAGAGCTTGCAGCACCGGTGGGCCCGGGCTCGATCCTGACTACAGGTGCTGTCTGTCTACAGTTTATACATTCTCCCCGTGAACCCGTGGGTTTTCACCGAGATCTTCAGTTTCCTCCCACATTCGAAAGACATACGGGTATGTAGGTGAATTGGCTTGGCATAAATGTAAATTGTCCCCAGTGTGTGTTGGATAGTGTTAATGTGTGGGGTTCGCTTATCGGCGCGGACTCGGTGGGCCGATGGGCCTGTTTTAGACAATAGGTGCAAGAGTAGGCCATTCAGCCCTTTGAGCCAGCACCGCCATTCAATGTGATCATGGCTGACCATCCCCTTCTCCCCATATCACCTGACTCCACTATTTAGTTTTTGGTCTGTATCTCTAAAAAAAAGATAGGCCTAGTCAGCCACAGTGGGTAATGCAACCACAGATGAAACAATCCCCTCTACGAGCAGCACAAATGACAAATCCCCACCATCATCTCTCGCAGATGGACGGGTGCCAACTAACTAACTATTATGGATTATAGTTCTTACCATTTGTTTTCAAAGTAAGTTTAAACTTTCACAATTCAGAAAGTAAGCTCATTCATGATCCAAGCTTCAAAGTTCTCCAAGACTGAATGATGGGAAGGAGAGGTGTTCCACATGAGGTTTGTATTCACACTTTGACACTGATCAGTAGCAATAATTTTCATTAGCACCTAATGTAATTAGACACAGCTGCTAATTAAACCAATCCCTCCATTTATAAATACTTTTATGTGTATACAGCAGTTATTTTGCTTAGAAAAGCTATTCTCAACAATTATATGATTCACTTAATGCCTTTATGCATGTGCTGGCAGTATCTATATTTATCAGTAAATTCTTCAAGCACCAGAACTAGCTAAAGGAAAAATCCTAGAATTGCTCTTCGGGTCATTCAGTATCTGAAAAAGCAACAATATTTCATCTAAAGCAATAATGTGCATTCTCTTTCAAGTGCTGACTGTCCCATTTTTAATTGCAGGCATTAAGGGCCTGTCACATTTTTCCGAGTCCTCTGCCGAGTTAAAAGGACCTTAAAAAAAATCTAGATTTTTGTGATCTATGAACTCCTCCTCCCAACTATCTTTTTACTCGTGGACTTTTTGTCATGCTGGAAAAAACGTCCTGACTTACCTGATGCCCAGAGTACCTACGGCTGGCATAACGAGCCGCTACGAAATATCTACGGACTCCTACGGCCTCCTACAGACTCGCTACGGACATTCTCCGAGTTTGAATCAAGGGGAAAACTCGGGAGAACTTCGTGAGTAACTCGGGAAAGTGGGACAGGGCCTTTACTCTACCCCTCTGTAAAGTTTCAGAGAATGACTCAGGGAGACAGTCGTTGCTGCCTTACAGTGCCAGGGACCCAGGTACGATCCTGACTTTGGGTGCTGTCTGAACAGAGTTTGCACACTCTCCTACTGCGTGGGTTTCCTCCGGGGTACTCTAGTCTCCTCCCATATTCCAAAGTCATGCAGGTTTTTATAGGCTAATCGGTTTCTGTAAATTGCCCGTAGTATGTAGGATATGGTGTACACCTAGTATACCGGTAATTCTGGTCATTGTGGACTCGGTGGGCTGAAGGGCCTTTTCCATGCTGTATCTCTAAACTAATCTACAATGGAAGAGCATCTCCATAAATACCTCCCATCCATGTCATAAATTCAGCAGAACCTCCACAAAATGGACAAAGGCCTAATGATGTTGATGTGGAATGTCGGGGAAGTTCCAGGCGATGAGATCTAATTTACCATTGAGTCTACTTTCTATCACTTAACTCAATAGTATATAAATCATGTCCCTCCACTGAGTAACTCAAGATAATCTTCATCATATTACTGTAGGTACTCAGCACTCTGAACATTCTACAACAGAATTAACTTGGGAAAATATATATATATATATATATATTAACTTTCTAAACATATGAATCAGCAATGTGTGCATGTTGAACTTCCTTTCTGAAATTTGGTTCTGCAGAAATCACTGAAAGCAGATTTCAGATGCAGTTTGATGCACATATTTCATGATTCAGATGATTTTACCCTAAATAGCATTGGACATATTTCAACTGTGTGCTTTGATTTAATAATTATTCAGCTCTGTCAGAAAATGGAGCTTTAAACAGTCAATTTGTGATGATCATGCATATTTTGTTCCTGCCTTTAGCTCCCATTATTGGGAGCCTTTCATGAAGTATTAAATGTGCAAATAGAAAGGTGAACCTACAATATTATAAACGTTGCTGCATACCTTTGTGATGTGGCTCCTTTGCATGATAATTAAACTGAAATACTCCACTATGATGAGTGTTTCTGCAACAGAAAAGTCCCTCAATATTCATATAAAACTTAAGAGATGTAACGGTTAATCCAATGCTCACCCTCCAAATGTACAGCAATGTTCAGTATTATACAAATGCTGCTTAAATATATACTAGACTAAGTGTGACCCGTTGGGTCCCATGTTCACACGGGAGGGCTGGTCCCCCAACGCAATATTCCACCTCTCCATCAATTCCAATATTGGTGGCCAGTGGGGGGGGGGGGGGGGGACTTTCTGGAGCGCTAGAATGGGTGTTGTGGTCCGAATGGACTGGTTTCCAGAGGGCTAGTATGGACATTGTGGGCTAAATTGATTCTTGGGCTGGCAGCTCAGTCATTCAGGCCTGGTGGGATGGCAGCTCAGTCACTCAGGCCTGGTGGGCTGACAGCTCAGTCACTCAGGGCTGGTGGGCTGGCAGCTCAGTCACTCAGGGCTGATGGGCTGGCAGCTCAGTCACTCTGGGCTGGCAGCTCAGTCACTCAGGGCTGGTGGGCTGGCAGCTCAGTCACTCAGGGCTGGTGGGCTGGCAGCTCAGTCACTCAGTGCTGTTGGGCTGGCAGTTCACTCACGGCTATTCCTTGAAATTCTATTTCAAGCAGCGTGCAGGCCACCAAATTCAATTTCAGAGCAGTTCAAGCAGAGTGCAGGCCACCAAATCAATTTCATAGCACTTCAGGCAGAGTGCAGGTCACCAAATTCAATTTCATAGCATTTAAGGCCGAGTGCAGGGCACCAAAGTGAATTTCATAGCATTTCAGGCCGAGTGCAGGTCACCAAAGTAAATTTCATAGCATTTCAGGCCGAGTGCAGGTCACCAAAGTAAATTTCATAGCATTTCAGGTCGAGTTCAGGCCACCAAAGTGAATTTCATAGCATTCCAGGCAGAGTACAGGCCACCAAAGTCAATTTCGATACAGGCCACTAAATTGCCAAACAACTCATTACATTGTCATTAAGGGCTAACAAATCATTTATTACAATTACATTGCAGACTCACAGTTCAGTTGATTCACAGCTTAGAATCACAGTTGTGGACTCTCCCTTGCGATCTTCCTGAGTGTCTGATTCACGTCCAACCATCCGGGGTTTTATAGTCCTGCCCCCCCCCCCCCCCCCCCCCCCCCCGGAAGGTGCGTTACCTTCATCATGGTGATTGACAGGCGAGAGGAACAATCAGCTGATCTCAAGAATTTTTAAACACTTTTAACTTTTCTTTTCATCGAACAGAAAAATCCTTGGGGCTGCCTCAGCGGAGGATGACTGTGAGAAAGATGGCCAAAAATCAGAGTGATATATGGTAGCTTTTTTTCTAAAATCAATATACAGCGCAGGAAATGGTCAAGATGGGACTTTTAGTTATATGGATATTAATGGGACAGAATTTCAGAAGTGATTGCACATTTAATGTTGCTCACTATAGAGCCATAGAGTCATAGATTCATACAGTATAGAAACCGGCCCTTTGGCCCAACTTGTCCATGGGGACATGAAGCCCCATCTATACCAGTCTCACCTGCCCACGTTTGCCCCATATCCCTCTAAACCTTTCCTATACTAGTGCCTGTCCAAAGGTCTTTTAAATGTTGTTATAGTACCTGCCTCAATTCCCTCCTCTGGCAGTTCGTTTCTTATACCTACTGAATGAAAACGTTGCTCCTCACAGGTTCCTATCAAATCTTGCCCCCCTCACCATAAACCTATGTCCTCTGGTTCTTGATTTGCCCACTCTGGGTAAAATACTTCACCCAATCTATTCCCCTCATGATCTGAAAGCCTATGTAAGATCACCCACAGTCTCCTGCACTCCAAGGAATAAAGTACAAGCTTGTCCAACCTTTCTCTGTAGCTCAGGCCTTCAAGCCCTGGCAAATTCCTTGTAAACCTTCTCTGCACTCTTTCCAGCTTAAACACATAAAATGATCTAGGTAAATTTCTGCCCCACGATCTTTGTTTTTTCTAAATGATACAGTTAAGAATGACAAAGATTAATTGCAATTCGCCTTATGTTCTTCCTTTGAAGTGCTATGTTCCTGTGCTATGTGAAATGGGCCTGTGTGTCATAATACTGCCTCAAACCATGCCTGCTAGAAGACAGCTACATATGGATCACTGAAACAGCAGCCTTTATGTTATGAGGACCAAATAGAAGAAGCACATTGTGTATTTATCAAAATATAAATAGCAAAATCAAAATACATATTGGACAAAAATGTGGAATTTTAAATTAAGAGGAAGAGGTGTGTGGCACAGAAAAATGTCCCCTAAAATCCTCCTTTAATGTAGCTAGATTTGGAAGAACAACAACAATGGATAAAAGATATTCAGATGCATAACATTAATCTAGAAAGATTATGGATCAAAGTATTATTAAATCTCTATAGGTTCAGTAAACCTGGATTTAGTGAATACCCAGAGGATATAGTTCCAATCAGACATGTCAAAACCCTCTTTAATAGCTATTTTAATGATACTCACTGCAAAATGGAGCAAAAATATTGAAATACTTGTAGGTTTCCCAACTGATTGTATGAATTAGATGCTGTTAGCTTGCCTTAGGACTGCCTTGTTTCAAATTCTCAGAGGCAGTCCCGTAACTATTGTATTCTTTTCTAGGCTCAGTCTGTGCAAGTTTCTTTAAAAAAAGAGGTAAAATACTTTTTTTATCTTTTTCATATAAAGTATTAATTTGGTTCAAATACATGCATTTTCTCATTGTCGATGAAACAAATTGTAAAATATTATTCAAGTTAATAATTTATACACACTGTAATGGTATGTTTGCATAATTTAGTCTGCTAAATATAAAATAAACAGACTGTTACATTCAACCATCCAAATTACTCCAACAAAACTTTAAATCACAATGCAATTATAGTATAATTTATTTAAAAATTCCAGGGAATGGCCTGGATTTTAAGTTTGCCTATCTCTACAGCTCAGTCCCTCGACTCTATACTGTACATAAATACAACCAAGCCAAGATCAAGTACAAAAGGAAGACCGAAGGAAGAGGTACAGGGTGCAGAATATGGTTCTCAGCCCCAGTTCCAGAAATATAGTCCAATGTTTGTAATGAGGTACTGGGGAATTAGACAGTAACTTAATTTATGGAAGGACTGTTCAGAACCCTGATAACAGAGGGAAAGAAGCTGTTCCTGAGTCTGGTGGTGAGTGCTTTCATGCACTTTCAGGAAAGGGTATATTTCAGTGATGGGGAATGATGACAAGAAATTGTATGAAGATCATGCTTCTGCAGATATTTGGGTCCCTGAATGAATTTTCGTTTCATCAATAATTGGAAAGTTCTTTTTAATGGAAGCACCGATGCACATTTAAAGACAGCGGTTATAAACTAAATTTTAATTTGTTGCTTTTCATTAGGCTGCCAACTATAATGATATAATCGCAGTCTGGCCTGTTGGGACAACTAACATATTTTGCTTCTCACAGGTGAGTTAAAGCATGCCAAGTTAGTCTGAGTTTCTTATTAGCAGGCATAATTATAACATAGCTTTCGAGCAGAAGTAATTAAAATAATCACATCTACAGTGATTTCCAGAATTAAACCATGAGCAGGCATGTGGTGCCAGTTCAATTCACACAGAGACCCATAAGGTGACTTTGTTATCACCTGAGTTATGGAGTTTCTGAGGAACAGCTGCTCTGCAAGAGAAGTGTTTTGTAAAATGAAGGATTGCAACCGAACTGAAAATAAGTCATCGCTATCATTGTTTCTTGAACAAACATTTTATAATATATAATTTGATATAATATGGTGCATAACAACAAGATGCAAAAGGCCAAGTCTATTTGTGCATCTGCTCCACTGGTTCTGTAAATATATTATATCAAAGCCCTCACTTAGTCTGTGTATTTCATATCTGAAGCATAAGAGGCAGATGAGCAACCTGATAGAAGTATGTAAAGATATGAGAGACGTGGATAGGATTGATAGACATTCATTTTTTTCAGGGTGGAACTATCATATACTAAAGGGCCCAGATTTAAGGAGGGAGGGGGAAAGGTTAAAGGAGATTTATGGAACAAGTTTTTTTCACAGAGAGTGCTTGGTGCGTGGAACATGCCTCAAGGAGGTGGTGAAAGTAGACACAGTAGTACTTTTAAGAGGCATTTAGACAGACACGTGAACAGGTTAGAATGGAGGGATATAGACTCTGTGCAGCAGATGAGATTAGTATAAACTAGCATTATATCAGCACGGACATCGTGGGCCAAAGAGCCGGTTCTGTGCTGTATTCTTCTATGTTCGGTGGTCTAAATTAATTGCTATATTCTAATATCCATCAAGCAGAAGCAAAAACATAAATCAGATTGAAGAATCGTCCTGACCCAAAACGTCACCTATCCATGTCCTGCAGAGATGCTGCCTGACCCATTGTGTTACTCCAGTACTTTGTGCCTATTTTAGTAAACCGGCATCTGCAGTTCGTTGTATCAATAAAGCATCTTTGTAACTGTTGCCAATGAAGGCAACAAATTATGTCTGATTATCTTTGCTGAAATTTCAACAGAAGAATGCACAGTAACTTTAACAAAGCTGAAGCTAGTATTCAGAGCTGTACAACTCACCCGACAACTAAGAAAATGTGCATCAAGCCACCTTGTCTTAAAATTTAAAAAAGACAATATCTTCCCCCTCATGTATTGGGTATCGCTATACATACTAAAATGTCTTCACGACAATCTTTGACTGAGAGAACCAGATTGCAGAATAATGCATTTAATACATTTTAAGACGCTAAAATAACCCATATATCTTTGCATCATTTGTAGGTTCATAATAACACATTATCATGTTAATGCTATTTAGCAGTGTGAAACAATCCTTTTAATAATTTATCCAAAGGGAATTTAAAATCGCAACAAACAATGTTTGTGACTTTCCCCCTAATAATATCTCTAAAGGCAGCTTAGAATTGTAGTGCACTGTGTGATTTAAGTTTTAAAACCACAATACAGCTTTTGATCTCACCTTAAGTTCCCTCTTGTGGTAATATCTGATTTCCACTTAAATCAGCCAGTGATTAAAAGGTATCCTCATCAAGATCAACATAAACTTTCACAATCAAGATATTGGGAGGGCAGTTTCTTTTAGATGTGCATTGCATAGTCAGGCCAATCCGTAGATCTTTATTTTGCAAAGAGATTTGGCTTGTGCTATTTTGAAGTAAAGTCTGTCGATATGGATAACAAATAAATCTCGCCCTCTTATACCTTGGCAAGCAGCGAATGTCCTTTTTCTATTAGAGTTCACTCAACCAGAGATGTTGCATCTTTCAGAGCAGCTGCAATTTGTCACTCCGCAGGGACGATGAAAGGCAATGTTGTCGACCTTGTACAGACCCTTCGAACATTATTGCCTTCATCTCACTACACAAGCGTACTGGCTCTGTCTGCTGTCTGCTGGTGTGACAGTTTGAAATTTGTTTTGCTGTTGTGCCTTAGCATAGGGCACAGCTGTGCGAACTTACTCATAGGGAGAAAAAGATTGCTTGTCGTATTTAGTTTAGTTTAGTTTAGTTTAGAGATACAGTGTGGAAACAGGCCCTTCAGCCCACTGAGTCCGCACCGACCAGGGATCGCCGTTACACTAGCGCTATCCTACACTAGGGACAATTTACAATCTTTACCAAAGCCAATTAACCTACAAACCTGTAGTTCCTTCGAATGTGGGAGGAAACCCACACGATCACAGGGAGCACATACAAACTCCGCACAGACAACACCC
This sequence comes from Amblyraja radiata, assembly GCF_010909765.2. Lineage (NCBI taxonomy): Eukaryota > Metazoa > Chordata > Chondrichthyes > Rajiformes > Rajidae > Amblyraja > Amblyraja radiata. The sequence goes on along the minus strand of NC_045970.1, from coordinate 31,531,373 downwards.
ATAGTCAGAATTAATTAATCAGGTTAATTAGCTTTGGTAAAAATATTGTAAATCGTCCCTAGTGTGTGGGATAGTGTGAGTGTATGGAGTGATTGTTCGGCACAAACTCAGTAGGCCGAAGGGCCTACTTCCATGCTGTATCTCTAAAGTCTACTTTGAAATAATGTCATCTTATTTATTTTTTACATCCACCTGAGAGAGCAGAACAACATCCTGCCTTTAACACCGCTCATCCAACAGTGTTTTGGTTAGGGCTTATTATTTTCACATGTACCGAGGTACAGTGAAAACCTTTGTTTTGCATGCTATCCAAACAGGTAAACCAGCATCTGTAGTTCCTTCCTACACAGGTCAGATATACCTGACATGGATGTGATCAGTTCTAATTCAAGTATTTAAGATAGAGCAAATGCAAAGATACAGAATGCAAGCAAAGGAGAAGACACAGAGCATTACAACCCCATGCATAAAGCCTACATAAAGGCTTAAATCTATAACGTTCCAAATCAGATACAAAAGCATTGGTAATAAAGTCACAGCTGGGAGGAGAAAACAGAGAACGAGAAAGTTTAGAGAGAGCACTAAAAGAAACAATGGTCATTGCGACTGAATTACTGACTTTGATTGTAACACTTTCCAAGCAGAAGACATATAAAAACCCATCACAGTCAGAAGAGAGTAACATTTGGATAAGGTGGAAACTTTAAATTCTTCTTTATTCCATGGGTTTTTTTCTGTGCAGAGGGTTGGATTAAAATTGCCATCATTAATTTAAATGGATTAAAGGGAGTGCTTAATTACTTCTGATGGGAAAGTCTAGACACCTCACACAGTTTGTCGTCTAAGTGGTTCCTTTGGGAAGAGTGAGCCCCTCAATGGAGCTTCAGCTGGGACCAACAGCAAGAAAATTGATTAGAATGGCAAGTTTGTTCTCGATGATTGCTAGATTAGTCTATAGTTTGCCCTGTTCACCAAGCTGATTACTAAACTCCTGAATAGACATGGCAATAGGTCTTCTATTATCTAAATAGAAAATGAAGCCAAAACTGTTTTGCAACACAGACTACTTGATTAGCTTTAACCTGCACCAGATTCTTCTGACATCTGAGTGACCTTTAGGGAAACCTTTGCTTCCAAACATGCTTTAATTGTTTCTTCAAGATCATCCTATTGTGGCCGAACTTCCGAAACAAAAACCAAGTGTCTCAATCCAAATGAGGTATAACATTTCCTTAATCATTGACAAAATGCTAATTCCGATCATTTACTTGGGAACTTTTTGTTATTGCCTTTATCATATCATCTCTTTCAACATAATATCCTTAGCAGCTGTAGCTCAAACATGGAACAACTGCCTGTTACAGTAGTGCAATGGAGAGCAAAGGCCTTCTAATCATTACACATTAATTCCAGATCAGGTAACATACTGCCCAAAGTATCACAATGGCATCCCAGTTCTTGTTCAGGATGAAAAAAACTGATTTAGGGTGTCATCAGAAATGACTTCCCTGATCTGCATATGATGGTCTTCCAACCTAAGATAATGTTTCATGTGTTTAATATAAATTCCATTCAGCTTCAGCGGTCTAATTTTGAGGTAGGATGAGGCATAATTCGAACCAAACTAGCCGCGCTGCTGGAGGGAAAACAAAGGCATTTTAATTTGTAGGTTGTACAGTACAAAGGCTGCCTCCGGCGTTCCCGGAGTCCTAAATGCTGCACTATATTCTAGGCTTGAGCAAACACTGATAAGTGATAACCCGGCATATGCTCAAAATTAAAGAGTTGCTTTTGTTACTGAACTATGTCGTAAAACTAATTCACGATATAAAAGCAGGGAAGTCATGCCTTCCTGCAGATTGTGATTATTATCTCCAAAGCATTGGCAACCGGGTAACCTGCCTGTGACAGAATTGCAAGTGGAAACTGTACATTCTGGTTATCCATGCATTTTTTTTTTGAAGGGGTGTTAGAGATATTTTTGATTTGTGTAATCTCATTGTGTTCTTTAAAGCTGATAGAGAATCAAAACATCAACCAACCACCATGTATTAGCAATGAGATATAATAGTTCTGTATTTTATATATATTATATATTTATTTTATTTTACTTTAGGCTTTAGCCTTCAGATATACGGCGCAGAAATGGTCTCTTCGGCCCACGGAGTCTGCACTGACCAGCGATCATCCTGTACACTAGCACTATCCTACATGCTAGGGACAATTTACAATTTTACCAAAGCCTAATTAACCTACAAACCCACACATCTTTTAAGTGTGGGAGAAAACCAGAGCACCCAGAGAAAACCTATGCGGTCACAGGGAGAAGGTACAAACTCCGTACAGGCAGCACCCGTAGTCAGGATCAAACCCTGGTCTCGGGTGCGGTGAAGCAGCCCTAATTTTCTTTAGACATTTTAGGGATCAGGACGTCACTGAACGAGCCAATATTTATTGCCCATCCCCAATTACCCTTGGCTGTTAATGATGCAGCTGAAGACAGTTGTGCTTAGAACACAGCCCTGAGGAACTCCCACAGTGTTGTCTTGGGTCTGAGATGATTCACTTTCAACAGCAAACCTATCTCCCTTATCGTGAGGTATGGCACCAGTGAGGGGAGTGTTTTCACTTTGATGCTCATTGTTTTCAGATTCAACGTAGGTAGGGTCAGGTTTACATCTATTATTGCAATGGATACAGTGAAAAGCCTTTGTTTATGTGGTATCCAATCACAACTGATGCATACTGTCGTCAAACATAAATACACCAGGTACAGTGAGGAGACAAATAGCAGGCACAGATTATGGTTTCTCAGCATTGTAGCATAACTGTTCCAGAGAAAAAGTCCATTGTCCGCAATGAAGTCGATTGTGAAATTGGGACTGCTCCCTAGCTTGTGGAAGGATTTGGCTACAATATCTAAATAGACCTGGTGCAACGGTGATGAAGGGCATGGTGGAGCAGGCACTGTATGTTGTTCCTTCAGGAGCTGGAGATTAAAGGGGCAGGAAATGTTATGGACAATCATAAATATAAAATGATCTTACCAAACATAAAATTGTTGAAAGTATGAGCAGGAATAGGCCATTTGGCCCTTCTAATCTATTCCACTGTTTATTATCATCATGAACAATCAGCCAGGCCCACTAGCAAAACACAAAGTGGGTCAGGCAGCATCTGCGGAGGTTGTGTACGGGGCGGTTCTGTGGAGGTAGTATACAGGCGAGTGAGGAAGGGTCACACCCTTCTTCAAACTGGAGGCTCAAGACGCAAAACATTACTCATCAAATTCTTCCACAGATGCTGCTGAGTTCCTCCACATTCTAGCACCGGCAGTCCCTTAAGTATCCAAATTCACTCCTAGTTTTGTCCTTGTATTCCCTTGTCCCTTTCATTTGAAGAACAACATCTCTTTCATGAATACATTTAAAAGCCTTTTTCACAATCAGGGTGGTGGGTGTATGGAACAAGCTGCCAGAGAAGGTAGTTGAGGCAGGTACTATAACAAGATTTCAAAGACATTTAGACAGGTACATGGATAGGTAAGGTTATGGGCCAAATGCAGACAGGTCGAACTATCCTAGACGGGACATTTTGGTCGGCATGGACAAGTCGGGTTGAAGGAACTGTTTCTGTACTCTATGATTCTATCATACTATGAATCTGTGAACTGACTTCAATTGCTTTCTGCAGATAAAGAATTCCACAGGTTTAGCACCCTCTGGGAAAAGAAATATCTCATCTCAGTCCGAAATGGCTTATCCCTTCTCCTTAGACTGTAAACCGGCCATCGACAACACTCTTCCTGCATCTAATATGTCCAGCTCTGTTAGAATTCTGGAGGCTACTATGAGATCCACTCTCATACATGCAAACGGAAATGAATGTGCCTAATTGATCATTCTACCTTCATATGTCAATCCTCCCACTTCAGGTGATACTAAAAGAAATAATAGCACATTAGAAAATAATGGAGTCTCACAACATGGTGAGGCCTTTTGTTCTTCATCTACTTTGTTAATTGAATTAGTTTATTTTCCCTTCATAGATTTAACATATTCTATGGCGGCAGCCTCTTCTGCTTGACTTTCCCTGCAGTATCTGATTCTAACAGAAGCAGTTTAACATGATTCATATTACCAGTGTCATTCTGCTTGTGATGGGTTTTATCCACAATGAGCCATTGTCAGATGGTCAGTGTATCAGTATAAATCAGCACAAGTGTATTCTGGGATGATCTGCTCTTTTAGGCTCAGCCATACTGCTCCTTGACGATAACATTCTTTTTTTTTAGACTGCACTCGCAAAACTGTGTCTGTTCAATTGGATCTTATCTTCTGGCATTCATATGGCATCTTCGTGGACTACAAATGGAGCATTCAATCTCCTCGTCAGGGGGAAAAAAAACTTATGGATGGAAGGGGCTAAGAAAGAAAGCAGAAAAGGAAAAGAAAATGGTGTAGAGTTTGGCCGAAAGTATAATTTGAAAAATTGGAATGACAAAGGCAACCATTCTCCATCACTCTGAAAGGGGACAACTCTTCTCACAGAATTCTAACCAGAGGTAAGGGGAATGAATTACAACTTTCCCTTGAATTTGCCTCTGTGGACTTGAGGAGGGCTTTAACAATGAGAAATGTTTTGTGTACTGCTCTTGAAACAACTGTGCAATGTTTAACTTTCATTAAATATGCCCCTTTAAGAATGCTGTAAATTCTCCCTTATATATAGAGTGTAATCTGGGTTAAATATAATTTGCATTACATTATACAAAGCCTAGGCCTGCAAAAGTTTTTTTTTAAAATTAATTTATGGGATTATGGTGTTACCAGCAGGAGCAATATTTGCTGTCCATCCATAATTGCCCTTGTAATTGTGGGTCACAAAGGAACACAGGTGCTGGAGCAACTTAGCAGTTCAATCAGCATCTCTGAAGAGCATGGATAAGTGACATTTCAGGTGGAGACCCTTCTTTAGCCATCATTACTTCTGAAGATATTATTCCCACAGTTTTCTTTTTAACTTAGAACATAGAACAGTATCGCACAGGAACAAGCCCTTCGGCCCACAATGTTTGTGCTGTACATGATGCCAGGTTAAACTGAGAACAAAGAAGTAGCTTCGATTTTGGGCAGGAGTGTGGAATGAGCTTGATAATAACCGACAAGTAAGCCACGAGAATAGTCAGTCTTGGGGTAATTAAAGCAAGGATGTCATCAGCAATCATTGGTATTTGTCAAATTGTAGATTTCACATAATATGTTGCAATTCTGTCAATTTCATATATAATAGAATGATATAAGGTCTGAAGAAGGGTTTCGGCCCGAAACATTGCCTATTTCCATAGATGCTGCTGCACCAGCTGAGTTTCTCCAGCACTTTTGTCTACCTTCGATTTTCCAGTATCTGCAGTTCCTTCTTAAACAAAAGTATGATATAGCATTGGAACTTGTTAATTATTTTACGACACAAAATGCTAGCAGGTTGGGCAGCATCCCTGGAGAACATGAATAGGTGATGTTTCGAGTCGGGACCCTTCTTCAGACCCATACCCTGAGGAGATTTCACGGTGGCGCACTCAACATATAGAAACAAGGAACTACGGATACTGATTTTCCAAAGAAAGATACAGAATGCTGGAGTAACTCAGCAGGTCAGGTAGCATCCTTAGAGAACATGGAGATGTGACATTTAGGATCTTCTTCAGACTTATAGTCATTTTGTTTGATCAACACAAATGTTTATACTATGAAATGCCTAAGAATTGAAGGAAGAAAGTCCTTGAGACATATGGCACATGATTCACATCTCAAGAATGGGCTGACCTGACAGAACTATTTGATTATAAATGCTATTTGAATACAAATGCTAGCTTTAATACATTGTCCTATAGGATTTATTGAAATATGTTTTTAGTTGCTAGTTTTCTGTTTTGTTTAATGCAGTTACTTAAATTTGGTTCACCTTGCTCATCATGGAGAAATTTGCAATTCAACAATCTTATTTCAATAATTCCTATTAGGTAAACCTTCAGCTCACCTGTTATGATATATTTCCAAACTGCATGTCAATTTGCCACGTTAAGTACATGGTGCGCAAAGGGTTTCAAATGACTTCACATATGGAGGTGGGAGGTGGGCATATGGAGCAAGCTGACAGAGGAGGTAATTGATGTAGGTACTATAACAACATTTAGAAGATGTTTGGACAGGTACATGGATAGGAAAGGTTTAGATAGATGTGGGCCAAACACGGGTAGGTGGGACTAGCATAATAGATGGGGCATCTTGGTGATCATGAATAAATTGGCCTGAAATTGGCCTGACTCTGCTGTACGACTATGAATCTATGGATATTGTTATAAAATTGCTTTACTGAATAAATCTTGAACATAGAACATCAAGGTCAACTTCAGCTGTAGCATAATGGTTGACAACATTAACCAGGACATTTATTGCTACATTAACTATTACCAGCATTATAGGAGATTTGATTTGGTGCTGCTGTGTAACATCATTTATATTTGTTAATTAGCTTACTTCCAGTAACTAATAGGAAAAGGGCACTTGTTGATATCTAAACGGATGGACAACATAGTAATCTAACTGGAGAAAGGAATAGGTGATGTTTCGGGTCAAGTCCCTTCTTCTGAATAATTTTATTGACCTGAAGAGGTTCTCGACCTGAAACGTCACCTATTCCTTTTCTCCAGAGATGCAGCCTGACATGCTGAGTTACTCCAGCATTTTGTGTCTATCTACAGTGTAAACCAGCATCTGCAGTTCCTTCCTACATATAGTAATCTGAAGGGCCTGTCCCACTTTCACGACCTAATTCACGACCTTTTTTACTCGTGGACATTTTTCATCAGACTAGAAAAACGCCCCGACCTACTTGATGTCACGAGTAACTACGACTAGCATCACGACCTACCTACGACCTACCTAAGACCTCCTACGACCCCCTACGACCTCGCGATGACCATGCCGCGAGTACGAGTCAAGGGCAAACTCGACAGAGGTCGTGAATTAGGTCGTGAAAGTAGGATAGGCCCTTAACTGTATCGTACGTTTGTAGACATAAAGAACTGTAGATGCTGGTTTATACCAAAGATACAAACATCCTTTTCCTCCAGAGATGATGCCTGACCCACTGAATTACTTCAGCGCTTTTAAGTCTTGTAAGTTTCTCAAGTTGATAAATCCAAAGTGGCTGCCAAGTAAAGAATCATATGAAGGTTTAAATTTCCATTCCTGAGGGAAAACAGAATGCACTGAAGCCATCTCCCATCATACACTGACCAAGCAGCCTCAGGAACCTGTTCATAAGGTCCCACTTTATAGGGGGATCGGTGTGACAGACACCTGAAAAGAAAAGGAGCATATTTTGAGGGCTAGAATACAAAAATTGGGATGTAATGCTGAGGCTCTATAAGGCGCTGGTCAGGCTGCATTTCGAGTATTGTGAGCAACTTTGGGCACCATATCTGAGGAAGGGTGTGCTGGCCCTGGAGAGGGTCCAGGGGAGGTTTACAAAAATGATCCCAGGAATGTGTGGGTTAACCTAAGATGAGCGTTTGACAGCAATGCGCCTGTACTCGCTGGAGTTGAGAAGAGTGAGGGGGAACCTCATTGAAATGTACCGAATTGTGAAAGGCTTGGATGGAGTGGATGTGGAGAGGATGTTTCCACTGGTTGGAGAGTCTAGGACTAGAGGCCATAACCTCAGAATTAAAGAATGTTCCTTTAGGAAGGAGATGAGAAGGAATTTCCTTAATCAGAAGGTGGTGAATCTGTGGAATTATTTGCTACAAAAGGCTGTGGAAACCAAGTCAATGGATATTTTTAAGGCAGAGATAGAAAGATTCTTGATTATCATGGGTATCAGGGGTTATGGGGAGAAGGTAGGAGAAGGTCTATTGATCAGCCATGATTGAATGGCGGAGTAGAATTGATGGGCCGAATGGCCTATTGCTGCTCCTATTACTTATGACGAAGAGACCATCAACACCAGCCACAGTCAGGATAGACGTTAAGCACAGGGAAGCTTTGGTGACTTTGAAGGTGAACGAAGGGGCGAGCTGATTGTGATCCAGATGGAAGAGTTTTAAACAGGTCAGGCAATTTCTACAGGATTTAACTCTCATAATGAAAGGCCCCTATAATCTGACACGATACTTTTTAAGCAACAGCTCCATCATGGTTGTTATTTCACAACAAATTATTAAAATGTTTAAACACGTTTTAATACAGCATTTAAAACTATACCCAACTGTTTCCAGAAATGTGTTTATCATTACAAATGTTGTTATATTCATACATAATAGGCCAGATCTAGCTTAAAATGTTGAAGGCAAGCATTAAAAATGTAAGAAATACTTAAAGCCTGCTTTGCAATTTTTAGAACTATTGCAGTTGCATATGTGCAAAGAACTTTTGAGTGCATTTATTATATGAGAGGAACATGATTAGCAAGTTAAATATACGGTAATACTGACGGCACTATCCTGCAATCACTATTTCCCAATGTACTTTCCACACTGTGGAAGAAAAAAAGTCCTTAAAATGGTACTTTTCAGATTGCTGTGTGATAAAGGCTGCAACAGTAATTATAAGCACTGAAGCATGGAATCAATACATAATGCCTATTTAGATATAGCAGATTAACTTAACTACCACGTTTAATGGTCTCTAAGCACTTTCCAAAAAAATTCTTCAATCATCTTTTTTTAATTTTGCTACTTTACACATTCTTATTTGGATTTCCCGTGACTCAGCAGCAGTTTTGCATTAATTTTTGATAGCGGGATTTATGATTATGATATTTGAGCTGCACATTCTTCGCCACCCTTTGTCCTCTGCTGAGCTAAGTGCCTCTGGTTACTGCCATTTCACTGTGGCATGGGGCTAGATTTTCCACCCATTGACTTTGAATGGGCAAAAAAAAATCCATTAAATTAAAGTGCAGACTACAATGCACAGCGGCACAGGCCATTTACTGAGCATCAAATGTCCGCAGTACACAATAGGGTAAAATCTGCACTAATTACGATGGCACGGGAAGGAAACAGGTGGATTAATTATATAAGTACACCGCCATTTTTGCACATTTTGAGGACAAAAATTGGACTTTAGTTTAATTTAGAGATACAGGATGGAAACAGGGCCTTTGGCTGTGTTTCGGCACAGGGTCGCTGACTATGTTATAAAATCCATGCTCCCGGCAGTAAACTTCTCCAGCCGTGAAGTGAAGGAGGAGTTTGATTGGGAGAGCAATACATTTTCAAAGATTCAATTCGTTGCCTTATTGTCAGGAATCGCAGGGGATGTTGATGGTGGCATCTCCTTGCCTGTCTCGTGCCATCACCATTTGCTCTACTAATGGCCACTGCCCTTAGGTTTAGTTTAGTTTACTTTAGTTTTCGAGAAATAGCACGAAAAAAAGTCCCTTCAGCCCACCGTGTCCATGCCGACCAGCGATCACCGTACACCAGCACTATCCTACACACTGGGGACAACCTTTAATTTTTACTGAAGCCAACTAACCTACAAACATGTAGGTCAAGTTTATTTGTCACATACACATACGAGATGTGCAGTGAAATGAAAAGTGGCAATGCTCACGAATTGTGCAAAAAAACAAACAACCAAACTACAAATAGAATGGAACAGAATCACATATTCACATGTTACATAATTGTGGGAGGGAAGAAAAAGGAAAAAAACAGCAATTTTAAAAAGACATCACACAACAGTAAAATGGTACAGTGAAGTTAGTCCCTGGAGAGATAGGAGTTTACAGTCCTAATGGCATCTGGGAAGAAACTCCTTCTCATCCTCACCCGTCTCTAGTGTCTGGGAGGAAACCGGAGCACCCGAAGAAAATCCATGCGGTCAAGGGGAGAACGTACAAACTACATTCAGACAGCACCCGTGGTCAGGATCGAAGCCGGATCTCTGGAGCTGTAAGGCAAGGTTGAATAGCTTAATTCTCTGTACTTGCACTAGATAATGCCCACAGCAGAAACATGTCTTGAGAATTGCTGGAATGATGCTCGTGAAAGCCTACATTGGAGCAAAAACGAAAGATTGTAATGATGGCTGCAGGAAGTACCTGAAGCAGATGGACTGTGGGTAACGTTATGTAAATCTGTGTAACTTTGTGATGGCATTTAGTGGGAAGAGAGACAAGATGGACCTAAAATATGGAGAAACCAACTGTTTCACCTGCCTCATCTTGCTCATTGCCCTTATATATATAAGACCTGCCTTTTCTTCCAAGCAAACAAGAGGTGTGTTATCTGAACTGCAGACCATTTTGGGGTTGTTCTCTCATATTATGTCTCACAAATCCAAAGTGTCATCCTCACAAAAACAAGCCTCTACAGATCACCATGTCCTTGTTATCCGCACCAATCCCATTTACCAGCACTTGGTCTGTTCCCTAATATAACTTGGCAATTCAAGTTCTTGTCTAGATACTGTATCTTTAAAATGTTGTGAGAATACCTGCTTCCATCACCTACTCAGGCTGTATGCAAATGAAAAAATACTCTTTCCCAGATCTTCTGTAGATCTCTTCCTGCTTATCCTGAAACCAAGTCCTACAGTTTTTTAATAGAGTCATAGCATCATAGAATCGTCCAGCACAGAAACAGGCCCTTCCACCCACCACATTCATGCCAACCTTTTGGTCCTTCCACACGGATCCCATTTGAATGTATTAGAACTGAATCTCTTATGCCTTGCCTATTTAAGATGTCTACCTAAATGCCTCCTGAACATTGTAATTGTATCTGATTCCACCACTTCTTCTGGCAGAGTGTCACGGATATAAATATCTCCTTCAGAACCTCTTTAAAACTTTATTTCACCTTAAGCCTATGGTGTGTTTTTGCTAGCACTATGATAGGAAAAAGATTTTGACCATCTACCCTATCTATGTGTCTCATAATCTTATGTACTTTAGCCTCCTTCATTCCAGAGAAAACAATCTCAAACTATCCAATCTCTCCCCATAACTAAAGTTCTCCAAATCAGGCAACATCCTTGTGAATTTCCTCCGTACCCTCTACAGGGCAATGACATCCTTTCCTAAGTATGACGACTGGAACTGCACCTAATTCTCCTATAATGGGAGAAGAGTTTCTCTGTCTACTAGATCTAAACCATCTTAGGTGAGGTTTAGACCAGACTTTAGACTTACAGCACAGAAACAGGCCCTTCGACCCACTGAGTCCGTGTTGACCAGCGATCATCTCGTACACTAGCCCTGTCCTACACACTAGGGACAATTTACCATTTTTACCAAAGCCAATTAACCTACAAACCAGTAAGTTTTTGAAGTGTGGGAGGAAACCGGAGCATCCAGAGAAAACCTACACGATCATGGAGAGAACGTACAAACTCCGAACAGACAGCATCCGTAATCAGGATCAAACCCGAGTCTCTGGAGCTGTAAGGCAGCAGCTCTACCACTACGCCACCGTGCCGCATGCAGGAATGTAATCTTCAAATGATGCAAATTGAAAGTACTGGGCAGAATAATAGATTGACGAACAATTCCCCCCTAAAGATATGAGTACCGGTAATGACCTGGCAGTGCCCAGCTGGATTGGATCAAAATGATTCAATGCTGAGAGTTTTGAGTGATAGTCAGGTATCAGATGTGGCTTGTAAATGGAGAATGTATGGGCTACAGTAAACATATGGCTGGGATATGTGGAAAGAATGGTAAAGGTTTGCAATGACCAAGAGTAAATGGGTAGCAGAGTGGCCCAAGCTATCTGCCAGGAAATAGTAATAGTCCCCCCTCCGTAGTTTCTTTAAGGCATACCATCTCAAGTACAACATGTGTTCCTTCAAACATGAGGGGAAATCCTAAGCTAGGCAAGCTAAACTGTGCTCTGGGGAGCAGCTCTGAAGTACAAAAGAAAGAACAATAACCCTGCCATCATCTCATGCAGTGGTTGATCTATTTCTCTAGCCACTGATCAGCCTTAAGTGCAATAGCGCTCCATCAGTTTGCTACAAAATTAATTTCATGCCTCCACAGTGCCTTTGAATTTCCTTTCTTCTTGCCTCATTTATATCCCAATGCAGCCTCTAGAAAAGCTGAAAAATATTGCACATATCATTTGTAACTTTGGTTCCATGTGCAGGCACTTATATATTCCCAACAGCTCTTTAAGAGACAACGGAAAATATTTATTTAGACAGCAGATGATCAAAAGATGGATTGGCTTGCCCGCAATGCTGATTGAAGCCAGGATGCTGGACTTACTGAAGAAAATTTCGAGTGCTGTTCTGGGAAGATGGTACGATTGGTAATCTGGGAAAACATATTAATTGTGCCAAAGGACATTTTAGATTCAAAGTTATCTTCCCACAAACTGGTTCATTTAGATATTAAGCAAATGCATCGCCAAGTAATTGATTGTATTTAAAGGAAAATTATTATTAACTATGTAACGATGAAAGTCGCATATTTTGCTTATACTTACATAGCCTAGGCAAGCTAAATACCCCAGTGGTGCATTGCAAGTTGTTGGTTTCATTATGCACTGCATAAATTATGTGGAATATCCAGCACAGATGCAGTCTAGACCATCACACAAACTAGTCCCCCCACACACCCCATCGACTGTCTATACTTCTCTCTAGCTTGGGAAATCAGCTAACATAATCAAGGGTCACTTACACCCTGGCCATACTCTCCTCTCCCCTCTCACATCCGGCAAAAGAGACAAATGCTTGAAAGCACACACCAACATATTCAGGAACTGCTTCTATTAGCTGAATGGACTGGTCATAAACTAAGGGTGTAGTCCTGATCTCCCAACCTACCTCGTCGAGGCCCTTGCACTTTCTCTGTGACTGTCTACTACATTCTGAACTCTGGTTATTTTTCTCCTTGCTCCACCTGTCGTACTTATGTATTTATGATTGTGCTCATATATTGTATGATTTGCATGGATAGCATGTAAAACTAACGTTTTCATTCTATCTCAGTACTTATGACAATATTAAACCATGCAATAATCTCTGAAAATTTCACGGTAGCTATGGAAAGGGATAAGGATAAAGGTAGACTGGAAATTAAGGTCCTGAATTGGTTGAATGCCAACTTCAATAACATAACTGAGGAGCTGGCATAAGTAGACTGAGGTCGGTCTACATCAGGCAAGTAAGATTCATTCAGAAGTGAAGTATGGGATCAACAAGGATGAATGCCACAAATGGCAGGTCCAAGTATCTCTGGATGTCAAGACATAACAAGAGCTTGATAAAGTTGAAAAGGAAGCATATGGCAAGGACAGAGAACTGTAAACCAGAGAAGATAGACACAAAATGCTGGAATAACTCAACGGAACAGACAGCATCTCTGGATAGACCCTTCTTCAAGGAAACCAGGAGAGCTCTTCAGGAGGATAGAAAATGTTGCCGGGTACTTAAAAACGTAATTAGGAGGGCTAAGATGGGGCACAAAATGTTACAAGCTCATGAAAACCTCCAAAGTATTTTATGTATATTAAAGGCAGGAGCATGAAGCAAAATGACAATCTGTACATGGAGTTAAAGGCTGTAAATTACGTCTCAAATTAGTACTTCTCATCTGCATTCTCCAAGGGCAAGGTCATTGTAGTTGGGAAAGTTGTGGATAGGAGCGGTGAAATTTCAGAACATATTATTATTTAAATGAAGGAAATATTAGATGTGTAAGTGGGTTTAAAACTTACTGTATGCCCAGACCAAATGAGTTGTAACCGCATTGCTGTGGGAGGCAGGGGAGGAGATTGGGTGGCAGGACAAAGTGTGTGGGCAGGTAATAGGTGAATACAGCTCAGGGGCATTTCTGAAAGGCAGATGGTTGGACAAAGGCCAAAGATAAAATGAGGTATGAGGCAAAAGGATCGAAGAGTTGCAAATTGTGAAGCCAGAGGAAGGAATGTAGGGGGAACACAGGTGGATCCAGATGGGGTGCAGGCAATGGGGAGGGAAGGAAAAAAGAGTGTGTAGGTGAAAGGGGTTGGGGAAGAATCCAAAATTGGCCTGGCAGTAGGAAACAGAGGATAATGGTAGAGAGTTAGTTTGTATTTTGGGAGCCTCTGACCAGCGGTGTAGCAGACGGATCAGTGCTGGGACACTTACTATTTGTTATATAAATTGGAGGCATGATTAGCAAGTGTGAAAGATATGAAAGTCGATGGTGTTTTTGATGGTGAGTACTGCATTAGGATTATCCAAATCCTATCTACAAATTTACCATCTAGTTTGCTGCGGGATTGTCCAGCACTGTGTTATAGGCTCATCCATCGGTGTAGGAGATCAAATGATCCATCATGGCTATGCCTTTCTGTTTGGAAAAGCCATTGAAGAAATAATATCTTAATCCTTTTCCTATGTTTCTATCCACTCCCTCGTCCTTTCCTCAAAGCTCTGCAAATCCCTTCATATCCAATAATTATTTACTGAAGTTGGGCAACTTGGGCAGAATATTTGTGACCACAAACTGAAGGGCCTGTCCCACTGTACGAGGTAATTCAAGAGTTCACCCGAGTTTTTCCCTGATTCGAACTCGGAGAATGTCCGTAGCGGGTCCGTAGGAGTTTGTGGATGTCTCGTAGCGGCTCGTATGAGTAAAAAGTAACAATTTTTTTCATCTCCAGTAATTTTTTATTCGTGGACATTTTTCACAGTGTTGAATAAAAGTCACGAGTTTACCGGATTTCCCGAGTACCTACCATTAGCATTACGAGCCACTCCCAACTAAAAAATAACATTTGTTTACGTAATGAAATATGGATTTTTTTAAAAATCTGCATTCATCCCACACTGGATTGGAAATTATTTACTTAAAGATGGAAATAATTTATTCTATCCTCCTCTTATCATTTACATAAGGATTGGCACTGTGGGCGGCACAGTGGGACAGTGGTAGAGTAGCAGCACCAGAGACCCAGGTTCGACCATGACTACGGGTGCTGTCTGTACGTGGAGTTTGTACATTCTCCTTGTGACCTGCATGGTTTTCCTCCCACATGTTTAATCAATAATGTTTTATTATTAATTTTTAATGTTTTATATGTCATTCCTAACTGTCACTGTATGTCATTGTCACTTGCGGGCAGAGCACCAAGGCAAATTCCTTGTATGTGAATACTTGGCCAATAAACTTATTCATTCATTCACTTTCCATAGGTGAGCAGATTTGTCAGTTAATTGGCTCTGTAATTTGTCCCTTGTGTGGAGGATAGAACATGTGTGTGTATGATCACTAGTTGACGGATTCGGTGGGCTGCAAGGCCTGTTTCCAAGCTGTATATCTAAACCATAATTACAGAAGGGTTGGTTTCTCTTCTCCCAGACTTCTCACTAATTTGCTGAACCGGTCAGGTAGGTTTCTGTTGAGTACCTTATGACCATCAGCTCAGCAAGTGATCATTTGTTATCATCCACCCAGCTTGCCTGGTTGCTTCACCTACCATACTTGAGTATCAAGACACTTTATAAATAATGCTGAAACCGAAAAAAAAAAGTAAAAATAAAAATCACTGAAGATACTTCAAAAGTCAGGCAGCATCTAGAGAAAGAAAAATGGAATGAGGAACGGTTATCAACCTAAAACATACATTCCCTGTCTCCAGTCATAACTGCTGTTTGATCTATTGAGTATCACCAACATATTCTTCACTAATCACAAAAATCCTCTGATTTATAGACACCGATATCATTCCTGTTCTGCAGAAAAAAATATTGCTTGCTGCTTCACAGGAAATCTCACCCTGGGCACCCCCACCTCCCCTCACCCATTAGTCAAGAGGTATAGAAGTGTGAAAACACACACCTCCAGTTTCAGGGGCAGTTTCTTCCCAGCTGTTATCAGGCAACTGAACCTTCCAGCAACTAGAGAGCGGACCTGACCTACCATCTACCTCATTGGAGACACTTGGACAGAATTTAATCGGATTTTATCTTGCACTGAATGTTATTCTCTTTATCATGTACCTGTACATTGTAATCATGTATAGTCTTTCCGCTGACTGATTAGCATGCAATAAAAAAGCTTTTCACTGTACCTCGCTACACATGACGATAAACTAAACTAATCTACTGCTTCAACAATAAAAAAAAGCATTAAAAAATCAGTCACATATTAGAGGAGATTGAAGGAGGATTTAACTGAGGTCTACAAAGCTCTGAGGGACATAGATAAGGAAGATAGTAAGAATTTATTTTGTATAGCTGATATACCTAAAACCCGCAGGGCTTAGCTTTTGAGAAAATCTGATGAGAATGTTTTTAACCCAGAGGGTAGTTGGAGTCAGGAACACCCTGCCTGAGAAGGTGGTAGAGGCAAATATTCCCACAGTATTTAAGAGTATCTACATGAACACTTATACCACCGAAGCATAGAAGGCTATACACCAACTGCTTTTATAAGGTGGGCCGAAGGGCCTATTTCTGTGCTGGATCCTCACCTGACTCAACTGCCAATCAACTCCTCACCTGAATCCACCTCTCCCTTTGAAGTTTTTCCAACACCCCCTCTCTTTACCAGTTATCTTCTCTCTACTTTATCAGTCTGGAGAAGGGTCCAGACCCAAAATGTCACATGTCACATTTTTTTCTACAGATGCTGCCTGACTGACTGAGTTCCTCCGGCGCTTTGTTTCTTACTCAACATCCCATCGTCAGCAGTCTCTTGTGTCTGCATCTGAATAGATAACATTTGCCGGGACAATCAGGAAAGAGCACAGTGGCACAGCCTCACAGTACCAGAGACCCAGGTTCGATCCTGACCTCGGGTGCTGTCTGTGTTGAGTTTGCACGTTCTCACTGAGATCGCAAGGGTTTCTTCTGGGTGCTCCGATTTCCTCCCACATCCCAAAGACGTGTGGGTTTGTAGGTTAATTGGCTTCAGTAAATTGTCTTTAGTGTGTAGAATAGAATGAGTGAATGGGTGATCGGTGGTCAGTGTGGGCCGAAGTGCCTGTTCCCACACTGTATCTGTAAACGAAACTAAACTAAATTGGGAATAAAAAGATAGCTCTTTCAAAGAGCAACTACAAGAATGATGGGCCAAAAGGCCTTCTTCCACACTACAAATTATGGTGTTCATTTGATTATTTCTTTACACTGAAGGTTATTAGCTATTGGGAAGGAGATGAACCAATGTCTGGCTTAATTAATTTAAAAAACTGTTTATATGACAAGGCCAGTGCAATAGTGTTGTAAACCAAGAACGGAGAATTCAGCTGAGTGCAGAGATGCTCTAATACTGAAGCAAGAGGCTTTATTAAATGAAATGGAATGATGGATAAATTGCAAAGCACTATAATGAATATACAGTTACTGGAAAATAATCTACTTCTGAGATTATTTAAAAAATATAACAGTTTTGTGCTACTTTGCATGTACAGCTAATTTATGGTGATTAAGCAAATTAAAAAGTAAATCAAAGAGAGCTATAAAATAAGTATTTTCTCAGTCATTTTATTTATGTAAGCTGTTTATAACATTAACATTGCACAAAGCAGTAATTATCTTCAAACATCACATGCATATTGTGCTGCACCATTAAGACGGGTATTTTATGATCCAACCTAATTATTCATATCACAGTCATTTCATGTTTACACACCATTTTAAGTTCTTCAATGGTTAAAATCCATTTTACTTTTAATAACATTTAGAACTCGTTCAAATTCAGGTAAACAAAATTTGATTGCTTTGATGGATTGAAAATGCTTTGCCCTGTAAGAGCTTATTTGATTTGTTTCTTCAGGGATTATAAAGAATGAAATGCTATCTCCAAACAGACAACGCGTAAGCTCTGCATGTCTGTGGAAAACCTTGTGTAGAGCCAGCCTGGTGCCGAGGTAGGATGCTATTCACAGAATTAAAAACAACAATGCTGTATCTGAAGAGCAGCAACAACCGGCCCCTGAAAGGAAGGTACACAACAATGCTGGAGAAACTCAGTGGGTGCAGCAGCATCTATGGAGCAAAAGAAATAGGCAACGTTTCTGGCATCTGCACCTGCAGTTCCTTCTAAAACACTTAGTCCCCTGAAAGGATACGCTTACTTACCAAATAACTATTGTAGAAACTTACAAAATTCTTAAGGGGTTGGACAGGCTAGATGCAGGATGATTATTCCCGATGTTGGGGAAGTCCAGAACTAGGGGTCACAGTTTAAGGATAAGAGGGAAGTCTTTTAGGACCAAGATGAGAAAATCATTTTTTACACAGAGTGGTGAATCTGTGGAATTCTCTGCCACAGAAGGTAGTGGAGGCCAGTTCATTGGCTATATTTAAGAGGGAGTTAGATGTGGCCCTTGTGGCTAAAGGGATCAGGGGGTATGGAGAGAAGGCAGAGATGGGATACTGAGTTGGATGATCAGCCATGATCATATCGAATGGCGGTGCAGGCTCGAAGGGCCAAATGGCCTACTCCTGCACCTATTTTCTATGTTTCTAACTATGAACATTTATGAAAGTTGCATTTTCCCTTTCTGCTTTCAAAACCCCAAATCCTTTCTGCTTTCAAAACTGCTTATTATATCTCCTAATACTTGTTATTAGTTTTTGCTCATTGGGCTGTGGTGGAAGATGGTAAGATTTTAATTGAAAGCCTGTTTTAGTTGGGAGTCAGACTTCTGGTTACCTCATGGTTCTCAGATGTACCGAATAGTGAAAGGCCGGGATAGAGTGGATGGGGGGGAGGATGTTTCCACTAGTGGGAGAGGCCAGGACCAGAGGCCATTGTCTCAGAATAAAATTACTACCTTTGGAAAGGAGATGAGGAGGAATTTCATTAATCAGAGGGTGGTGAATAGAAACATAGAAAAATAGGTGCAGGAGTAGGCCATTTGGCCCTTCGAGCCAGCAGCGACATTCAATATGACCATGACTGATCATCTAAAATCAGTACCCGTTCCTTGATTCCTTCAGCCCTAAGAGCTAAATCTAACTCTCTCTTGAGAACACCCAGTGAATTGGCCTCCACTGCCTTCTGTAGCAGAGAATTCCACAGATTGACAACTCTCTGAGAGAAGAAGTTTTTCCTCATCCCAGTCCTAAATGGCCTACCCCTTATTCTTAAACTGGCAGGAGAATGGGGTTGAGAGGGAAAGATAGGATGTGAAATGACTGAATGTGGAGTAGACTTGATGGGCCAAGTGGCACAAGTGGCCCAAGTCTGCTTCTAAAAAAATGAATATAAGTTTATTTCACACGGGTAATGTATAACCCACCACTGATATGAATACCAGCACTAGTAGCCCTATCACCCACTGAGCTGTCTCCACCTATACCTTTCCCTCCCTCTGCTGCCTCCCACTGATTTTTCTTTTTTTTGTATGCCTCCATCTATCTTCAACCTGTCTCTATCGTCCAATTCCACCCTTCCCCTACCTTAGTTTTAGTTTCAGTTTTGTTTATTATTGTCACATGTACCAAGGTACAACATTTACTGCATAGATGTGACATTGAAGTCTGATTAAAGATAGTCAGAGGCATAGTGGTACTGTGCCAGAAACCCAGGTTTGATCCTGACCACAGGTGCTGTCTGTACGGAGTATGCATGTTCTCCTGTGTGGGTTTTCTCCAAGAGCTCCAGTTTCCGCCAACACTTCAAAGACTACATGTTTGTAGGCTACTTGGCTTGGTAAAATGATATTGCCCCTAGTGTGTGCGGGATAGTGTTAGTGTGCGGGGATCGCTGGTCGGTGCAGACTTGGTGGACTGGAGGGCCTACTTCCAGGCTGTATCTCTAAACTAAACTAAACAAACAAAATAGTTCAAATATCTTCATTTTGGTAGATGGGATATCCAGATTGCACTCTAGCTGGTGAGAGGATGGTTCAATTGCCTGGTTATAGCTGAGAAGAAACTGTTCCTCAATCTGGAGGTATGCGGTTTCAAACTTCTGTACCTCTTGCCTGATGGGCAAGGGAGACTGGTCCTTGCTTATTCCGGTGGCCTTGCTGAGGCAGTGTCAGTTGTAGATGGAGTCGATGGAAGGGAGGCCGCTTTGTGTGGCTAGATGCTCCATTACCCTCACCCTGGCTGGGTCCTGCATTCATCTCCAGCTCCTGTCTGACATCACCCCCACTACTCTCT
Organism: Amblyraja radiata; assembly: GCF_010909765.2. Classification (NCBI taxonomy): domain Eukaryota; kingdom Metazoa; phylum Chordata; class Chondrichthyes; order Rajiformes; family Rajidae; genus Amblyraja; species Amblyraja radiata. The sequence goes on along the minus strand of NC_045970.1, from coordinate 31,511,247 downwards.
GCACTGGCTATCACCCCCTCTCCACTCTCAGTCCCTGTATCCCCTGTATCAGCATGATTTTATAATATAATTTTTTTAGAATATAAAGGAGGATAGTAAAAGCTTCTTTAGGTATGTGAAGAGGGAAAAATTAGTTAAGACCAAAGTTGGACACTTGAAGACTGAAAAAGATGAATTTATTATGGGGAACAAGGAAATGGCAGATGAGTTGAACAGGATCCGTCTTCACTAAGGAGGACACAAACAATCTTTCTGATGTACTAGTGGCCAGATGATCTGGAGTGACAGAGGAAATGAAGGAAATCCACATTAGGCAGGAAATGGTGTTGGGTACACTGATGGGACTGAAGGCTGATAAATCCCCAGGGCCGGATGGTCTGCATCCCAGGGTACTTAAGGAAGTGGTTCTAGAAATCGTGGATGCATTGGTGATAATTTTCCAATGATCTATAGACTCAGGATCAGTTCCTGTGGATTGAAGGGTAGCTAATGTTATCCCACTTTTTATGAAAGGTGGGAGAGAGAAAACAGGAATTATAGACCAGTTAGCCTGACATTGGTGGTGGGGAAGATGCTGGAGTCAATCATAAAAGATGAAATAGCGGTTTGATTAGCAGTAACAGGATCGGTCCAAGTCAGCATGGATTTACGAAGGGGAAATCATGCTTGACTAATCTTCTGAAATTTTTTGAGGATGTAACTAGGAAAATGGACAAGGGAGAGCCAGTGGATGTAGTGTACCTGGACTTTCAGAAAGCATTTGATAAGGTCCCATATTAGTGGGCAAAATTGAGCACATGGTATTGGGGGTAGAGTGCTGACATGGATAGAAAATTGGTTGGCAGACAGGAAACAAAGAGCAAGGATTAACGGGTCCCTTTCAGAATGGCAGGCAGTGACTAGTGGGGTACCGCAAGGCTCGGTGCTGGGACCGCAGCTATTTAAAATATACATCGATGATTTAGATGAAGGGATTCAAAGTAACATTAGCAAATTTTCAGATGACACAAAGCTGGGTGGCAGTGTGTACTGTGAGGAGGATTCTATGAGAATGCAGGGTGACTTGGACAGGATGGGTGAGTGGGCAGATGCATGGCAGATGCAGTTTAATGTGGATAAATGTGAGGTTATCCACTTTGGTAGTGAAAACAGGAAGGCAGATTATTATCTAAATGGTACACAAAAATGCTGGAGAAACTCAGCGGGTGCAGCAGCATCTATGGAGCGAAGGAAATAGGTGACATTTCGGGCCGAAACCCTTCTTCAGACCGTCAAGTTGGGAAAAGGGGAAGTACAATGGGATCTTGGGGGTCCTTGTTCATCAGTCAATGGAAGTAAGCATGCAGGTACAGCAGGCAGTGAAGAAAGAAAATGGCATGTTGGCCTTCATAACAAGAGGAGTTGAGTATAGGAGCAAAGAGGTCCTTCTGTAATTGTACAGGGCCCCAGTGAGACCACACCTGGAGTATTGTGTATAGTTTTGGTCCCCTGATTTGAGGAAGGACATTCTTGCTATTGAGGGAGTGCAGCATAGGTTTACAAGGTTAATTCCCAGGATGGCGGGACTGTCATATGCTGAGGGAATGGAGTGGCTGGGCTTGTATACTATGGAATTTAGGAGGACGAGAGGGAATCTTATTGAAACATAGAGGATTATTAAGGGTTTGGACAAGTTAGAGGCAGGAAACATGTTCCCGATGTTGGGGGAGTCCAGAACCATGGGCCACAGTTTCAGAATAATGGGTAAGGGGGATGAGGAAACACTTTTTCACACAAAGAGTTGTGAGTCTGTGGAATTCTCTGCATCGGAGGGCGGTGGAGGCCAGTTCTCTGGATACTCTCAAGAGGGAGCTAGATAGGGCTCGTAAAGATAGCGGGGATATGGAGAGAAGGCAGGAACGGGGTACTGTTTGGGGATGATCAGCCATGATCACATTAAATGGCGGTGCTGGCTCGAAGGACCGAATGGCTTACTCTTGCACCTATTGTCTATTGTCTATTTTCTACCATTAATTTCATTGTGGCAAGTGTTTAGCGACTTTCTGATTAATAGATGGTATTATTTATGTGCAAATCTCCTGTACTGTCTTGGCTAGGAGGAATTCAGCGGGAATCAAGCCTGAAACAGACAGATATTTTTACCTCAGTATCATTCCAGATAGTGTATTTCCACCCTGAGTCAGTTAAATGTTATTTGTTATTTTGTATTAACAGATATCAAGGTGGAGGAGAGGTGGTTGTAACTAGTGTTTCTTCTTTACTATGTGAGTTCACAACATGCCAATTCTGAGGTATGTGCCAATGTCTGGCTTTGTGTGATGTAAGGTGTTAACAACAGGGACCATATTCTGCATAAAGTGCACTTTCCTCTGAAGTGATGTGAATTGAAGTTTGCAAAACTCTGCGAGATGTCCAGCTTCAGTAGTGGAAGTGATTCACCAGTGGAAACTGAACAAACCCAGTAGGATGATACATAAATTAACGCTTGTGGGTTGTCTCCACACACTTTAACCTAACTTGATCATGAAGACATCATCTGTCCTGGGTCTCCTCCAATGTCAGAGAGAGGCCGCATGCAATTTGGAGGAACAGCACCTCATATTTTTCATGGACAACTTACAACCCAGCAGTATGAACATAGATTTATCACATTTCAAATAACGCCTGCATTCCCTCCTCTCCGCGCTCCTACCCAACCCCCCACCCACCCACACACCCTAGTAGTCGTCCTACCAGTTCAACTGGTCACATTCTTGTATCCTTCTTGTTATCACACCTTCCCAGCCAACAATGGGCCATTATGGGCTCCACCCTTCCCGAGGTCATCTGTTGCCTAATTTGTTCTGGCCTTTTCTATCGCCTCCTCACATCTACTTTCAGTCTGCAGAAAGGTTCCGACCCATCCTTTTTCTCCAGAAATGCTGCCCGACCCGTCGACTTACTCCAGCATTTTATGTCTATCTTCGCTATAAACCAGCATCTGCAGCTCTTTCCTACACATCTGCAGCTCCCTACAACAATCCACAAAGTGATTTGCCAGCATTTCTCTTCTGCTTGCTGCCTTGTCACCAATTATGGCGTCAATTATATGAACTAGCAATTTACAAACAAAAAACGGAATTACTGTTGAGAATTGGAATGTGTTTTTAAATCAGAACTAATTTCATCTTGCGTCACATTTTTCTGAACTAATGATTAAGTAATGCGTGTTGTCTGAACACCAGTTATTATTGACTAAGTGATAAACATGGGTCTGGCATTTTGGTGTAATTAGCTATTTGGGTGCAAACTGCACTCAAAATATCACCAGTCAGAAAAAATCTATTTTTTACCTCAGGATTTTATTTAAACCCATTGTTGTATCACCAAACTTAATATCCATCAAGGACCAGCACAACTTGGCAACATTTTACAGCATTATTCCCTAAACAGTTGAGCAGTGGTAACTTGGTGCAGCAGAATTAATAGAGCCAGTAAAATGCATTTATTGAAAATTACAATTTACTCCAGGAGGGTGATTGTTTGAAATGTAGGAACCCAACGTGAAAGATATGAGTGATAAAATCAATGTCAATTGTTAATATGTGAAAACTGAAAACATTAAATTTATAAGATATTAGTGGCTTCAGGATGTACAAAAGTTGACATTAACAAGCTTTTGTGAACACATACACACAGACACAATCAGTATTATCTTACCATGATGATTGAAGCCTGTGTCCTAATCATCTGATTACCAAAATGCTGGTAGAATTTGCTCCAAAGAGGTGATAGCTCTTTACCGAAGGGCACGTATCAGTTTAAGGTAGCATTCAGGCAATCCTGAAAAAAACCCTGTCATTTTACCCCTCTGTTCATGTGTCCATGGCATGCAGGATATCATGTATTTGGAATAAAACTTAATTATATTTGCTTGACTTGTCAAATATGCAGAAAATAATCTACTTTTTCACACCAGTTTGTATACATTTTCAGGTCAAGATTGTGATCAACAATATTTCACCCCCCCCCCTTGCCCCCTTCTTCCATTAAAAGTTGGTTAACCAGCTCAATAGTTGGAGTGATAGACAGAAAAAGCTGGAGTAACAGCATCCCTAGAGAATAGGAATGAGTGATGTTTCGGGTCGAGACCCTTCTTCAGACTGAGAGTCAAGGGAAAGGGAAACGATGTATCCCTCTTGGGATCATGCCATCTACACCATCCATATAAGGGAACTTCATTGCCTGAGGTCATCTGTTGCCGGCTCTAATTTGGCCCGGTCTTTTCTTGCTTCCAATTCCCACCCTCCCTACAGTCAGTCTGAAGAGGAGTCCCGACCCAAAACATCACCTATTCATTTTCTCCAGAGTTGCTGCCTGACCCGTTGAGTTACTCCAGCATTTGGAGTCTATCTTTTTAATATAAATAATGTAATATTCAGTATCCACGTTGGCCTTTCACTTCCTTCATTGGTCCAGTCCCTCACTGCTAATGGTATGGACAGGGATTTTTCTTCCCACAGGCCATTCATTTTTAGCCCCCTCCGTTAATATCAAACAAAGTTTATATAATTATAGAAACCGTTGATAAACATGGAACCATCATTTTGGACACAACTAAAAGTTTATACAACGAAAGAAAGAGCAAGATGGTAGCAATCTAGTTTGTACAATATGTAAAAGTAAATGCATAACTTGTAATTTCTTGTCATTGTTTCAAGAAAGTCATGTTTCATTTATTCCAGCAAGCAATTTCAGCCAAAATAAATCCCAGGAACTTTTGCAGCATATATCCATTCTAATTAGTGAGACAGGATTTTTTTCCAGCACAGAAAGTTGATTGACTCATGCGTTTTTTGTGACAGACATCTTACTCTCCCCTTTTCTTTATCAGAGACATTCTGAAGTAATGAAAAGTGCTCAGTGGTTTACGAATAAAGTCATATAGATATGGACTTACACAGCATGGAAATAGGCTGTTCGGCCCAACTCATCCACGCTGCCCAAGATGTCTCGTCATTGGGTTCAGTGGCTCCAGCAGATGAAGCCCTTCTCTATTTTTGCCTCTAAACTAGTCATATTTATCCACATTTGGTCCATATTTGCATAATGCATTTTAAATGTCATATTTCACCTGCTTCAACTACTTACACTGACAGTTTGTTTCTATACCTACCACCCTCTGCATGAAAAAGTTGCCCCTCAGGTTACTATTAAATCTTTCTCATCTTACCTTAAGACTATGCCCTCTAGTTCTTGATTCCCTTACCCTGCAATAAAGATTCTGTGCATTCACCCTATCTTTTACCCTCTTGATTTTAACATCTCTATATGACTCCCCCCCCCACCTCACCCTCCTGTGCTTAAAATAGCCTCCCAACCTCTCCCTATAACACAAGTCCCTGAGTTCTAGCAACATCTTTGTAAATCTTCTCTTCACTCTTTCCAGCATGATGACATATTTTCTGTAACAGGTTGACCAAATTGAACACAATACTTAAATGCGACCTCACCAACATCTTGTACAACTGTAGAATAATGTCTCAACTTCTCTACTCAATTTCCTGACTGATGAAGGCCAGCATGCTAAAAGCCTTCTTCACTGTGGTATCTGCCTATAATGCCACTTTTAGGGCATTATGTACTTATACGCCTAGATCCCACTGCACTTTAACAATGCCGAGGGCACCACCATTCACTGTGAAGGTCCTGCCCTGATTTGACTTCCCAAAATACTACGACTCGCCTTTATTTGAATTAAACTCCATTTGCAAATCCTCGGTCCACTTGACCCGCTGATCAAGATCCCACAAGAATTATCGATCAACTTCTTCACTGGCTACAATACCACACATTTTGCTTGTAATCATGCTTGTACATTCTCATTCAAATCATCAAAGATGACAACCAGCAATGGGCCCAACACCGATCCCTGAGGCACACCACTAGTTACAAGCCTCCAGTCTGAAATACTTTCCACCATCACACTCTGCCAATTCTGGACCCATTTAGCCAGCTCTCCCTGGATCCCATGTGATCTAACCTTCTAGAGCAGTCCACCATGCCGAACATTATTAAAGGCTTCAATGAAGTTCGTGTAGACTGCCCGCATCAACCTTCTTGGTTACTTCTTCAGCAGGTGAGGCACATCTGTGGAAGCGAGAAATAGAAACAGAGTTTGTGCTTCATCTTTTATCAGTTCTGTCTCAGCATTGCATTCATTTAGTGCCAACCACAATATTGTTACTAAGCTTGCTGTCACATGGTGATGGTGTCATTGGCCAGTCTAGTCAGTTGTACCTTGTGTAGTCTCAATACCACAAATCTGTTGTCAACATTCAGACACGTGATTCCTGGCTCAGATCTCATTATCGAATGAAACATTGCATCCCAACTATTGACCTCACAGCCTCTGAAAATCTTTCCCCAACTTCCAGTCTTTGAAAGACCATTGAATCAAAATGCAAGTTGTGGTGCAGCTCGTGGAGTTGCTGCCTCACAACTCCAGTGACACGGAGTGCTCTTGGTGAGAAGTTTGCAGGTTCTCAGAGCCTTTTGTCAAAGATGGAAATGCCAAAGCCTAGAGGGCAGAGCTTTAAAGTGAGAGGGACAAAGTTTAAAGGAGAAGTGTGTGGAGCAAGTTTTTTTACACAGAGAGTGGTGGTTGGTGACTGGAATGCGCTGCCATGGGTGGGTGATGAAGGCAGATACAACAGTGGCATTTAAGCTTTTAGATAGGCACGTTGATATGCAGGGAGTGGAGGGATATAGATCATGTGCAGATAGATGAGATTAGTTTAACTGGGCTTCACATTCAGCAAAGACATTGTGGACCGAAGGACCTGTTCCTGTGCTGTAGTGCTCTGTGTTCCATGATTCCTGTGACTGTGGGTTTCCTCCAGGTGCTCTGGTTTCCTCCCATACCCAAAAGATTTGCGAGTTGCTAGGTTAACTCACTTATTTAAATTTCTCCCTGATGACTTGGTGAGTGGGAGACATTGTGGAAGTTTGTGAGGTGGATGGAAGTGTGGTGGGAATGTGGTGTGTGTAGGATTAACAGAGTACAGTATTAGAACAATAAAGCAATCAGACAATAGCACAATTAGTACAGTTAGTACAATATGTAAGTGTAGTGGCCATTTGGATTATTTTGTGTGTCGTTAATTTTGGCAATTGTCTTTAAATTTTAGTCTGCCCATAATTATGTGGGTGGGATTTATTACGTAGTCAGGGGCCTGTTTGCTGCTGGATTTCTTGTGCAGAGCTTCGTTTTAGTTTAGTTTTAGAGCTACATGGTGAAGCAACACCGTTCGACCATGTAGAGTTTTGCCGAGACACGAGGAGTTTTCTAACGTTTTAAAGCAAAATGCTGGAGTTTGACGAAGAGTAACGTGTACGAGGTCGAGCAAAACGGATGACTGCAGCCTTTTCCAACTTGACAACATCTTTCCTATATCATGGTGCCCCAAACTGAACACAATACTCTGAATATGGCCTCACCAAACAACATGACCTCTCAACTGCTACATTCAATACTCTGACTGATGAAGTCCAAAGTGCTGGATGCCTTTTTGACCACCCTGTCTACCCACGACTTCCCTTTCAAGGACAGGTGTTCTATGACTCTGTTTATTTTCCATTAGTAACCATTCTAAACTAGAATTATGAGAATGGAAGAAGTTCTGTAGGCGTTTTATTTTTCACTGTTGTGTTTTAAAACTCCTGCGCTCTGTTTTCCCATGTTATCTATGGTGCAAATTGATTCCCCGCATGACCACAAAGACTTAAATTAAGCTGTTTCTCCTAATCTCCCCCAATGCATATCATAAACATGAGCATGGATTCAAAGCTAGCTATAGGGTTTAAATATGTTGATACTTGTAAAGAACAGTCTCTGAAAGGTAAAGTGGTTTGAACTTGTGGTTCAGGCAGAGTACTGATCTTGCTATGGAAGTTAACTGATTCATGTTTTCAAAACGTTACAGGCCTTGTGGTCGGTTCCAGGCTAAGTTACTTGCATTCTCTTGGAATCAAATGTTTCCTCATTTAGAGAAAAATCCCCACATTGTTCGGATTGAAACGGTCAGGTCTCTTCCCCCTTCATTAATGACAGACAGAGTTCAATTTCAGTGGTATCTAAACTTCCGGATTTAAACCTGAGATTTCAGTTGAATAACTACATCAGCTTAATCAAGTATTTAATTAAGTAGAGGTCGAGCCTTGGGGTCAACTGACTAGTGATCTTAATCTAAGACAAGTAGGCCACACAATGGAAGCATTTAAGGACTATAGATAGAGATGAGGATGGGGGGAGTATCTGATTAACATGTTTTATGAACTAAGTACTGTGAAGGATACCAGTAATAAAACACCGACATTGAATAGGAAATCGGAGGCGTATTGCCCTGTTTTTACCACTAGATAGCAGAGTCTGACAAGGAGAGCAAATGGCTGTTTGTTGGACTTTTGTGAAGCTTTGTTGCAGAACTTTGTGGGCTAAATATTGAAGTTCTTTGCACTTTATTAAATGAATGTAAAGCAAATCTGGACTCAACACCCAGCACCCCATAGAAACAAGAAATTGGATTATTACTTCGTTGAATTTTGCATCTTTGAACTTTGAAAATGAGGGACCAAACTCCCATTTAAGCTTAGACACAAGTGACTGCAGATTCAGCAAATGAATCCGGCAACTGAACCATCCTACCAACAACTAGAGCGCTGACCTGCACTACTGCCTATCCCATTGGAGACTCTATCTTTAATCGGACTTTACTGGACCTTTTCATGCACTAAACGTTATTTACTTTATTCCCTTCATCATGTATCTGTACACTATGAATGGCTCGATCGTAATCATTATTGTCTTTCAACTGGCTGGTTAGCACATAACAAAAGCTTTACCTTGGTACACATGGCAATAAAATAAACTAAACTAAATAGATTCTGGAATCTTGAGCAAAACACCAAGTGCTAGAGTAACTCGATGGGTCAAGTAGCATCTGAGGAAAGAATGACGACATTTTGGGTCCAGATCCTTCCTCAGTCCCACTTAAAGCAAACTGCTAGAATTGAGTATCAGTCATAGAGCACAAATCTGACATTCTTAATTCTCAATAATTTGACACAATGCATCATTAAAACAATTTCACCCAATATACATGAAACATTACATTTGTTTCTCCTTCCACGAATGCTGCCTGACCTGCTGAGTGTTTCCAGCAATTCCCCTTATGCACCATCATATTTGCTTTCCTAAAGAAAAAAACACCATATAATCCTTGTAAATCTTTTTTGCACTTTCTCCATAATTTCAATATTTTTCTTACAGAATGCAGACAGAACTGTGCCTAACATACAAGTTTAATACAACTTCACTACTTCCATAATTCTAAGTGGCATGTTGACAACTGCAGTTGCTTTCCTGAACTGTGTTGCATCTTTCGACCTTGAGAGATACAGTGTGGAAACAGGCCCTTTGGCCCACCGAGTCCATGCCGACCAGCAATCGCCCCATACATTAGCACAATACACGCTAGGGTCAATTTACAATTTATGGAAGCCAATTAACCTACAATCCTGCACGTCTATGGAATGTGGGAGGAATCTGGAAAACCCAGAGAAAACCCATGTGGTCACGAGGAGAACATACAAACTCTGTACAGCCAGCACCCCATAGTCAGGATCGAACCTGGATCTCTGCTGCTGTTAGGCATCAACTCTACCGCTGTGCCACCATGCTGCGATCTCTTCGTATTTCAACTTGATTCACTTGCTGATTCTCTGAGGTGAAGGTGATGATTTTTTCCATTATCCTTCCCATATTTATTTGTGTGTAACCCAAATGCACTAGTGTTAAATTTCATTTGCCTTTGAGACATTTGGTCTGTAAGTATGCTCATGTTTCATTGTATTATGTTAAATCGTTCCTCACTGGGCTACTGATTTGGTACCATATGCAAAATGTGATGGTGATTTAAATGTTTTTGAGTCCAAAAATGGTTGAAAGGACATATTGAAACTGTTTGTATTAAAGAATAGTCTGTGCATGACTCCAGCCATCAGGTAACTGGACACCCAGAGGTCAGCATACAGTTTGCCATCCAATAAAATACATGAAGGAAATATTGTATCTAGGGCTGACGAGTCATTGTACATAAACATCCATTAACCATTAAGACCCATGCCGACAATGCCAAAAAATACAATCAGTTCCACAAGCTGATAACTTGCATGGAGTAAAGTTGCCATAACTGGGCAGCGCAGTGGCGCCGCAGTAGAGTGATCACAGCGACAGCGACCTGGGTTCGATCCTGATTAAGAGTTCTGCCGGTACCAATTTTGTACCTTCTCCCTGTGACTCTGTGGGTTTCTCTGGGTGCTCTGGTTTCTTCCCACACTCCAAAGACAGGTTTGTAGGTTAGTTAGCTTGGTAAAATTGTAAATTGTCCCTGGTGTGTGTAGGATAGTGTTAGTGTGTGGGGAGCGCTGGTCGGCGCGGACTCGATGGGCCGACGGGTCTGTTTCTGCACTGTATCTCTAAACTAATAACTAAGCTAATGGTATCATCCTATAAAATTTCAAGAGGGGACAATTTGCTGAAATGATAAGAAAAAATAAAGCCTTATATTAAAAATAACGCTCTTTAACAAAAATTATTGATTGCTTTTAGGAATTGCAGATGCAGGTTTGCAAAAAAACATAAATTGCTGGAGTAACTCAGAGGATCAGGCAGCATCTCCGGAGAACATGGATAGGCGATATTTTGGGTCGGGATGCTTCGTCCTTATGAGAACCAGGGGCCACAGTCTTAGAATAAAGGGGAGGCCATTTAAGACTGAGGTGAGAAAAAACTTTTTCACCCAGAGAGTTGTGAATTTGTGGAATTCCCTGCCACAGAGGGCAGTGGAGGCCAAAGCACTGGATGGATTTAAGAAAGAGTTAGATAGAGCTCTAGGGGCTAGTGGAATCAAGGGATATGGGGAGAAGGCAGGCACGGGTTATTGATTGGGGACGATCAGCCATGATCACAATGAATGGCGGTGCTGGCTCGAAGGGCTGAATGGCCTCCACCTGCACTATTTTCTATGTTTCTATGTCTATGTTTCTATGAGAGTTTACAACATTTAGCTGGTATTTTCTTCAAGAAAGTTGCCTCATTGAAGAGCAGGTAGTCATTGATCTGCGCTGTTTTAACAATGCACACTTCTGCCTCATTTATTGGGAAAGACAAATAAAGCCTAAAGCGCAGTAATAATAACTCATAATATATAATTTCTGAAATGGATTCAAAATTGTATTATTACAAAATGTGCACAGCCTAGAAAACTACACGGAAGGCAGAAAAACTGAATAATAAAGCAGTATGTTTTCTTCATTGCATAGAATAGATCATTGTTGTTGATTTTAACAGGTTATAATATACTTACTTGATTGATGGTAGTATATTTTTATTACCATTGAAATGTAAATAGGCCCTCGTGAACAGAACATTAGTAAAGGGCAAACGCATTGCTTCTGTAGCAGAAATTACGTGTGAATAACAGAAGCATTAAGATAGCTTAGCATATTAACTTTATTTCTTAGTCCCCTATCTGGTCGGAGAGGCAGCATCCCTCCAAGCTGCTTCTTTGCCCCGTCCTCGCGGCCTGCCATCGAGAGTGGAGCGGCGTTTCCTGTCGGGACCGGCCGGGACTACAGCTTCGGCGGCGGTGCAGTGCTGGGATACCAACAGGGAGCGGGCGATGCCTTATCGGGTCGCTGTGCGGTAAGCTCCGGAGCGCTGTGGCCGCCGACTCCCAACATCGCGGAGCTGTGGCTGCGGGCGTCCGGCCGCGGGCGGCGCTGGATTTGGAGCGCCGTGGAGCCAGGGATCGAGTTCGCCGGAGTTGGAGCTCCAACCGGCGCGGCCTGAGGGCTACGAGTGCCCCGGTCTCCGGTCTCCGGGGAGGAGGCAGCCGCTCCAGACTTTCCAAGCCGCTTGAGGAATTGTTTCACCCGACGCCGGAGTTCCATCTTTCACGGCAAGAGGGCCCTGAAAATCATCGGACTGGCTGCAAGGCCACAAATGGGCCCCGACCTCGGGTGTTTCAGAGGAAGAGGGCTTAACTTTCTGGTGCCTTTCCCCACAGTGGAAATTTTTGATTCTGCTGTGGGGGGGACGTTTGTGTTGATCTCTATAATGTGTTATGTCCATTTTCTTAATTTTTTTGTTAACCTTTTTCTATGGTATGGAAACTTATTAGCTATTTTATGTAAAGCACTTTGGTGTCAATGCGAGTTGACTTAAAACGTGCTATATAAATAAAACTTACTTATTTACTTACTTACTTGAAATTGGAGAAGTCAATGTTCATACGGTTGGGGTGTAAACAACCCAAGCGAAATATGAGGTGCTGCTCCTCCAATTTGCGGTGGGATTCACTATGGCCATGGAGGAGACCCAGGACAGAAAGGTCGGATTTGGAATGGAAGGGGGAGTTGAAGTGCTGAGCCACCGGGATATCAGGTTGGTTATTGCGAACTGAGCGGAGGAGCAATAGTGATCGCCAAGCCTGCGCTTGGTCTCACCGATGTAGAGCAGTTGACACCTGGAACAGCGGATGCAATAGATGTTGGCGGAGGTGCAGATGAACCTCTGCGTCACCTGGGAAGACTGCTTGGATCCATGGATGGAGTCGAGGGGGGAGGTAAAGTGACAAGTGTAGTGTTTCCTGTGGTTGCAAGGGAAGGTAGTAAGGCAGGGGGTAGTTTGGATGGGAAGGGACGAATTGACCAGGGAATTGACTCTATCACTACATCAATGTGCTGCCCTTCTTATTTATCTTGACAGGAACCTCAAATATCCTGAGCAGTTTCTAATACCTGACAATCGAGAGGTAATTATATAGTGGGTACATTTCTGAATTCAACCAACTGGAGTGATTTAAAAAAAACGCAAGCTTTATTTTAAAAATATCACTATTTGATACTCAAGCTTGTTGCCATCTAAGTAAATTTATTGGTCACTTTCAAGGGGAACCAAACCTCACCATCTCCCAGAGATCATTTGAGATGCTGCGCATTTAGTGAGATGACGCAGCACATACTGTACAATCTTACTGTATAGAATACTCAAGGAGAAGTAATTAAATTGATTCTAATAGATTGCATTCCATGTTATTTCTGTTTGGCTGTGATTTTATGATTCCATCAAGAAATTCGATAACAAAATGGCAGAAAATCATGCAATTTTAATGTAACGTAAATATTATATCTCACATCTGAAAGATATTTTGTTTTGTCATGGAATGTTGGCTGTTTAGTTTTATCGTTTTAGTTTTAGAGATACAGCGTGGAAACAAGCCCTTTGGCCCATTGAGTCTGCGTCAACCAACAATCACTCATGTGCTAGTTCTATCTTATGCACTGTGGACAATTTATAGAAGCCAATTAACTTGAAAACGTGCACACCTTTGGAATGTGGGAGAAGACTGAGCATCTAGAGAAAACCCACACAGTCACAGGGAGAAAGTACGAACTCCATAGAGACAACTCACATAGTCAGGATCAAACCCGGGTTTCTAGCGCTGTAAGGCAGCAACTCTACTGCTATGTCATTGTGCCATTTTTGTGGAGCTACCCTCCCATCACTGCCCTACATACCATTCCATCCCCACCCAAAGCTTCATTCCCTTCCTCTCCCCACCCATCCTTTCCCACCACATCTACCCCTCCCTTCCCCACCCAAATTACCTCACTCCCTCTCTCCCCACTGTATTTCACATGCAACATATGGCACTTACATACACAGTGCCTTGCCTTAAGAATCAGACAGGATTTGGAGCAGGGCAATGCTGGGGAGCTGCCTAAAGTAAATCTGACAGGAAATTCAGGGCTTGCCTATTTAATGCTGTAAAGTATTCAAACACTTCTCAGCAAAGACCGAAGTCAGTGTTAGTGTAAAGGCTCAGTGCATTTAATGTACAATGAACTAAAGGATGACATTGCAAGAACTACAGAAGAATATCCACGTTAAGTAGAGAGACCAACAAGCTGTGGGTATGATATTGTAATATGTGAATATTAGTGCCTCTAATCTGGCCATCTATGATGTTGTGTTGGTCCTTTCTCAGCCAATGACCAACATATTGTGCTGCATCTTGTAACTAACTAATACAATGGGCAGTGTGTGCTTAAATTGAGATCAATTATTTTGTAGGAGTTATGAAATTCAATTTTGAGCAACTCGCAATTCTTTTTAAGATCCAGACATTTATGCCAACTCTGCAGCTAGAGCTGTTGCCTCACAGCGCCAAAGATCCAGGTTCAAACCTAACATCAGGTGCTGTCTGGCTGGAGTTTGCATGTTCTTCCTCTGATTGCGTGAGTTTTCTCATGGCACTTCCCACATCTCGAAGATGTGCGGGTTTATAGGTTAATTGGCCTCTATCAATTGACCCAAGTATGTGAAGTGGGATCACATAAACGGGTAAGGGATGGCTGACATGGACTCAATGGGCCGAAGGGCCGGTGTCCTATGCTGTATCTCTAAAGTAAAGTCTAAAGCCTGGACGGGTTAGCATGTATGGATCAAAAGCACAGGCATTGGGCTGAATGATCTGTTTCTGTGTCATAAAGACTTTGAGCTGTAACGTAGCAGATACCTGCAATTGAACTAGGTGATCAGTCCCAGAATCCAAGGCTAGATTAATGGTCCTCTATCCGAGCGGTGAAAATGGAAAGGACTGAGATGGAGGAGGATAGGCAGCATAGGATGAAGAAGAAGAAATAGAATGTGGCGATTAGGAAGATGTGGAGGAAGGGGTGAAAGGTTAAAAAGTGATGAGTTTTTGGCTCCATCGTGTCAAAGGAAATTTTAATTAGATATAATTTGTGAGGAACATCTAATCTGCACTTTCTGCTTCCCAGCCCAACAGGAATTCTGCAACTATGGATCTATGGAACTGATGCGCCACAATGCTGAGAACTTTATTCTGCACTCTATGTCTTCCACTTTGCTATACCTATTGTACCTGAGTTTGACGATTGTATTGATGTGTACCATTGTCTGATCTGACTGGATAGCATGTAAATCAAAGCTTTTCACTGTACCTCGATACACGTGACAATAATAAACCTAAAGATAAACCAGAACGAGCTTTCCTCAAAAGGGTTCTTACATGTTGATTTTGTTCAGGTTAGTTTTAAACAAATAATTGCTTTCCTGATATTTGAGCAGGCCTATTTCCATTATATTAAGCATTGTGGTCAAGGTGAGCATTGAAGATATACAAAATATATATATATATTTCTAAACGCAGCTATATTGCATGCTGGCAGTTTATGGGTTAAAGAAGATTTTTCCTATGAATTCCATCCAAGGCTGTGTACTTTTCAAAATTTTAGCTTTTGAATTAGGACCTTTTTTTTGTGAAGATATGTAGGTATCATGGTGGCGTTGGACTCGAGCCCTGCTTAACATGAACCAGTTTCATAAAACAACGGGTATGTTTGCTCTTCAGATGTTGGTACAAGCACAGCAAGTTGACAGTCCGCTTGAAAAAGCGAGTGTTCATCAGAAAGTGGGTACTGCTTATGGCAGTCTGTCAAAGGGATGATTTATAAGCTTGAAACACAAGAGGCTATAGGCCTTCTCCTAGGTCTGTATCACCTGAAGCAATCAAATCCTGCAAATATGAAGCAATTTAGCACTCCCATTTCAAACTGTTCTCCACAATAGGGACTTTTGTGTGCTTAGGTTTAATATTCAGAGCAGAAACCACAAACTCTGACAGCAGCACCAGGTTGAGATAGAATAATTGTTCCCAGGCAATGGGCCTGGTGTAATAGTATTGCTCAAAGCAATTGGGGATTTACTTGTATGTCAGTCTCTAAATCTGACAACTACAGAACTGTGGTAGGTCAAAGACATCCATTTACTCACTGTTTTGATATAATTGCATAAGGGCCCTTGACGGAGAGTACTATCACACTGGAACAGTGTGATTGCCTGACCTCACTGTCATACAATCCTCCAAAAGTATTGGCACTACAGTGAAATTTACTTCAGTGTTTGTTTATCAGTAATTGAAACAATGTGAAGATGCTCTGAACTTGGCAATAATACTGTGTGCTTTCCGATGACTTTTCCTAGCAAGATGAATACTGGGTTTACCATTATAATTTAATATTTCACAGATTTCATGGCATTTTCTTTACAGTGCAACAATATTTTTGAAATAACATACATTTTAAACAACGTAAATGAAAATGTACGTGCACAAAATTAGTTGAATAACCGGATAAATGCAAATGATAGATCAGAATATAAATTGATGGATAACAAAAAAATAATAATTCCTTCAACACATTAATCAAAGACTGTCAAAAAGCACTGGGTCCACATCCCAAAATTCAAAACATTTTGGTTTGGATAATTGATCACATATTTAAATAGTAATTGCCTTATGAGATGTTTAGATTGGGTCTACCAACCTTGAATGGTTAATTTGATCTCATTAGCTATGGAAAGAAAGAACATTGAATGCAATAGAAACATAGTTCTTGTGCAAGCCTCATTTAATTATTACTTACGTTTAAAACACTGCTTATTATTTTTACTGCAATCAATTTTTCCATTTTTCATCTCATTATTTATTCTCCACACTTCTCAAACACAGCCGCTAATGTGCAGACTCTACAATGTTAAAGATTTAGCAAGGCCTATGATTTGGTAGCATTTATAACATAATACATTGCTGACGGTGCTGGTCTAAACATAAAAATCTTACCATGCTGATTCATATTTTATGATATGACAGTAAAATGTTAATTACGTTGGTTTAACAGCAATTAACTTAATTGCTGGTGAGTGGATTTAATTGTTTTTACCTGGGCACCAATCACTATTTTGTTATATGGCAGACAGATGGAATTTTAGTCACGTTTGAACCAAGCGTTAATAATAACCCAGCCTGTGTGAGGATGTGTTTTTGACTGTTATGTTAATAAGTAATATAATCCTTCTATCCCGGTACAAGGGCAGGAATAATGCGTCAATTAAGAGAATTGACAAGCACATTTTTTTTCATCATTGCCTTATGGATTGTGCTTATTCTGTGCATCGAGGCAGTGTGGTGCATTATTCAGAATAATTCTTGCTAAATAGTCGCACATGTACCATTTACATGGATGAAATGCTTTATTCTTTCACCGCTGCATGAATTCAAGGCTTGGATGCACAAATTAGCGTGCCTGAAGATTTTAATGCTGCCAGCTCCCATGGAGGAAGAGAAGGCTAAATCAGAGTAAACATTTCAGAAACTGCCATTATTTTCATTATTCAAAAAGTAATTCCTTCGTTCTCCGGGATTCCAAAATCTGTTTCACTATGCATGATAGATATATACTATATATATCAAAGATCCACAGATGCTTGGGATGTTAAAAAAACAGGAAATGCTGGAAACACTCAGCAAGTTACCAGCATCTGTAGAATGAAATGGAGATAACATTTCAGATCAAAGATATTTCATCAGAACTAAAGAGAGAAAACATGTTAGATTTAAACCACAGAGAAGGGGATGGAATGGAATATGTCCAGGGTTGTCTTAGGAATAAGTTATAGAGGGCAATAATATGCTTTCCAATGATATTTCCCATCAAGATGAATACTGGGTTGTCATTATAATTTAATATAATCGATGTTTTAGAAATTCTGCACATTCTGCACCACATTTTTATTTTAATGCCCTGGTCAATGGGTTAATGGGGACACTAACAGAAAGATACAAGGAACAAAAGGCTGTGAAACTAGGGCAGTTAGAGATAGAGAATACAAACAAAGAGGAGCAAAATATGTGAAATGTGGGCCACAGAAAGTCAGGCGATGGTCTAATGAAGATAGAAAACCTGGACCAAAGTCACTGATGGCTTTACAGAAATGGCTGGTAGACAAAAATGCTGGAGAAACTCAGCGGGTGAGGCAGCATCTACGGAGCGAAGGAAATAGGCAACGTTTGGGTCGAGAACCTTCTTCAGACCACAGAAATGGCTGGTACAGATACAAGGAAAGCAATCAGCTAAAGTTGTAGAATTAACTATTGAGACCAGTAGATGGAAGATGGGTTGCTGTTCCTTAAGCTTACATTGGACTTGATTATAACTGTGCAGGAGACCACAGACAAATAGGTCAAAGTATAATACATAGATACATAGATACATAGAAAATAGGTGCAGGAGTAGGCCTTCGGCCCTTCGAGCCTGCACCGCCATTCAATATGATCATGGCTGATCCCTTTAGCCACAAGGGCCACATCTAACTCCCTCTTAAATATAGCCAATGAACTGGCCTCAACTACCCTCTGTGGCAGAGAGTTCCAGAGATTCACCACTCTCTGTGTGAAAAAGTTTCTTCTCATCTCGGTCCTAAAGGATTTCCCCCTTATCCTTAAGCTGTGACCCCTTGTCCTGGACTTCCCCAACATCGGGAACAATCTTCCTGCATCTAGCCTGTCCAACCCCTTAAGAATTTTGTACATTTCTATAAGGTCCCCTCTCAATCTCCTAAATTCTAGAGAGTATAAGCCAAGTCTATCCAGTCTTTCTTCATATGAAAGTCCTGACATCCCAGGAATCAGTCTGGTGAACCTTCTCTGCACTCCCTCTATGGCTATAATGTCCTTCCTCAGATTTGGAGACCAAAACTGTACGCAATACTCCAGGTGTGGTCTCACCAAGACCCTGTACAACTGCAGTAGAACCTCCCTGCTCCTATACTCAAATCCTTTTGCTATGAAAGCTAACATACCATTCGCTTTCTTCACTGCCTGCTGCACCTGCATGCCTACTTTCAATGACTGGTGTACCATGACACCCAGGTCTCGCTGCATCTCCCCTTTTCCTAATCGGCCACCATTTAGATAATAGTCTGCTTTCCTGTTTTTGCCACCAAAGTGGATAACCTCACATTTATCCACATTATACTGCATCTGCCAAACATTTGCCCACTCACCCAGCCTATCCAAGTCACCTTGCAGTCTCCTAGCATCCTCCTCACAGCTAACACTGCCCCCCAGCTTAGTGTCATCCGCAAACTTGGAGATGTTGCCTTCAATTCCCTCATCTAGATCATTAATATAAATTGTAAATAGCTGGGGTCCCAGCACTGAGCCTTGCGGTACCCCACTAGTCACTGCCTGCCATTGTGAAAATGACCCGTTTACTCCTACTCTTTGCTTCCTGTTTGCCAGTGAGTTCTCTATCCACATCAATACTGAACCCCCAATACCGTGTGCTTTAAGTTTGTATACTAATCTCTTATGTGGGACCTTGTCGAAAGCCTTCTGAAAGTCCAGATACAACACATCCACTGGTTCTCCCCTATCCACTCTACTAGTTACATCCTCGAAAAATTCTATAAGATTCGTCAGACATGATTTACCTTTCGTAAATCCATGCTGACTTTGTCCAATCATTTCACCACTTTCCAAATGTGCTGCTATCCCATCTTTAATACTGACTCTAGCAGTTTCCCCACTACCGATGTTAGACTAACTGGTCTGTAATTCCCCTTTTTCTCTCTCCCTCCCTTCTTAAAAAGTGGGGTTACGTTTGCTACCCTCCAATCCTCAGGAACTACTCCAGAATCTAAAGAGTTTTGAAAAATTATCACTAATGCATCCACTATTTCTGGAGCTACTTCCTTAAGTAGCTTCCTTAATGGAGAAGTAAAGTGGCAGTCAGCAGGAAGCTCAGGGTCATTCCCGAGGACATAAAGCAGGTCAAAACACAAGTGCTGGAGGAACACAGTGGGTCAGGCAGCATCTCTTGAGGGAATGGACAGATGACGGACAGATTGATCTGACGAAGGGTCCAGCCAGAAAATAATCAGTCTGAAGAAAGATTATGACTTGAAACAATATCTGTTTGTTCCTTCCACAGATGCAGCCTGACTCGCTGAGTTCCTCTCACAATTTGTATCTACTCAAGATTGCAGCATCTGCAGTTCCTTGGGTTTCCGACTTAATGCAGGTGCTCTGCAAAGCAATTGCCCCAATCTGTGCTTAGTTTCTGCAGACTGATTACAGCAACAGCTGACCGAACTACACTGAAGACAGACACAAAATGCTGGAGTAACTCAGCGGGTCAGGCTATGACTATGGGTATATATCTGCATGGAGTTTGTACGATCTCCCTGTGACCATGTGGGTTTTCTCCGGGTGCTTCGGTTTCCTCCCACATCCCAAAGCCATGAAGGTTTGTAAGTTAATTGGCTTCTATAAATTGTCCCTAGCGCGTAGGGTAGAGCAGGGTGATTGTTGGTTGGTGTGGACTCGGTGAGCCAAAGAGCCTGTTTCCATGCTGTTTCCAAGCTAAATAGAGTTATCCTGGTCCAGAACAGGTATTCATTCATTATTGTGTAGGAAAGAACTGTAGATGCTGGTTTAAATTGAAGGTAGACACAAAATGCTGGAGTAACTCAGCAGGCCAGGCAGCATCTCTGGAGACAAGGAATGGGTGATGTTTCGGGTCGAGACCTTGCTGCCTGTCCTGCTAAGTTACTCCAATATTTTGTGTCTACCATTCATTCATTATTGTTATGTGTACCAATATAGTGAAGACCATTGCTTTGTGTGCTATCCACGAAAATGTTGGCCATTTACTAGGAGTTTCCAGCATGCTCTATTTTAATTCCTGTTTCACTGTGTTTCAATGGTCAGTTTCAATGCTTCTGGTTAAACTTTAAAATGTGCTTTCAGTGTATCTAAGTATATGGATCTGACATACAAACCACCTCAAACTCAGTGCTGTCAAATGTTCAAGTAAGGGGACTGAGAATCTTTGCCTCATGGACTGCTCTGTATCTACTGTAACTGTATGACAACATGCATGGTTCAACTGTGGCATCCCTTGTGTTTAAGTTTAATTCTTCACCTGATTTCACACATGCAATTCTTCAGTCACTTCAAATGTGAGTGATTAAAATTGGCTGGTGAAATAGTTACATGGTAAAGTGAACAATGGTAACGATTGAATTTCATTTAATTTAGTCAGTATAACATGTGATAAAATAAAATTAAACAAACAATTTGTCAGTAATGATCCAAAGTAAATAATAATTCAGACTTAATGTAATAAAAATGAACTGCAGATGCTGGTTTATACCAAAGATAGACACACAATGCTGGGGTAAATCAGCAGGTCCAGCAACATTTCTGGAGAAAATGGATAGGTGACGTTTTGGGTCGAGACGCTTCATCAGACAGATTGTTTGGGGGGGGGGGGGGGGGGGGGGGGCGAGTGACTGGAAGTAAGAAATAATTCAGACTTACCTGCTTCAAGAGGTTGGCTTACTGGGTTTGAAATAAATTCTTATCAAGAGCCACCATAATTTACACTCAGCCTTCCTACCAATAGCCAGAGTCTCATGGCTAGTTGAAAGATCCAAGCCAATTTTGTTGCCTGTTTCAAAGCTTGGAATTTGTGTCAACTCATTGTCAAAGCTGGTCACCCTTCCTCCAAGCTGAATCCATCAAGCAGTTATAGAGTCATAGCAGGGTGGGAGATAACAACATTCACGTGGTCCACCATGTTTCGACTAATGCAATCAACCCGACGTGCACAAAGAAATAGACCAAATAGAACAAGTTGACCTACAACTTTAGGCTGTGCACGCCATACACAAGAAGAAGAGTCATAGAATCATTGCCATACAGCATGGATACACGACCTTCGGCCCAAATTACCCACACAGCCAACATGTCCCATCTGCACTCTTTTCTTTCATCACCTTCCTGCGTTCGACCCATATTCCCCAAAATCTGTCCTATCCTTGTACCTGTCTAAATGCTTCTTAAACTTTGCGATAGTACCCGCCTCAACTGCTTCCTCTGGCTGCTCGGTCCATAAACCCACCACCCTTTGTGTGAAAAAGTTACCCCTCAGGTTCCTATTAAATCTTCCCCCCCACCTCCCCTTAAACCTATGTCCACTGGTTCCCGATTCCTCAACTCTGAGCAAGAGATTCTGTGAGTCCACTCAATCTATTCCTCTCATTTTTCTACACCTCTATAAGATCACTCCTCAACCTCCTGCGCTCCTAGGAATAGAATCCTAGCCTGCTCAATCTCTCCCTCTAGCGCAGACCCTCGAATCCTGGCAACATCCTCGTTTGGTAGCAAGTCCTTCTGAGTTCAATGAAGCAGGATTGTTACAACAGCAGTGAGTGTGGATGATATTGGCACACCAGCTCATCCCTCGCAGATTTCAAAGCCTAGAGTATAATCAACACAATCAGACCAGAAATCATTCCATCCAAAACCAACTGGAGTTCTTATCTTATATTTACAATGTCACAGAAGGAAGATATTCGGCCCATTGGATACCTGCCAGTTACCATTAGTCCCATTAAACCATGTAGCCCTACAACATATTCTCTCCAATACAACAAAACAACAATTTTTTTTTACATCCAGAACATTAACCAAATTTAAATTTCACAGCTGCCAAAGTGGAATTTGAACTTGGATCTCTGGATTACTTGTTGAGCCCTCTGATTTAATTGTTGAGTAATTGAACAAGAATGTAGTGGTTAAGACAAACCACGTCACCGCAGGCAGCTGCCTAACATCTGGACAAGGCACTTTCATCACTGGCAATGGATTCAGGGCACGGTCATGTCCATTTGGGTCCAAAATAGATCATCCGTCTTGCTTCTGCGTTTGCATTCGCTCCTGTCGTCGATGGGTAGGGCCACGCTATAAAACCTGTTTCACTCTTCAAACTGGGGATGGGTCATCCTCACCACAAGTAAGAAGTGAATCTGTCAATGACTTGCAAAGGTGCCAAACCAAATCGCCTGATTGGTGGCAGCTGCACCTAGCAACTCGCCCACGCCTGTTTGAACTTGGCGATTTGGAACAACATATTTCAACCCTGCATTTTGGTGGCTTCACACTGCATCTACCTCGGAGGTGAAGGCACCTTCTTGTCTGGGTATGAGCAGATCAAAGGCACCAGGTAAACCCTACAGCAATAGTGATTCAGGAAATATATCAATAAATTGAACCATGATGAATACCAGAAATACTGCAGGGAGATGAGTCAATTGTTCGTCAATTGATTCATAATACAAGATACAAGATAGATTTATTCATCACATGTGCCAGATGGCACAGTGAAATGAAATTCCCATACAGCCATACAATAAAAAAAGGGACACAACACACTATAGGGTTTGACATAAAACATCCCCACACAGCAGAATCAAAGTTTCCCACTGTGTGGGAAGGAACCAAAGTCAGTCTCTTCCTCCATTGTTCCCCGTGGTCAGGGCCTCCACAAGCCCTCCGCAGTTGTCGCTACGGGCGGCCCGATGTCCAGGACCGCTCGCCGGGGTGTTGTAAGTCCGACGTCGGGGCTGCGGGACGTCCTCAGCGGCGTGGACACCAGAGTCGGCCCCCTCCTACCGGAGTCGGCGGCTTCCAAAGTCCGCAGGCCGCGCCGGGTGGATACTGCTGCTGCAGACCCTCTTCAAGGCGCCCCAGGACTCCACGATGACGGTCAGCGCCGCCCGCGTTGGAAGCTCTCCGCACCAGAGCTCCACGATGGTGGAGCAACGGCTCAACGCTTCGGAGCTCCAAACGGCGACCCAGGTAGGCATCGCCCGCTCCGCGGTGACTCCAGCGCTGCGCCGCCGCTGTAGCAGCCCTGGTCCGGTTCCCGATCCCCGGCAGGAAAGGCCGCTCCGATCCAGCTGGTAGGCCGCGAGGTGGGGGGCGAGGACGCGACTCGGAGAAATAGTCGCGTCCCCGCCAGGAAGAGACTGGGAGACGGTTTCCCCCTTACCCTGCCCCCACATAGAAAAGTTAAAGTTTCCCCCAACACAAGACTTTAGACTAACTAAAAAAAATTTTAAAAGATAGAAATAACAGACAGGCTGTAGGTAGAGGCTGCTGCCAGTGCAGCACCCCTAGTGGTCAATACATGAGATAAAGAAGGTAAATCAACTGAAAATAAGCAAAGAAAAATTACTTTCTGCCTTTACGATGATATTCACTCAATGATTTTCTTTTAATGGCACCAGCGATGAAGTAAGTTCTTATATTTTTTTTAATCCTTTTTAATACTGCAA
The DNA here is from genome assembly GCF_010909765.2 of Amblyraja radiata. Classification (NCBI taxonomy): domain Eukaryota; kingdom Metazoa; phylum Chordata; class Chondrichthyes; order Rajiformes; family Rajidae; genus Amblyraja; species Amblyraja radiata. Next base: position 31,487,153 of record NC_045970.1, on the reverse strand, counting down.
ATGTTGTGTTGCTATTTTTTTTATCGATGCCTTAGAATTATACAGTTAACAGTCACATTATGTTTTCGGTGTTGTGTAGTTTATGTTTGCTCTTCCAATCTATTTCTTTATTTAATAAAGTGGTTTAATAGCGGCAATTTGGGATATTAAGAACATTAAATGACAAACAAATTTGGTTAAAGAGCAGTGCCCATGAGGTATAGTGAACGTGATGTTAGAATTAAATGATGGACTGCTTTGAACTATTAAGTGGTTTAGCTGATGAGGAATTATGCATGTCTATATTAATTCCGATTTTTATTGGATTTCTGAGGACATTGATGCACTTCCACACTTGGACGGTTAATAATCAATGCGGACTCAATTAGCCAAAAGGCTTGTTTGTATGCTGTACATACAACATGTACAGGAACCGGCTCTTTGCCCCATGTGTCTGTGCCAACCATATTACACTCATCTCTTCTGCTGGCCCATGATGAGTTTCACAAACTTTGGACTCATGCATGACTTGATTGTATAAAAAACATTAGCAATATTTTTGGCATCAAAGATAGCAGAAGAGTAGCAACACTAAGTCAGGATTGTTAGAAACATTCAGCATGTCAGCAAACCCATCTTCTTTGACCTGAAATGTTGATTCCATGGATGTTATCTGACCTGCTGAATGTTTCAGGCATTTTTTGTTTTTCTTTCAGCTTTCCAGCACCTGCAGTTTTCAATTTTCTAAATGCCATAGGTAGGCATACACACACTAATAATACAGGCATACTTTTGGGTTGCCTCATTGCTTGGATTTGGAACAACTCTGCCCAAGACTGCAAGAAATTACAGAGAGTTGTAGATGTAGCCTAGTTCATCACACAGACCAGACTTCCCACCATTTACTCCATCTACACTTCACGCTGCCTCGGAAAAGCGGCCAACATAATCAAAGACTTATCCCGCCCCGGTCATTCCTTCTTCTTCCTGCTCCCATCCATCAGAAGGTACAGAAGATTGAAGGTGCACACCACCAGACTCAGGAACAGCTTCTTCCCCTCCATTATCAGGCTTCTGAATGGTCCTTCCACAAGCTAGGGTACTGTTTGATTCATCTCCACCCCATTAAGAACATTGGACTTTGTCTAAGGGACTGATATGCTACAACGCTAAGAACCATATTCTGCACTCTGTATCATTTCCCTTTGCTCTATTTATTATGCTGGAGTTTGAACTGATTGTATCTATGTCTGGTATATCTGATCTGCTCAGATAACATGCAAAGCAAAGCTTTTCACTGTACGTCGGTACGTGTGACAATAATAAACCTTAACATAAACCTAATCTCACCCCAGGTTTGTTGTGACTGAGGAACAACTATAGATAATGAATCGGTAGTAGCCATGTATAGAACTTTTGGAAAACTAGCAAATCATCAGTCTGAAATGGGATGGTTAAACATGTAATCACTTGAAGGATGGGAAATGAAAACTGAAGGAGAATATAGCAATCAATTCTAATGTGACTTAAATGGGGTGAGGAATGATAGTGCAATAGTCACAAAGCACCTGACTTTAAACAATGTAATCACAGTATTTTGCAAATACTGGAATTTAGAATGAAGGGAAGGACAACATGTGAATGAGACTAGTATCGGTGATGTTTTCCACATCTTTTTTTGAAGCATATTAATTATGGTAATTTTTCATGCTGATGAACATTAGATTGAGCCAGAGTAATAATGGCTAGGAGCTGAATGATTGGGAACTCAAAGAAACATGTACTTCATGTGTCTGAAGAATAGATTTTGCAGAGTTTAGGGCTTTGTGTTGGGGTTTTTTTCAGAAAGGACAGTAAAATGGGGAATATCCATATCACTGGAAAGTGTCTATGATTTCACAGCAAGTATGAATGGAGAGATTACATGAACAATTCATATTATTAGCAAATATTCTTGAAATGCCTGCATAAATTTGCAGATATCCTCAAATCTGGTATAATGTGCCTCGATGTCAAGCAGAACAAAGCTTTTAGATTAGATTAGATTAAACTTTATTAATCCCCTTATTCAGGGGAAATTCTGATGTCCTTGCAGCACACTAATAAAAATACAACATAGCATTCAAAAAAAGTTCAACACAAAAACATTCCCCCACAGTGATTCCCACTGTGGGGGAAGACACAAAGTCCAGTCCCCATCCTCTTGTCCACCCAAAGTCGAGCCTATTGAGGCCTCCACAGTCGCCGCCACGGCGCCCGATGTTCTCGCCGGGTGATGGTGCTCCGGCGTCGGGAGAACCCCCAGCGGCTTGGGGTGCCAGGAACGGCCGCCTTCCCACCGGAGACCGCGGCTTCCAAGCCAACAGACCGCGCCGGATGGAGCTCCGCACACTGGCGATCTCAGCAAGAGATCCCAGGCTCCGGGATGTAACGTTCAGCGTCGCAGCTGGCCGCTCCACAGAACCGCGGCTCCACAATGTTCTTATCGGCGGTCCCAGCATACTGGAGTTCCAGCGCGGCGACCCAGGAAAGGCATCGCCCGCTCCGCAATAGCGCTCCAGCGCTGCGCCGCCGCCAAAGCCGATGTTCTGCGCCGCCGCCAAAGCCGATGTTCTGGCCAGGTCCCCTCAAGGAAACGTCGCTCCAGGACCCGCTGGTAGGCCGCAAGGACAGGTCGAAGTCGCTGCTCGGAGGAAGGCAACCCCTCCGACCAGGTAGGACTATATCTTCACTATATCACAATAAAAAAACAAATACAATACAAAATGTTTCTGAAATATAAAGCATACACTGAATTTTAATTGCTGAAGGTACAACGGGAAAAAGCTTTCTGGCTTATTTCTCCTTGAATATCAGGTTTTGAACTTCAAGCGCTTAACTGTTTTGTAGATGCTTTATTATTAATTCTCTGCATTTTCATGGTGTATAATTTTTATCGTTAGCATCTGAAAAAAACAAATGGGAAAGAATTTCAAAGTAGCGTTTGAATATTTTCTGCACATCTTGTAGAAGTCTGAAAGAAAATCAGTTTGAGAAATGTATACTCATGTTAACAAGGGTGACAAAGTGGAAAACAGATAGATTTACCCTGGTGGGTTATTCCTGGTATACCAAGTGCAAGGACATGAAAGTGATATATCTTCGCACTGAAATTAATTTACTTACTTTTAAATTAAATTCTGAATATGAACTGATTATTATTAATTTCATAATTTAAAGATACCTGTACTATCTTTTCCATATTAATATTAAACTGAAACGAATGCATAGATGAGGTTACTTAATAATTCAAATGCCAAATGAATGTCAAATTGAAACTAAATAAAATGCTAACAAAAAACATGTATATTTTCGACATTCTTAAGAAGACTTTCAAAATAGGCTCTTTGAAGAAATGTCTAGGCTCTAAGCTTAATTAGGGCATTTACCTAGAAAACCAGCAAGGTAACGGTATATAAACACCTTTTCAGATATATCCTAAGCTGTTAAAATATGACACAACATCTTTTCCAACTTTATTTCTTAATTTGAATTTTAATTCACACTGGTGTGTGATGCTGAAGCCAGACAAAGTATTTTGAGCCGAGCTGAATATGTCTTGCTGCTGCAAACAACCAAGCCCACCTTCAGTAAAGTTTAACCACTTATTAATTTTTGCAGTCATGCTTTATTATGGCTGTGCAACTGTGATAACCATGAAGAAATACACAAAATCCTGGAGTAACTCATAGAACATAGGACATAGAAACATGGAACATATGTGCAGGAGGAGGCCATTTGGCCCTTCGAGCCAGCACCGCCATTCATTGTGATCATGGCTGATCGTCCCCTATCAATAACCCGTGCCTGCCTTCTCCCCATATCCCTTGACTCCACTAGCCCCTAGAGCTCTATCTAACTCTCTCTTAAATCCATCCCGTGACTTGGCCTCCACTGCCCTCTGTGGCAGGGAATTCCATAAATTCACAAATCTCTGGGTGAAAATATTTTTCTCACAGTCTTAAATGACCTCCCCTTTATTCTAAGACTGTGGCCCCTGGTTCTGGACTCGCCCAACATTGGGAACATTTTTTTTGCATCTAGCTTGTCCAGTCCTTTTATAATTTTATATGTTTCTATAAGATATCCCCTCATCCTTCTAAACTCCAGTGAATACAAGCCTAGCCTTTTCAATCTTTCCTCATATGGCAGTCCCGCCATACCAGGGATCAATCTCGTGAACCTACGCTGCACTGCCTCAATCACAAGGATGTCCTTCCTCAAATTAGGAGACCAAAACTGTACACAATTCAAACTCAGCGGGACAGACAGCATCACTGGAGAGAAGGAATGGGTGATGTTTTGGGTCGAGACCCTTCTTCATCATAATTTGGTTTTGTTTAAATTCAACTGAAAAATGCTGTATTATCTAAAACATTTCATAGGTTTTGGTCAACCAAAGGGCCAAGCTGTAGATCAGCCTTAATCTCATGAAGTCATACAGCATGGAAACAGGCCCTTTGGCCCAACTTGCCCATGCCAATCAACATACCCTATCTACATTAGTCCCATCTGCCTGACTTTGACAAATATCCTCAACTACCTCCTCCGGCAGGTCGTTCCATACACCCTCTGCCCTTTGTGTGAAAAAGTTACCCCGCAGGTTCCTATTAAATCTTCCCCCTTCATCTTAAACTTATGTCTTCTAGATCTTGATTCCCCTACTCCGGGCATGAGACGGTTCATCTACCCAATCTATTCCTCTCATGATTTTGTGCACCTCTGTAAGATCACCCCTCATCCTCATGTGCTTCAAGGAAAAAAAGTCCTAGCCTGCACAACCTCTCCCTATAGCTCAGGCCCTCAAGTCCTGGCAACATCCTCGTAAATCGTCTCTGCACCCTTTCCAGTTTTACAACATTTTTCCTATAATATGGTGCCCAGAACTTAACACAATGCTCTAAATGCGGCCTCACCAACGTCGTATATAACTGCAACATGACCTCCCAACTTTACTCTGACTGATCTCACTGAGAGATGGGACAAGCACACAAGGTTATGTGGATCCCTGTACCCTTTGTTAATGTCCTTCAGAGATGAGAAGCAGCTATAACATGGCAGGGAGAACTGGCATATCATTTTACACTTATATGGTCTGGTTTGGCTCAGCCACCAAGCACGACACCTGGAGGCTGCAGCGAATCGTCTGATCAGCAGAGAAGGTTATTGGCTGCAACCTTCCCTCTATTGATGAACTGTACACTGCAAGGGCCAGGAAGCGAGCGGGCAAGATCATCTCTGATCCTTCTCACCCTGGCCACAAACTCTTTGAATCACTTCCCTCTGGAAGGCGACAAAGCTGCCACAGCCAGACATAAAAACAATTTTTATCCACGAGGAGTTGCTCTACTCAACAGCCAAAAATCTGTAGCCTCCCTTTGATCTAGTATTCTGTTGGTCCACATGCTTGATCAATGGTGTTTTATCATTAATGTTTTATTATTATTAATGTTTAGTGTTTTCTGAGTCATTCGTAACTGTCACTGTATGTCATGTTATTACTTGTGGGCGGAGCACCAAGGCAAATTCCTTGTATGTGAATACTTGGCCAATAAACTTACTTACTTACTTATTTACTTATATCCCAAAACACAAGTTTCTATTGTTAAGATAGCCTAATGGTAAAGAGCATCCTTTAGGATTTGGGGTGGCCATTTAGAATGGACATGAGGAGGGATTATTTAGGATGCTCTCAATGTTTGGAATTCTACTTCAGTGATGTGGAGTACATTGAAGACTGAGAGTTGCTGACCTTAGGACAGCTGACAACAGCAATCAAGGGATAAGGGGATCAACTCTTTATGATCACATGGGAATATTTAATTCACATTAATAGTCTAATAATTAATAATGTGCTTTCCGAGTGGAAAGAACCTGCACTAATTCATCATTGTGATACCATAACATGATTGGCAACCAGTGGACACGTTTAGAAGCTTCACGGCTTACAACTGGAATGAACAGCAAATCACTGGTGAGGAGACAGACATAACTTTCATAACTTTCATAAACTACCCCCTCTTCCTGTGTCCCACCTGGATGTGCATCCATTTCTCCCGCAATCCTGCCCCCATTCACCTTATCCCGTCTTCTTCTACCGAAATCCATTTCCTCTAGCTACTCATTTCATGTATCTTGTACACTCAACGACTAACGACCTAGCTCTCACTTGTATTATTGGAATCTGAATATGAAGTAATTACTAGGTTTAAGGTGAGAGGACAGAAATGTAAAGGGTATTTGAGGAACACAAATTTCACACAGAGGGTGGTAAGTTTTTGGAATGAGCTATCAGAGGAAGAGGCAGAGGCAGATATAATTGTAATGTTTAAAAGGCATTTGGACAGGTACTTGGATCGGACGGAGCAGAGGGATATGGGCATAACACAGGCAATGGGGTCAGCGTAGGTAGGCATAATGATCAGCATGGGCGAGTTGGGACGAAGGGGCTGTCCTTGCACTGTACATCCCTGTGATTCCATGACTAAGAATTAGGCAGGACTACTAACATCATTCCACATTCTGTAGAATATTTCAGAATATTTTCAAACCATTTTCAACATTTTCTTCCCTATATTTTTGAATTCCTAGCTAAATAAGGAATTAATGACATTATTATGTAAAAATGTCAGTGAGTCACTGTTTACTGCACTAGGTGGCAGTCTCTTCCATTACTAAAACTATAATGATGAATAGATTATTCACATGGCTAAGAACCACAACTGCCCTTTTCTACTGGCCTGGTTGGCACAGTGGCACAGCGGTAGAGTTGCTGCCTTAAAGGTGACTCTTCCTGGGACTGTTCCTGCACAATAGTTTAGCTTTGAGATACAACATGGAAATATGCCCTTTGGCCCATTGTGTCCACACCAACCATTGATCACCTGTTCACACGAGTTCTATGTCAATCCCAATTTCTTATCTACTCTGTACACACTAGGGGCAATTTTACTGAGGTTAACTAACCTACTATCCTACTAACCTACTAAAAGACTATCCCTTACATCTTTGAGATGTGGGAGTAAATTAAGCCTGGTGTTGAAACAATAGTAAAGAGAGCCAATAATCGTAGAGTTAAAGATCGAAAACAGTGACTGGAAGAAAGTAAAACTTAAAGAAGAGACAACGTTTAAAACTTAACATTTCAAAAAGCGCGGGTTGGGAATTCAATGCAAATTGTTTCCATTCTGGGGCTGACAATTCTTAGTAATTTCAGCTTTGGTGGCTTTGTGTGAATCCTTAGCAATTATGATGTTCAACAAAGAAGATTTCTAGACCCAGCACATTTTTTTTGTAGAGAAAAATGTGCTGACATGCACCTTTGGTGAATATACGTATTATGTGGCCATAAAATGAAATAATGTCATGCAACTTTTTTGATGGTACGCCTTTACGACACATACTGTCATGAGAAAAACATTGGCTAGACCTGACTTCATGTGGAGAATTTAAAGGGAAGTTAATGTGTGCATATCTCCCCATCAGAATCTAGTCAAATATAAATCACAAAGGCCTCAAGCTTCTTGTGCCTGTTCAGTTTAGATATTGTTCACCATCCTCCTTTTCTTACGCCGCACAGTTATGTTATCCAGTCTGTGGTCAATCCTGAGGTATCTTGACCACAAGTCTCTTGAAACGGATCTTATCAAATGCTGCTTCAAGTAAAGTGGGACGGGAAATCTAATTTACGATTTACAGTATATTATCTGGGTAGATGATGTTTCTAAGGATCTTGAAGGGAAAATCTAATTAATCATTCAGCACAACTTCAAAAAATAATTGTTGTAGGAAAGAACTACAGATGCTGGTTTAAACCAAAGATGGACACAAAATGTTGGAATAACTCAGCGGGACAGGCAGCATCCCCAGATAGAAGGAATGGGTGACGTTTCTGGTCGAAGCCCTTGAGCTTTAAATCCAAAAAGGGACGTTTTTTTTTAATTTTACCTATCGCAAAGATATCAAAACTTAATTTTTTTTTTCTCCCATAATTTAATATATTTTCTAAATTTCTTCCTTTGAGTAATGATGTTTATCAGAATTTTAAAACATTTTTATGCGTCATCTGCTCTCCAATATCTGTTAAATGGAGAGTAAAAGATTGAGAAATAAGAAAAGGTATGACAGAGTGGAAGGGTGAATTAAAATTTAGTGTAGACAAAATGCTGGAGTAACTCAATGGGACAGGCAGCATCTCTGAAGAGAAGGAATGGGTGACATTTTGGGTCGAGACCCTTCTTCAGACTGGAAACATTGCAGAATCAGGTACTAAGATCTGTAGAAGTGACCCGATCCAAAATGTCACCTATTCCATGTTCTGCAGAGATGCGGCTTGACCCGCTGAGTGACTCCAGCACTCTGTTTTCTGATAAAATAGCATCTGCAGTTCCTTTTGTTTTCACAGGGAAAGAGACTTTCTGTTGAAACATTTAGATCCCGTTTTCAATGATCAGAACCTGTAAAGACCTTGCACTGTTCTGGTACAGTACTCCTTCAGAAAACAGTACAGGTGCAGTATAGATTCATAGAGTCATACAGCATGGAAACAGGCTCTTCGGCGCAACTTGCCCACAACGACCAACATGCCCCATCTACACTAACCCCACCTGCCTGTGTTTGGCCTATATCCCTCTAAACCTATCCTATCCATGTATGTACCTGTATAAATGTTTCTTAAACATTGCGATAGTACCTATAACGTTGTGATAGTATCTAAATGTTGCAATAGTACCTATGAAGTACCTAGTGAAGATTTCATTCCTAGCCTCCCAAAATTCAGTCAGATTACTTTTCTTACACAATCATAGGACATCATTCAACATTATCTTTAATGGCCCTTGAACTGAACAGCTTGCTGTACCATTTTGGGTTTGACCAACACTGGGACTGGCACATATAATTAGGTGCTATGGAAAGTGATGCCTTAAGATTGGTGGGTTGCTACTAAGCATAAAATATCAGGAAGACCCAACCCCCATAAATAAAGGCTATCTGTACTTGAAGCTCCATATCAAGTGACTAACAGAATGATAGTGATACTCTTCTCTAGAGGCTGATTTAGAAACATCCACATTACACCTCACTGAGGGTGTTGTTTCACATTGTCCTTATTTTAGTAAGCATTGGTGAACCAGATGAAAAAAGACACAAAGTACTGGAGTAACTCAATGGGTCAGGCAGCATTTCTAGAGAACATGGATAGATGACGTTTTAGGTCAGGACCCTTCTACAGATTGAAGACAAGTCCTGATCTGAAACATCACCTATCCATGTTCTACAAAGATGCTGCCTGACCTGCTACTCGAGTATTTTGTGTCTTTCTTTGATAAACCAACATCTGCAGTTCTTTGTTCTTACAAAAAATCCCTTCATATTTTGTCGTCATTACTTATCTTTGAGAGTCCTTGTTTCCCTGACAGGCTTTCCTAGGTCAAGTATTCACAATGGACAAACTCATGTCCTCCAAAGTTGCTGCCTGACCTACCTGCCTTCAGTCTAAAGAAGGGTCTTGACCCGAAACATCACCCCCCATTAGTCTGAAGAAGGGTTTCGGCCCGAAACGTTGCCTATTTCCTTCGCTCCATAGATGCTGCTGCACCCGCTGAGTTTCTCCAGCATTTTTGTGTACCATCACCTATATATGTTGCCTGACCCGCTAAGTTACTGTCCTCCAGCACTTTGTGCCTTATTTTGTAAACCAGCATCCGCAGTTCCTTGTGTCTCCACAGTGAACCAGGTGTGTTTTGTGTTTTGTCAACAGTCAGGTAGTTTCATGGTCACCAAAACTATTACAAGCTTTTTAACTCCAGATTTATTTAATTATCTGAGTTTAAATTTCACAGCTGGTGGGATTTGAACTCATGTCTCCAGATCATTAGCCCAGGCCTGTGGAACACTAGTTCAGTAAATTAACCACCGTGCTACCATTCCCAATAGGCTTTACGCTATAAGCCAGGCAGAGGAAATCCACCAAGGCCTCTCCATGGTGGAATAACTTGCTGACAGCCATTGACAAGGCTACTGTATGAAGGCTGGCCACCTGGGCAAGGTAACTGGAGAGTTGCACTCTGTGTAACTAGAACCTGTTAACAGGGCGTATTGGGACTTGTAGAATCTTTTTTTAACTTGCAGCAACCCACCTCCTGAGAGAAGGATATAATTTTGATCATCAATTATGGTATTTTGATCTTCCATTTAGTTATGGTAGCTTTAGCAATGTCTCAAATTTATTCTTTTAAAAATAATTATGTTCACATGTTTCACCCCAAGTTCTTCCTTGCATGGTGGTTATTGATGGTTCTTAACTCTATTAGACCCACAGTTCAAATGGGACTTGCATATCTGAAGTGTTATTTCTAACAGCTCTCCAGTGCTGTTTTGCAACAGATGAAATTACTTAAAGATGAACCCTTGCACATTTCATCATGGCAAAAATTGCTGTTGATGTTTCTACTTTAATATAGTAAAGTAAAACTCTTATCAAACAAGAACTAACATTTGTGTTTAAGAAGGAACTGCAGATGCTGGAAAATCGAAGGTACACAAAAATGCTGGAGAAACTCAGCGGGTGCAGCAGCATCTATGCAGCGAAGGAAATAGGCGACGTTTCAGGCCGAAGGGTTTCCAGAGATGTTGCCAGGGGATAGCCCACAGATAAAATATATCAGGAGTACAATCTCAAACTCACCATGCTGCTCCAACTATACATGTAATCTGAAAGTGTAGCAATAGGTTCAGGTTTATTATTGTGAAAAGCTTTGTTTTGCATGCTAACCAATTATATCAGATAATGCTGAACATAAATACAATCTATCCAAACTCAGGTGACATGGGTAGAGTGAAGGGAAATATACAGAAGCTGTTCCTGGTGATCCGTGCTTTCATGCTTCTGTATTTCAATGAATAAATAGGTTTATTGGCCAAGTATTCACATACAAGGAATTTGCCTTGGTGCTCCACCCATACGTGACAACATGACATACAGTGACAGTTAGGAATGACACATAAAACATTAATAATAAAACATTATCGATTCAACATGTGATTTCCTGCTCTATATGAGTTGGGAGAAGAAGGAATGGCCAGGGTGGGAAAAGGAAAGTGAAATATCTTTTGTGGGGTTTACTTAACCGAGTTCGATTGGCAGCTTGTAATGCAGCCCACCTTTATCTCTCCTCTGTCTCTTTATGATGAGCCATAAGAATGCGTCTGCTTGTAACTTAAGATGCTACCTTACAGAAAACTTAATGATTCATTGGATTTAAGTTATACAGCTGATCTCAGTGGAAGGAAGACTGCATAAACCACCCTAATTATGTGTAATGTTGAGCATGATCACAGTGTGATAGGTTGTCTGTTGTGCTGTCACAAACATTTATCTGTTCAGCATTGAAACACTTTCGCTTTACTATGCTGCTTCCGTTTTCCTACCCAGACTTGATAATCTAGACCCATCATATTTAGCTCTATCTTTGGTAGCCATAAAAGCTCTAAGCAAATGATATTTCTGATCTGTTGATCGTGATATGCCCAGTGCAGTTACCTGAGATGGCAGTGCTTTTAGCAAGGAGCTAAGTGTCATGTAAGTTCTGGAGACACAAGGAACTACAGATGCTGGAGCCTTGAGCAAAACACAAAGGTCGGAGGAACTCTGCGGTCAAGCATCATCTGGGAGGAAATGAACAAACACCATTTTACACTGACGAAGGTTCCTTCTTAAAACATCCTACCCACCACTCTTTCGTGTAAAAATGTTGCCTCTCAGATTGCTATTAAATCTTTCCCCCTCACCTTAATCTATGTCATCTGGTTCTTGATTGCCCTACTCTGAGTAAACGAAGGGGGGGGGGGGGAAGTGGGGGGGGGGGGGAGAGAAGTGGGGGGGGAGAGAAATTGGGGGGGAGAAGTGGGGGAGGGGAGAAGGGGGGTGAGGAGGGGGGGAGATGGGGGGGAGAGAAGGGGGGGAGAAGGGGGGGGGAGAAGGGGGAGGGGGAGGGGGGGAGATGGGGAGAGAAGGGGGGGGAGAAGGGGGGGGACAGTTTTAAGAAGTATAATAAAGTTTAGCAGGCATTTTACCTACCGGTCAATTTTCCCCGGTCCTGAAAACTCCAATGAGCCAATCAAAATGCCCGGTCAGCGAAGGAGATTGCCTACGGCTGCCCTCGACGGCCTGTAACTGAATAGTGACCCCACTCCACTGCGCTACGAGTTAAAAAGAACCATGCCGACCAAATTTTACTCGCGGAAACATTTTCAATATGCTGAAAAAATTTCCGCGACCCAGCTGAGGCCACGAGTATTCGGGAACTTCCCTCGAGCATGAAGGAGTGTTCCAGTGACCTCATAGGACCTCCTAGGACCACGTGTCGACCATGCTGCGAGTTTGAGTCAAGGGCAAACTCTTCTAAACTCGCAGATTAGATCGCCTCAGTGGGACAGCCCCTTTACTAACCTCTCAAAGTACTTCATCACCATGGATATTGATGCCCTTTCAAATCTAATCATTATTTAGATTTGGCTTTATTCTGAAGAAGGGTCCTGCAGAGATGCTGCCTGACCCTTTGAGTTATTCCAGCATTTTGTGTCTTTTTTTGTAAACCAACTTAGAAACATAGGCACAGGAGGAGGCCATTCGGCCCTTCGAGCAAACACCACCATTCAATATGAACATGGCTGATCATCCAAAATCAGTATCGGGTTCCTGCTTTTTCCCCATATCCCTTGATTCAGCATCTGCAGTTCCTTGTTTCTACTTCTTTATTCTTCTTCTTTTGGTTAGTCTAAAGTTACCTCTCTCCAGGTGACCACCTCAATCACAGTGATCTCAGACACATCGTCAGAGAAGCCAGATAGTCTGCACACTTCACACTGGTTCACTCCAAGCCATCCTATAACTTCCAGCTGTGATTGCTGTTGAGTACCAGCACACAATGAGTTTGAGCCACAATGGCAGTCCCTCCATGGTTCACGACTTCGATAATTATTGTTGTTAATGTGTGAGATGGTGCATCATATTATGAAATCCTCAGATTATAAAGGAAAGGTTATGGGATTGATGGGAATGTGGGGAGGGTGGATCAGCGTAAAATGGGTGTTTGGTGCTTGGTGCTTGGCGTAAACTCATTGGGCCAAAGTGCCTGTTTCCATGCTGTGTCATCCCATGCCTGCAATTCTATGTCATGCAAGCTTCTATATGTAATATAAAGGGATATGGGCCAAATATGGGCAGAAGGGACTATCTTAGATGGGCCTCCTCCTGCACCTATTTTCTGCGTTTCTGTGTTTCTGTGGGTGTCTTGGTTGGCGTGGATAAATTGGGCCGTATGGTCTGTTTCTGTACATGACTATGACAATTCATGTGCAAAAGCTTTCATGGGATGATGCAGCACAGAAACAGGCCCTTTGGCCCACTGAGCTCACGCCAACCATCAAGCACCCATTTTACACAAATCCCACACCATCCTCCCCACATTCCCATCAGGTCTCCCCACGTGCTATAATTCACCTATACACTAGGGTCAATTTACAGAAGCCAATAAATCTTTCTCTAGGTGATTCTGAACATATTTGCAAATGATTATCGATCTCTATCAATATATTCCTCTGGAGTGGTTAGAAGGTAATGAAAGGCCTGTACGGAGTTTGTATGTTCTCCCCGTGACCGCATGGGTTTTCTCCGAGATCTACCGGTTTGTAGATTAATTGGCTTGGTATAAATGTAAATTGTCCCTAGTGTGCATAGGATCGTTTTAACGTGTGGGGGTTGCTGGTCAGTGAGGACTCGGTGGGCCGAAGGGTTTGTTTCTGCGCGGTATCCATAAACTAAACAAAAAAATTAAACTAAAAGAACAATGAAGTCTTATTGGCTTAGGATTAATATGTGGAGTTTGCTTTCTTTTTTCTCTTGTACACATGATTGCCTTGGTTCGAAACTAGACGGTGTCTACTTTGTAGGAAGTATTGTGTGGTGAATCTATTGGAAGATTAGAAGGAAAACGATTTCAGTAAGGATGAGAACCGAAGTCTGAAACTGTCACATCAACTTTTTCAATGAGAGGTTATGAGACAGGAGGTTAAATTTTTAACATTTTCTATTACAGTATAATCACGACGACACTTGCAAATTTTCTAACATAGTAATAGAATCACATTGTTACCATTATAAGTCAAATCAACCATTATAAAACCAATATGAGAAGATTGACTGCGCTGTAACAGAATTAGTAAAACCCCTTTCAAGTTTTCCATTTTGCTGCAGGGGATTTGTAGCATTTTAATTCTACAACTTTGAAGTAAGCAAAATGTGCAGGTATAAGGTATGACATCGAGGGAAAAGAAGGAACTTCAAAAAAGTACATGGATGCACAGCACTGCCAGAGCTAATATCCTGAAGATATTTGAATTTAAATTATGTAAGCTCATTTAGCACCAGTAAATTGGTCTGAGTTCAATCAGAAAAACTCTGACACAGAACAAGGAGTGTGGGCTAATTGTCATTTGTTCATCAAATGAATTTCATCCCGAAAGAAATGAAACCTGCGAGCAAATTCTTTTGAGGTGGGCAGCTAGTTTATTATCAGTTAAATGCAGTAAATCAGTAATCAAATGGTGATAATGAAAATGGAATAAATGTAGCACTCAGTCTTAACCTGCCATAGGGCAGTTCTGATGAAACTTAAGCACCATAATGTTCAGACGATTTGATGGCACGAAATGCTTCTCTGTACTCTTCTGATAGATTTTTGCATTAAAAAAAAATATTATCAAAGCAATAAGGGAATGTAGAATGTCAGCCCGAAATGTACTGAAGGCAAATTCAGATTTAATTTATTGTGATTTTGATGGCTGTAATTCTGTGACCATGCTATACATGCATTTTCATGCTTTCAAGAAATATATATGATAGTCCTTGCTTTATGCTGTGAGATTTATAAATCTAGGCAGGTTATTTCTTTTCTCCCACAGCCACGCTGTCATATTTTTAAATGTGTTTAAAGGGGAACTTGTTGATACCCTGTGTTTCTCTCAACCATTTTGCAACCTATGGCAGATGTGTTGTTAACCATGCACAGTAATTCTTACAACTGCCCCATCTGGGTGCGGAAGATGAAAGTTGTCGAAAAATCTCATTTACCCAGTGACACAGCGAGGGAGTTCCTGCATTTCAATGGCAGAGACCCAGGTCCCAGGTTCAATCCCGACTACGGGTACTGTTTGTATGGAGTTTGTACACTCTCCCCATGACCTCCATGGGTTTTCTCCGAGATATTTGATTTCCTCCCACACTCCAAAGGCGTACAGGTTTGTAGGTTAATTGGCTTGGTATAAATGTAAATTGTCCCTAGTGTGTGTAGGATAATATTAATGTGCGTAGATTGCTGGTCGGTGTGGACTCAGTGGGTGAAGGGCTTGATTCTGTGCTGTATCTCTAAACTAAACTAAACACTAAACAGGCTAGATTTGCATCTTTTTCAATGTAAATCAATCATCTGGTTACCAAGACTGCGCAAGGGAAGAATGGGCTGAAGAGTGACCTAATAGACTAAGTCAATATCACAAAGGGGTTAGATATGGACGTTTGAATTTAGTTTATTGTCACATCTACCGAGGTACAGTTTGCGTGCTAACCAGTCAGCAGAAAGACAATATATGATTACAATCGAGCCGTCCACAGTGTACAGTTACATGATAAAGGGAATAACATGAATCTGTTGGAGTAGAAATTTCAAAATGTGGAGCGATTGTAATGCATGATTGCGGATCCACTTCTGTAACCAGCACACAAAGTGTCACCTGGATTGGGAACCATCTTGGATCATGCCCATCTGGGAAAAGGCTCAAAATCAGATGTCATAAGATATTTACTGATAAATCCAATAGGGACATCAATGGAACATTCATTATGGTGAGTGATTCAAATATGGAATTTCTCACCGCATGGAGCTTTGAGGCATAGATGGCTTTGAGATGGGGTGTTTGAGGTGGTCTGTGCATGGTGAAAGATACAGAAGGATTTTCAGCATGTAAGAAGATATGGGGAGGAGGGGAAGTCTTGTTGGATTATAAACACTGGCGTAAACATGTAGATCTCTTTCATTGCTGTATATTTTATGCAATTCTGTATGTCAAGACAAGGATTAGAACATTTCCATGCAGCAAATTGATATAATCTGAAACACACTGCTGAAAAGAATGGTGGAACTAGATTCAAAGGGAGTTGAAATATATATGTGAAGGATAAGTTTCAGGGTTATGGAGAAACAACAGACTGAGAATAACCAGAGAGTTTTCAAGAAGTTGCTAATGGCCCAGAGGGATGTATGCCCTCTGTCCCCCTTAGCTTGAAAGTTGACATATTACTGATGTGGCAAGGCAAATCATGGCATAGGTAGAAATTATGCAGCTGTAATTCATGGGGACGTTCATGGGGAAAGCTGGAAGCAAGGGATTTTATATTTTCAATAAAAAACAATTTGAGAAAGAAGCTGAAATGTACTAACTTGAACATCTTTGATTCATTACAACAATGGATTGCATGGATCAAATAAATATGCTGCCATTCAATGAAAGTAAAATGAAATTATAGATTGGTGAGTCAGTGTGGTGATATGCTATGCCAAAGAAAAGTGTAGTAAGGGCTGAGATGTAGATTTTGCCTGTGGCTTTTGACACACTGAATTTTGAATCTTGGCCAGCCGATTCTGGAGATTTAGCTCCCTCTCTACTATCAGCTTGCAATTCTCAGAGATCATTTCCCTGGGCTTTTATTGTTCACTACAAGGATTTTCCACTGGAGCTAATGAGTGTAACATTGATAGGTATGGACACGCATGGACAAGGTGAGGATGGGAGATTCCCTTCTCTGATGGACTAGATGGGTTCGGATGGCAATCTAGTTGTTTTGCTTTATATTTTAAATTTCTCAGCTGTCAAAATTGAATTCTGTCTCACACCTCTAGATCAATGGGTTATAAATTTAGCTGCTATTCAATAGCTAACCACTATAATGTGGTACAGGTCCATAAGTGTAGCTTCCTAAGCAATTGGGGTGGCACAGAGGCGGAGCATTGGAGTTGCCTCCTTAGATCCAGGTTTGATCCTGACCATGGGTGCTGACTGTACGGAGTTTGTACGTCCTCCCTGTGACCATGTGGGTTTTCTTTGGGTGCTCTGGTTTACTCCCTCACTCCATGAGACGTGCAAGTTTGGAGGATAATTGGCTTAGGTAAAAAAATTGTAAATTGGCCCGAGTGTGTAGGATAGTGGGTAAAAGATTCTAAAAGGTCCTATCTATTCCCTTCAAGATTTTGTACACAATTTTCACACTTCCTTTAAATTCATCCGTCAACATTCAACTCACTCAAAGATATTTTTCATAACCATCCCCTTGAGACCAAGAGAAACATGTTTCCATAGGTTTCCTGGGTTCTGGGGTGGAAACACATACACTTCCATAGAGTGGTGAGTGGGTGTCTGACAGAGAAGGTGGGTGGATATTTTGAGAGATGGTGAATTACTTCCGCAGTTCTGCATGGCTTCTATGTGTTTCCAATGCATGGATGTGGTTCCTTATACCATCTCAACTGCTCTTACTCCATTTTAAATTTGAAACATGTTTATTCATGGATAACCCCTTGAGATGGACAGTCATCTCGTTTTCGAGGGGGTCCAACATAGAACATACAGCACAAGACATAACATACATAGAGGCTCTCATTGACCCACCTACCCACACACCAATCCCAAAACCCCTCCATCCCCACTTGTTATAGTTTATAACAATTGTTAATTGGCTTTACATATCCAATAATAATAATAGTTATGTGTTACAGCATAATGTTGATGCATAATACCATATAGCACCTATCATACATCGTACGTTAATACATACTATCAACATTATTACATGATATATTATTTCATGATATTGTGACATAATACAATATAAGACCTTGTTACACTATGCAATACAATAATACATAAGTGTAATGGCCATGCATATACAATAGTTATGTCAAATGATCACACACAGAGCAAGCTAGATAAAGGAGCTCGAAGACTCTAATACTAGAAACAGGTACATGGTTTTATAAGGAAGGGTAAAAGTGTATTTTTAAATAGACGAAATGAGCTAATAGTTCTTATGGTACTTCTTCTTCTTATCGAGTCCACACACAAGATTAGAAGTTGTTCAGCCAGAGCTGAACACACTTCTCGGCATCTGCACAATGGTGTCTGTCTTGCGCTTCTTGTGCTTCTTGTGCGTGGTGGTGGAAAGATTGGTTGAAACAGGGCCGCGACGTGAACGCTCTTTCCTTGGCCCCCTTATGGTACTAGGCAGAGTGTTCCAGTCAGAAGGAGCTTTGAATTTAAATGCACGTCTCCCAATTTCTTTGTTAGTTCTTGGAATGAAAAAGAAGGGTTGCTGAATATGTCTTAGTGAATATGAGGGTGTGTATGGTAATAGGTCTTGTTTTAAATAAGAAGGGTAATTGAGATGGATGCATTTAAAGATGAACTGGAACCAGTGGTAGCATCTTCGAGCGTGGGGGGATAACCAGTTTAGAGTTTCGTACATAGAACAGTGGTGAGTTATATATGGACACCTTAAAATAAATCTGCAAAGACTATTATAAACTACATTGAGGGGTTGAAGATGTGTATCAAATGTATTCTGATAGACAATATCAGCATAATCCAGTGTTGGTAGTAGTAGTTGAGAGACAATTCTTTTTCTCATCTGAAAGATGAAACAATTTATATGGCGGTAAAGAATAGCTAGATTACAGCTGAGTTTTTTAGTAATCGTCTCACTATGCTGCGTAAATGAAAGCGTTGGGTCGAGCCAAACACCAAGATATTTGAAGTTCAATACTTGTTCTAATGGTGATCCTTCATTAAATGATATAGTCAGATCTACAGAATTACCAAGGCCTTGTCTGGTACCAAATAACATACTGCATGATTTATTTTTATTTAAAATTAATTTGTTAAATAATAGCCATTTCTGAACAGAAGTAAGATCTGATTGAAGGGATCTTTCAATTTCAGACTTGTTAGTACTAGGTGTATATAGCACTGCATCATCGGCATATAGTTGTGTTTGACAGTCAGAACAGATATTAGGGAGGTCGTTTATGAAAATAGGGAAAAGGGTGGTCCCAAAGACGAACCTTGCGGGACCCCCTTCTCAACAATTAAGGAATTGGATTGACTTCCATTAAAGGTGACACATTGGCGTCTGTTATGAAGGTATGAGTTAAACCACAGTAGATTGTTTTGAGAAAGACCAATAGAGTAAAGTTTATCAAGCAGTAGGTAGTGGTCAACAACATCAAAGGCCTTGGTTAGATCAAGAAAGATGGCACCGGTGAGTTTACCATCCTCAGAAGCAGTGAACACATCGCTGGTGAGTTTTAACAGAGATTTAAATGATTACGGGGCAGAGATTCCCAAGGCACAGTGGGGGTGTAGCAATTCTTCAAGGAGGTTTTGAGTTCATCTTTCAATCTTTTCCTCTCTCCACCTGATCAGATCTTTCTGTAGCAGAACCTACTTCTTAAATCAAGAAATAAAAGCTCCCTCCAATTCCACTATCCCTCTGAGCCTGGAATCATGTGGAAGTTTCTGACTCCATATTACTAGTATAAACCAGAGGTAGCAGGGCCCAATGGCACAGTGGCGCCACAGTGTCACAGCAGTAGTATTGCTGCCCTAAGCGCCAGAGACCCAGGTTCGCTCCTGACTATGGATGCTGTCTGCACGGAGTTTGTACGTTCTCCCTGTAACCATGTGGGTTTTCTCCGGGTACTCCGGTTTCAGCCCATATTCCAAAGACATGCAGGTTCATCGGTTATTTGTCCCTAGTGTGTAGGATGGAATAATTGTTGGGGTGATCGCAGGTCGCGCAGTTTCAGGGGCCTGTGTCCATGCTGTGTCTCTAAACTAAACTAAACAAATTGTAACCCTTAGGTTGTTTTACTCAGTATTTTCCTCCCACACTGACATTATCAATCAATCAATCAATCAATCAACCTTTATTGTCATCTTGCAAGCAACAGTTGTACAGTGCAAAATGAAAAGACGTTTCCCAGAGAATAGCGGAGCATCGCACATGAAATTTAAAACATTTCACATTTCACATCCATCTATCCAATGCCCAGTGTTACTCGCCTAATATATATACTGGCCACAAGTTTTCATAAGCAAGTTTATTGAAGGCCATGATCATATCGAATGGCGGTACAGGCTCGAAGGGCCGAATGGCCTACTCCTGCACCTATTTTCTATGTTTCTATGTTTCTATGCTTTGTGGCTTTATGGATAATTGGAGATACCACAGTACTGATCAACTGGGATATTCCTTCCTTAAAAAAAGACAACGATTTATCGTCTCTTATTGACGTGCCAGCTAATAGATTATCATCCTTTTATTCTTCTTTGAAGCCTTAGGTTTTGAAAATTGGCAACCATAACTCACAACAGCCATGTCAAAGAATATTCTAAATGACCGCACCAACAAGTAGACTAAGGTTGAGGTGACCTGGTTCAAATAAATGTTCCTGAATTTATTAAAACTACAAATGCAGAACATTGTATTCAAATTATTTGGCTTATTTTCATATCACCACACAAACAGTGGGAGAGGTGGCTCAGAAACCTTCCATTTAATCTGTTATAAACACGAGTATTTTAAGGTGTTTGTAATCTGACCTGTTGCTCATCAGAGTTTAGCCATTTCTCAACTCTGCAAAATTCTATAAATCATGGAAACATAAGTGTTACCTCAAATGCAGCCATATTTCCTTACTAAAGTGTACTACATACACTTACTGGGCATGTGTGTAATATACAGTATAACAAAAAGCTGTTTGTAATTTGTGTCCTTTGGATAACCCCTGAGAAACTGTTAGTAATAGTCTTTAGTAATACCTCAGCATTTATCAATCCACTGGATGGTATTACTCTCGGAAAATTGTCATCAGAATGCAGTTTATTTCGTTGGAAACTCTATTCATATACCATGGGCCAATAAAAGCAAATCATTATATCTGGATTTCTGACTTCATCCCGTTTTGCCATACTGACAGGTCCTTCAAATGGATGCCAAATACTGGTAGTAGCTGCAAGAAAACCACAATGTTCAGAATCCTATCCATTAACATATTTTGGGTGTTGGTCAAGTTTTCAACAGTCGCTTTTATAAACTATTATGCAGTTTTAGTAATGTTTCCTGATC
The DNA here is from genome assembly GCF_010909765.2 of Amblyraja radiata. Taxonomy (NCBI): domain Eukaryota; kingdom Metazoa; phylum Chordata; class Chondrichthyes; order Rajiformes; family Rajidae; genus Amblyraja; species Amblyraja radiata. Next base: position 31,465,897 of record NC_045970.1, on the reverse strand, counting down.
ACAAAAAAAAACAATTTGAACAGTGATTTGTTGTGAAACTAATGCCGTGGGAGACCTTTCGCTGGCAGTTTTTACCATTCCATCATATGTTTCCCTTGTAATGATGGCAATCTAAGTTTTTACCCATATCCACCAGAAGAGGCAGCACGGTGGCACAGCGGTAGAGTTGCTGCCTTACAGCGCCAGAAACCCAGGATCGATGCTGTGTACAGGTGCTGGCTGTACAGTTAGTACGTTCTCCTCGTGACCACATGGGTTTTCTTCGGGTGCTCCGGTTTCCTCCCACACTCCAAAGGCATGCAGGTTTGTAGGTTGATTGGTTTTGGTAAAAATCGTAAATTGTCCTTAGTGTGTAAGACAGTGGTAGTGTAGGGGGATTACTAGTCTATATGTCTCATCTCTAGACTACATCTCGAACTTTAAAATGACCAGGTTAAAAAATGGGGCGGCACAGTAGCACCGCGGCAGAGTTGCTGCCTTACAACGCCAGAGACCCGAGTTCGGTCCTGACTATTCATTCCTGAATGGAGTTTTTACGTTCCCCTGTGACAATGTGGTAAATTGGCCCTAGTTTGTAGATGGTGCTCGTGTATGATTGCTCGTTAGCGCGGACTTGGTGAGACAAAGGAGCTGTTTCCGCACTGTATTGTATTATCTGTTTCTCTAAATTTACTAAAGTTACTAAAATTACTTCCACAATCTTTACATTGACTATTGATCCAGGTGGATCTTGAAAATCCAAGATTCAGGAAGGTAGTGATATTGCAAATGTATTTTTCAACTATAAAACAAGTAAGAACTTAATCATAATACACAATACAATATAACTAGCTTTAATAAAGCTGGTTTTATGCTTCAGCTTTGTGTAGATTCAGGACTAGATTGTGGTTCCCTGACAGAGTGGGGAAGTATAGATTTGGGTTTGCTATGCTCCTCATATAGTCGTGAAGCTACTGGAATCGATCCAACCAATATCCTTGGTGTCTGAGCGGGCATGAATTTTGTTTTGCAAATTGTTCAGACTGAGTAATAGGCAGTATTCATGGGTCACAAAACTAAGGCCCTGGAGACAGTTTTCCATGTATCGAAAATTATTTAGTAGCCATTATCAAAGCATCATTAAAAGCACAAGATATTTTAATGACTGGAATCTAGGAGGACTGAATATAAGTGTCAAAGTGATTCAAACATTTTCTTCAGCTTTCACAACTGAATATTTCTCAGAATGAAAGACGGGAATGACAATTTCCAGGTCATTTTGCATCACTCTGGCAATTCAAATAGCAATCGCCTGCATGATTTACCTTTGCACACCAGACATAATGTTAATCAGTCACACGTAACCTGGTATAATTTCCTGTGCAACATTCCTTTTGGTACATTGTAAGGGAAATTAAACCACGTTGTCCTGGGAGTCGGGGCTTTAAATGTAAAGCACCCATTAGGTGAAGGAAATAACATAGTAATATTTAAGGGACTGTCCCACTGGTGAGTTTAGAAGAGTTTGAAAAAATGTCATGTTGAAGACCTCCTTCGACCTCCTTCGACTATGTTGAAGACTAGCTTCAACTAGCTTCGGGAAAATCGGACACCGAATAGTGAAGCTGAAGACGACCTCCTTCGATCTCCTACGACTTCCCTTCGACCTCCCTTCGACTATGTTGAAGACTATCTACGACTACCTTTGACTATCTACGACTACCTTCGACTACCCTCGATTACCTACGAATAACATGCCAACGTTCCACGACCTACTTCGACTAAATCTATGAGTAAAAAAAGTATCGATTTTTTCCATGGCGACCTTTTTTTACTCGCGGGCATTTTCCAGCATGTTGAAAAATATGCCGCAACCTAGCTGAGGCCTCGAGTATGCGGTGACTACTCTCGAGCATGAAGGAGAGTTACAAAGAACTCCTAGGACCTCGTGTCGACCATGCTGCGAGTATGAGTCGAGGGCAAACTCGCCAGAACTCGCGGATTAGGTCGCCGCAGTGGGACAGGCCCTTTAATCTATCGCCAAGATATCTGATGTTGGTTCACACAACAAAAAAACTATGAGAGGAACTCAGCGGGTCAGGTACCATCTGTGGAAGGAAATGAATAATTGTTGTTTCGGGTCAGGACTCTTCATCAGAAGCGTCCTGACCCGAAACTTTCTGGTCATTTTTCTCCCATAGACGCTGCCTCCAGCAATTTATTTTGTGCTCAATATTCCAACCTCTGCAGTCACCATCACACCACCCCTATATACAGATCTTCTGCCCTTGAGGCCCAAGGCAAAAATATTCACCCAACCACCCCCTTGGACATTTCATGTTGCAAACCTCCTCACCCTGGTAACCCATGCTCATCCCAATCTCCATCATGGACCATATCCCCAGTCTACATCACCTTATTTTTCAATTCTTAAAATATATTGAAAACACTTCGCGTGACATAGAAATTTAAGATGTGAAATGTTTTTTTCAGAGATGCAGCGTGGAAAAAGGCCCTTTGGCCCACCGAGTCCACAATTACAAAATACTACCCATACACTAGTTCTACGTCACCCTAGTTTTGCATCCTACACACTAGGGGCAATTTACAGAAGCCAGTTAACCTACAAAACTGGAGGTGTTTGGAATGTGGGAGGAAACCTGAGCACCTGGAGTAAACCCAAGCAGGTCACAGGGAGAACATATAAAGTCCACACAGATATTACCTGAGGTCAGGATCGAACCCGGGTGTCTGGCACTTTAAGACAGCAACTCTACCACTGCACCACTGTGCCAGCCTGAGTAACCACTTTATTTAAATTGTGTATAATGTACAGGTGTAATGCAGCAATGTTGTAAATACCATGGGTACTTGTAGATCCATTTTAATTGAACATTTCACTTGTGTTTAATTTTAGCATTTAAAAAAATCTGTTTATTCAACTCTTGTTATTCCCATCCAACACCTTCCCCTTTTGCCATCCTTCCTGTGAAAGCCAAGGTGACCCAATCGGGTTATTGCTGGGTACTTGCCAATGTGCTTCCAAAGCCGATTGCCTTTGAGAAGGTGTTTGAGAATTAATTAGCACTCCAGCTTTGCTTCCCACACATTATCCAGGGAAGCCCTCAGTTGTTCAGCCCACTCCCCCACCCCCTCTGCCAGGATCGTTGCTGGGATTGAAAACTGACACTACGGCAAAACCATTGTGGGAGTCAGCTATTAGCTATTCAATTATATCTGTGTACCAGCAGCGATCGATCCATCAATTCATTTTTTATGAGTGATGATGAGCTATACTCAAAATAGAATGAAGATTGAAATAAATCAGATTGCTAGTTGCATTAGTTAAAACAGATGCCACCCTAACTGGAACAAGTTTCAAGTTTTGAATGGAGAAGATCAGAATTTGGACCCAATTTTGAAAGGGAGCGTCATCTTTATGTACACATCTGCTTTCTTTTAAAATTTCCATTTTACCCGGGCAGCACAGTGATGCAGCTAGTAGGGCAGCGCAATGGTGCAGCTGGAGGAACTGCTGCCTGAAGGCTCCAGAGACCCAGCCACTCTTTGTGTGGAGTTTGCACGTTCTCCCTGTGACTGCAGTGGGTTTCCCCTGGGTTCTTCCAATTCCACCCACATACCAAAGACATGTGGGTGGAATTGGTTTTTAGGTTAATCGTCCTCTGCATATCGCCCCTAGTGTGCAGGGAGTGGATGAGAAAGTGGGATAACATAGAACCAGTGTGAACAGGTGATCCATGCTCAGCATCGTCTCGGTGGGCTGAAGGGCCTGTTTCCATGTTGCATCTCTAAACTTTTACCTGGATCTGAAAGAGGGAGAAAGATGCACAAAGCCACTGAGATAATTTGAATCTCAACTCGGAAAAACTCAGCGGTGAGGCAGCATCTATGGAGCGAAGGAAATAGACAATGTTTCAGGCCAAAACCCTTCTTCAGACTGATGTGAGGGTAGGGGGGATGAGAAGAAGAAAGAAAGAGGTGGAGCCAAAGGGCCGAGGGAGATTCTTCGGAGGGAGGAGGAAAAGGTTGTTTTAGTTTTAGTTTTAGAGATACAGCACGGAAACAGTCCCTTTGGCCCACCAGGTCAGCGCCAACCAGCGATTCCCACACATTAACACTATCCTACACACATTAGGGACAATTTACACATACACCAAGCCAATTAACCTGCATGTCTTTGGAGTGTGGGAAGAAACCGAAGATCCTGGAGAAAACCCACGCAATCACGGGAAGAACGTACAAACTCCTTACAGACAGCACTCGTAGTTGGGATCGAACCTGTAAAACCACTGTGCCATCCTTGTTGTCATCTACCACCACCTCCAATTGGATTATTACCACACTAAGGAATCTACTGAATGTGAGCACAGTTGCCTGCCAATATCATGTGAACATTGCTGGCCACAGGCTTCTCTGACCAGTTAGTTATTGGGTGCCCATATGTGCCTCAAACAAGAAGCCAAATGCACCATTCTAGGAAATGGGGACATGCTATGTATTATCACATCCCCAGCATGGCGATTGAGGGCAATACAGACATTAAACAAGGCGGCATGAAAGGTTGGGCACTGATTCTGACCCCATTGTCAATCTGTCTAACATTGTTGCTTGGAAATGCAGAGCAGGTTAAAACAAATAGTGAAGACCAAATCCAGACTTTAAAAGGAAGCAGATGAGTACATAAGGACGACATTCCCTTTCAAAATAGTGTCCAAATTCAGATATTTTTGCAATTGTAACCTGCCCAATCTAGAGCTGGTGTTTATCCGTAGTTACAACACAAATTGACACATTGATGTGGAGGTTTAGTAAATCAGAGAGATGAACACGAATAAATGATTTAATTACAAAATAGTGCAGGACAGCTGGATTACAAATGACTGCTGTTAGTTCATAATTGCAAAGATAAAGTATTAAAACAATGAATTTGAAAAAAAGTGCCTAATCATAAGCTTTGTCAGTACAGGGGTATTGTGAATATCAAGCTGCCATAAATGTAAGGATGGGTTGGGAATTAAGGATATGTTAACAATAAACCTATATATCACAACATTGTAGGACTGCGCAGGTTAATAATCCAAACGAGTCACTATTTATCATGCATCTGTCGCTACTCAGGGCACTGAAGGTTAACAGGAATGATTGTGAATCTTGGAACAATAGAAAGGGATACTTTTTGTCGTGTGCAGGGTGACAAAATGACAGCATGTGAGTATTCAGCACATGATGTGGGATACATTAAGACAATTTGCATTGTAATTCTTTGTTGCAAAATAACACACCTTGCTTTTAATTTTTTGTCTAGAATGGGCTGAGCACATTTATGTTTTGATGATCTTTTAATAGAATGTTCAGAGTTGGTACAGAAAGAAAATGCCCTTTCCCCCTGCATTATTGTGCTGCAAGAATATATATTCAGCAATTTTCATTAGAATGCCTTATCTCTTATACTATTTAATAAAGCAGAGCCCTATAGTGGAAATAATGCAAATTTGATCATCACCGCTGCATGTGTATGCTTAGAGCACTTTCATGTGGCAGACATTTGATTTTAATTGCTTATTGAAAGTAGGCAAATAATCAAAGCATCCAAACACCTATAAGCAGAATTGGTCCAAACAAAAGCCTAAGGTATTTTAAGCTCAGTGCAATGCTCTGTTCAATGTTGGTGTACAGCTCTGTCGCATGGATCACACATTTTCAAACTGACAATACCCATGCAAAAAATAATCAGTGATTTTTTTTATAACCAGGTCTTAACCTGAAGCTTACCTGAAAATTCTTTGTTTCATCAATAAAACTCTGTGCCAAACATAAACATGAACTATGCAGAATTTACATCTTCATTCATTTTGTTTCAAAATCATTTGGCATTCAGAATGCTCATATTACTCATAGACTTACTACCCACTATGGGGAGGAAGCACAGTGGCGCTGGGGGGGGGGGGGGGGGGGCACAGTGGCGCTGGAGGGGAACAGTGGTGCTGGGGGAAGTGGGAGGCACAGTGGCCAGAGGCAGAGTTGCGGCCTCATAGCACCAGAGACCCAGGTTCTTCCCTGACTACGGGTGCTGTCTGTATGGAGTTTGTACGTTCTCCCTGTGACTGCGTGAGTTTCCTTCGGGTGCTCCATATTCCTCCCATATTTCAATTACTTGCAGGTTTGTAGGTTATTTGGCTCCTGCAAATTGTCCCTAATGTGTAGGTTAGAACTAGTGTAGGAGTGATTGCTGTCTTGCCGGCGTGAACTCGGTTGGCCGAAGGACATGTTTCCGTGCTGTATCTCTAAAGCAAATTAAACTAGACTTATCCCTTTTCATTTGTTTTTGGTATGGGTTGTAAAATTGTGATGAAAAGTGTGCACTGAAGAGGGGCAGTGAAAGATGTTGAAGATTGCATGGAAGGAAATAAATATTTTGTCCCAAAAATAATTATGATAGTGCCGGAACTGGCCTGTAATTGTTATCATTACTATCTTAGATATAGCTGTGGAGACATATCATTTAGTTGTGCTTTCCAGAGGCTGGAAAGGGAGACAATGCATCTGAAGATTTTTTTTTCCAAAGGTTCAAAAGTATTTTATTGTCACGTGTACCAATTAAGGTACAGTGATATTCGATTTACCATGCAGCCATATAAAAAAAGCAAAAAGCTCCCGCGTCGGGATGATCGAAGCTCCCGAAGTCGGGCTCCAGCAGAGGCCGCCAACTCCACGGTGTTAGGCCGCAGTGCGGACGGAGATACGATCGTGTTGAGGGAACAGATTTTAAAAAGTTTCCTTCAATTCCTCCCCCCACCCCCATCCCCCACACCCCACATAAAACAAGTTAAAGAGCACTAAAGCATACATTTAACACGTACTAAAAAACAATAAAGAAGGACAATGACGAGACAGACTGTTGGCGAGGCAGCTATTATGGGTGCCAAGCATAGCCGAATACATTCAATTTTCCTGAATACAAATAAGATAAGAAAGAAATGTAAATTTCAAAGAAATGAAAGAAAAAATTGGCTTCATAAAACCAAAGAGCTATATTTGATTCTGGCCTATGGTGCTGTCTGCGTGGAGTCTGCACATTCTCCCTCTGAGCTCTTGGGTTTCTCCGAGCTGCTCTGGTTTCCCTGGGGGGGGGGGGGAATTAATGGGTTGCTAGAGGTAACATAGGATTTTGTGTAGGATTAGCACTGACATCTGGTTAATGGCTGGTGCAGATGCAATGGACTACAGATTGTTTCTATGCTGCCTCATGGCTACTATGACTTCAAATATACAGGATTACATGGATTATCAATTTAGATTGTAATTATATTAAATTGTTATATTATTTTCTCTAAACTTTGTCAAGATACTCAGATTAGTTTTTCTGAAGTCCAACTTTCAGTTTGAAAAATGTACACAGAGAAATGTAAAAGATTCAGGTCCTAATGGCCAGCATTTTTCAATAAAATATTTTCATATGTTCACAACTTAATAGACTATGCACGAATCCACATGTGGGACTCATTTGCATTCCTCACTTTATGTGCCAAAAGTCAATAGAGAGTAAGGTATTTCAAGGTGATGTAACAGTACACCTGTTATCCCTGTTGTAGAGGGTGGTCTAAAAGTAACCTGTTGTTTTCGTAAGAGGATGCCATCTTATAGCATAGGTTTTTTTTGTACAAAAGCTTTACATAGTCCGTGAAGGTAATTTAATGAGTGGTATTGTTGTCCTTTATCACAATGATTTCACTTTGATCTCCAGCTCAGCTGGTTGAAAGCCAGAAATGTGGTTTGGCACAAAACTAATTTCATTTTCACTCCTTATTCTGCTTCATGTAGACGAGGACCTTATGTAAAATAACACAATAGTGACTCATATACACAATGTACTTTAAAGCTGTTAATACAACACTGCCCTGGGTGCAATGCTTTGGAGGCCAATTTTATAATTGTGCTTTAGAGTGTATTTGTTTCATAAGATCTTACAGAGGAAAATGCATCAAAGAACAGTAAATTTTGTTCCTCAGCATTGAACTTCAAGGAGCAAGCTGTAAAAACAAAACCTTTCAAAACTGTGTGAAAGATTCTTGCTACGTTTGTAAGTTACCTGTAAGTGTTTTGTTGTGTGCTCTATATGTAGATCATTAAATATTAGGAAGTGTTAGCTGTTCGGGAATGTCTATTAATATCATTGTCTTTTTAAGGTGGGAGCATCTTGTGTAGACCATCTTCCTTCCTTTCCTACTTCAGTGCCAAGTTTGCGTTCCGCTATGCTGATTCAGTCAAGGATTGCCTGATTGCTTTTTACAGTGCATCAAACGTTAAACAACTCACCAGCAATCTACTCCAACTTGCCTTGATGTTTCGTACACCTTGTAATTATAGTCGGGTTTACTCCAAAGGAAATAAGATCAGGTGGGCAAAGCAATGAAGGCATTATGTAGAAGAAAGCGGCACAGAGAGCAGCCATTTAATAGAATTGGGAAGTGGTCATAAACTCGCCATAAGAAGTGGAGGAAAATTATGAAAACTTATCATAGAATATTAAAGGTTGAGGTTTAAAATGATTTAGTTGGGGCTTTTCAAAAAACATGCCAAAAATTTCCAATCTCACAAATATGTTGTGCCTGAATTTAAATCTCTTTATAGCGGCATTCCCTTCTTAAATGTTTAGCCTCCTCCAACTTATGTCAACTTTTTCAAGAAATCTGTGTGTTCTTCTGACTTTGATCTTTACCCAACTAGATACCACCCTCTAGAATTCATCATTATATCCATGGTCTATGCCAAACCCTACACTATGTTAAAAACACCACAGGTTTTTTTGAACACTCCACAAATAACTTTCACCAAGTTCCTACCATCCCATCAACTAACTCATTTTGGTTTAAGGCTTGAATAATCCCAACATCTATTGCAGAATAAGGTAACATTGTATCAGTTCTACTTCACAAGTCGTGTACAATTATCTTGATAGATAAAAAGGAAGTTGGTTGAATGAAACACCACTTCCCCAGTTAATTTCTATCAAAAATAGACTAATGCTCCAATTTTACCACCAGAGAATGGAGGAATATGGATCATGTTCAGGCAGAGAAGCTTGGTTTAACTTGGCATCAGGTTTGGCATGGGCGTTGTGGGCCGAAGAGACTTTTCCTGTGCTGTACTGTTCTATGTTTTCATAGGTTCAAGATTTTATAAGCCTGGATGGAGTGGATTTAAATAGGATGTTTCCATTTGTGGGAGAGTATAGGATCAGAGATTATAGCCTCAGAATAAAAGGACGTACCTTTAGAAAGGAGATGATGAGGTTTTTCTTTAGTCAGATGGTGGTAAATCTGTGGAATTCATTGCCACAGTTGGCTGTGGAGGCCAGGTCAATGGATATTTTCAAGGTGGAGATTGATAGATTCTTGATTAGTATGGGTGTCAGGGATTATGAGGAGAAGGCAGGAGAATGGCAGGGCCGGCCTTAAGCCGATTGGACCGATTGCTCCCAATTGGGCCCCGCACCTAAGGGGGGCCCCAACCTAATGTTCCGGATTTCGTATGGAAATACAAATTCACTTTGTTAAATAAAGATTTTTTTAAAAACATTCGCCATCCGGATTTTTTTTTAAACGAACATGGATAACAACCACTGCACGGCCATCAGACACAAACGATTTGTTATCTACTACTGTTAGCACTTGTTAACATTCAGTAGTTAACAAATAGTTATACAATGTGTCATCAATGCATCGATCCACATTCCTCAGCAGGAAACATGTTCTCGATGTTGGGGGAGTCCAGAACCTGGGGCCACAGTTTAAGAATAAGGAGTAAGTCATTTAGAACGGAGATGAGGAAACACTTTTTCTCACAGAGTGGTGAGTCTGTGGAATTCTCTGCCTCAGAGGGTGGTAGAGGCAGGTTCTCTGGATGCTTTCAAGAGAGAGCTAGATAGGGTTCTTAAAAATTGCGGTCAGGGGATATGGGGAGAAGTCAGGAACGGGGTACTGATTGGGGATGATCAGCCATGATCACATTGAATGGCGATGCTGGCTCAAATGGCCGAATGGCCTACTCCTGCACCTATTGTCTATTGTCTATTGTCTATTGTCTATTGTCTAAATGCAATTGTGTTTTGAACAAGTATCAATGACGCCGCGTTCCTTTGAATAAAATCCACGCGGCGTCATTAATGCTTGTTCAAAACACACCATTTAGTGAAGCCACCTAACAAAGGGTTGCTCTTTGGAGGCGAATAGTCACTTCCTGACTAACTGCTGACTCTTTTTAACTTGGCACAGAGTGCAATGGTTACCCGTTTTCTATTGCACAAATGCATGAGTGAAGAGTCGAGTCAAGAATGTATAATTGTCATGTGTACCCACAACAGAACAATGAAATTCTTATTTGCAGCAGCATAACAGGCGTGTAAACACAATACTCATAGATTGTATGAGAACAAATGAGAAACGAATACATTCAATAACTTAACCCTAATTTTTTGTGCCTGTTTTATTTGGCAGCCAATCAATCACTGTCTCTAAGGGGGTTGCGTCCAATCACCAACCAGCTTGCTTAAAATTCCCGTCCAATCAACAAATAGGTCTCCTCCCGTCCAATCAGCCACTGTCTCCAAGGGCATTGTGTCCAATCACATAATGAAGTTTAATGGTAATTAACTGCTACGGTAAAGGTTGGAAGCCGGTGGAGGTACTGACAGTCAAACGGGAGCAGAAGAGATTCAGACAGTGTATAATCCATAGCACCTTAGTGTACAATTTCATAATATATACTAAATAACTGGGCTGACAGACCTTGGCTGGGAACCTGGGGCTCACCAAAATTGTTCCCAATTGGGCCCCGCATCCACTGAGGCCGGCTCTGGAGAATGGGGTTGAGTGGGACAGATAGATCAGCCATGATGGAACAGCAGAGAAGACTTGATGGGCCAAATGGCCTAATTCTGTTCCTACAACTTATGATTTAATGAAGTCCAATAAATGAAATGCATTTGCCCTGAATTTCTGAGATTTGAAGAAAGTTGCCCCGATATGTCCTGAAACTCAATCGTCAGAGTGCTGGAGCACTTCAACGGACCTTGCACTGGACAGGCAAGGCTGGTTGTCATGATAAGGAAGCTATGCTCTGCCTCGGTCACAAGTGCCCTTCACATTACAGTCACTCCTGAAGCATATTTGAAGCTGTAACGCTTTTCAGATGGTAACCTGAGACCTCTCTGCGGAAAGGGAAAATATAAGCTAGGTGTAAATGAATATTAATTCCCTCCTCAGAAGTGTCTATCACAACCATACATTGGGCAGTAACATTGTGAAGAAAACATATTGTTAAAAAGAAATGTCAGCCCCTCTGTGGATTATATTGCAATACAGTATCTAATTTGCCTAAGCACCTCAAATATTCATAATGCTCTTTTAATTGCATGCTGATATTCACAGTAAATCAGCAAATATTACTGAATAAGAGAATTTTCAACCTTGCCTATGCTTCTACTGTTTTATATCACAGTGGTAAAGAAGGCTAATTGCTTAAATCTTTCCAGTCAGAGTTGTAATAGAATTGTGGAAAATATGCAAACACATGGTGATGTTTTATGAAACTTGGCAAACGTTCTAAAGCTGAGATTAAACCATATTAAATTGCTGTGCTGGCAGTGCAGAGAGAGAACATAATCCTGTGTCTAACCTCTACCATACTTGACCTACAGGGACTCTTTGATGCTGACACTAATATCTGCAAATTGAAGTATTATTCGATAGGATAAATACAAACTCTCTGTGGGAGGCTTTGGTCAATGTTATAGGGCTGGAGCTCCTTAAATTCCAATGAAGTGCCGGCTGCCAGCAATAAACGGGCGAGGAATAGCGAGGCAAAATCTTGCAGGCCAATGTCAGGTGTTGCTGAGGGGAGTCATGGGCGCGGTGGGAATGTGGGACTAAACAGCAACCTGTCACCAGGAGGGAAAGGTTCCTGTACCCAGATTGCTTAAAAAACACCATTAACTCCCCTTCCCATTCCCATACTGACCTTTCTGTCCTGGGCCTCCTCCATTGCCAGAGTGAGGCCACATGCAAACTGGAGGAACGGAATCTCACATTTTACTTGGGTAGCTTACAACCCAATGATATGAATATTTTGTATTCTCCAGTTTTAGGTAACTAACCCACAAACAGCCCCTTTGCCTCTCTCCCCCAAGAACCTACCCCTCTTACTTCTCCCTAACCACTCCTCTCCAATGACCCCTGGCAGACCTTGCACTGGTTTCTACCCTCACCCCCACCCCCCCACCCCCCCACCACCCCCCTCCTCCACATGCATTCCTTTCACCCGGTTTCACAATTCACAACTTGTTTATTCTCGAGCTATAATAATTTGCAACTCTTTCTCCTTTTGGACTCACACCAGTCCTTTGATCTGTAGCATTTGTCCAGCAATCTGCTTACAAATAAAACCTTGCCTGTGTTCACCATGCACCGTCCTGCTCCTCTTCTCTTCCAAGTTTATTTCCTATTCCTACACCACCACCACCTCCCCCCCACCCCAACCCTGCAATCAATCAATCTGAAAAAGGGTCCTGATTTTCCATGATAAGAGTTTATTTAGCCAGAGGGTGGTGAATCTGCTCCTATCACTTATGACCTTATGACCTTAGGAGTAGAATGAGGCCATTTGCTACATCAAGTCCCCTCCACCATTCAATCATGGTTGATCTATCTCTCCCTCCTAACCCCATTCTCCTGCCTTCTTCCCATAACCCCTGACACCTGTACTAATCAAGAATATTTCTATTGTATCTCTGCTGTAAAAATATCCATCGACGGCCTCCACAGCCTTCTGTGACAAAGAATTCCACCCTCTGACTTAGAGAATCACCACCCTCTGACTTAAAAAATTCCTTCTCATCTCCTTCCTAAAGGAACGTCCTTTAATTCTGAGGCTATGACCTCTAGTCCTAGACTCTCCCACTGGTGGAAAATCCTCTTCACATCCATTCTATACAAGCCTTTCACTATTCTGTATGTTTCAATGAAGTCCCCCCACCCCCATTCTTCAAAACTGCAGCGAGTTCAGGCTCAGTGCCATCAAATGCTCATCATAAGTTAACCCACACAATGGGCCAAATGTCCTAGTTCAATGTGTTATGGTCTTCTAGTAAAGGACGGGAAAGGTACACAGATGACTTTCTAGAGCTGAATTTGTTGACTCCTGATGACACGGCTGCAGTAGTGAATCTGTTAGATTCACAGACAGCTCGGAAGCCAGTTTGGAAATAGCTAAGTATCTGAGTGTTTAGGAGCTGGGCAAGATTGCAATGACTTGGAGGGGCGACACTGTGGAGGAGTTTGAAAAGCGAGAGCGTTTAGCTACTGTTTCACTGAAGGCCAATATGGGTCAGTATGTACATGGGTAATACGTGGGATGGACTTGGGGAAGTATCTCAGGATTTTGACTAATTGTTTTCTAAAAATATAGAGAATATAAAACCCCTAGGAAATTAGATGCTGGCTTTCCAGAAAACTGGTAATTCCAACAAAAATATTCTGATATTGTGTAGGAAAACAGCTCAACCAATTCTGTACTATGGAATGCAATTTTGTTTCTCTTGCTTCAAACAGGATATAGTTTCATTATAACAGTAGAATGGCCAGGATTATTCAAAGCTTTTAGGAATTATGGTTTTTTTTAAATTTTTTTTTTTTTTTTAATACTTTATTGATCCCCTCAGGGAAATTCAGATGTCCAGAAGCCCCCAACCAACAAACCCACAGATTCAAAACGAACGCAGACAGAAAATACATAGAATACAATGTGGACACTACCTGAGAGCAATAAATACTTAAGATCAATAATTAACAATTAAAAATTAAAAATTGCAAAATGCATCCCCCTACAGCCTAGCGGTCCGAATTATAAAATCTAATGGCTGCAGGGGTGAAGGATCTCCTGAACCGCTCCGTTCTACAGGGCAGGGAGAGGAGCCGGTTGTTGTTCCGAGTGCTCTTTTGACTCTCCAGAATTACATTATGTTATGATGTTATGAAATAAGCCTCAATTCTAAAGTCTTACTTTTATTACAGAAAAGTAAGATTGACAGTAGATAATAAAGACTAAATATTCTTCAGCTGACACTCGTACAATGATATTGTTATTGGTATTGGTGTAAATGCAGAGCAGGGGAATCAAGAACTAGGTGACCTATGTCTAAGGTGAGAGGGAAAAGATTAAATAGGAACCTGAGGGGTAAATTTTTCACACAGCGGCTGGTTGTATATGGAACTGCCAGAGGAGGTAGTTAATAATAATAATAATAATAATAATAATAATAATAATAATAATTATAATAATAATAATAATAATAATAATAATAATAATAATAATATCTTTTATTGTCATTGCACATAAGCGCAACGAGATTTGGTATGCACCTTCCATCCGATGTCATAACTTAAATAAATAATAACTTTCTTTTTTCTTATTTTTAGTTAGTTTTTGTGTTTTGTTTTTAAGGAGTTCTAGCTTTTTATGTGTGGGGAGGGGGGGGGAAGGGGGAAACGAATTTTCAAGGTCCCTACCTGGTCGGAGATGCAGCTTTTCTCCGGGCTGCACTTTCGACCCGTCCTCGCGGCCTACCAGCGGGCCTGGAGCGGCATTTCCTGAGGGGACCGCCCGGAGCCTTGGCATCGGCATCGGCGGCGGCGGCATCGGCGGAGGCTGCAGAGCTGCGGGTCCGAGGAGCGAGGGGCCCGCCCGGAGCCTCGGCATCGGCGGGGGCGGAGCTGCGGGTCTGAGGACGGCGGTGCAGCGCTGGAGCGCCATTGCGGGGCGGGCGGTGCCTTGCCTGAGTCGCCGCACTGGAACTCCGGTGAGCTGGGACCGGCGTTAAAAACATCGCGGAGCTGCGGGCGGCGGGCGCCGAACTTTACACCGGGAGCCTGGGATCTCGCGACGAGATCGCCAGTTGAGCTCCATTCGGCGCGGCCTTGTCGGCTCCGGAAGCCACGGTCTCGAGTAGGGAGGCGGCCATTCCAGGGTTCCCATGCCGCTGAGAGGACTCTCCCGACGCCGGAACATCATCACCCGGCGAGGACGGCCTGGAACATCGGGCCTCCGTAGAGGCAACTGTGGAGGCCTCAATAGGCCCGACTATGGGTGGACATTGGGGATGGGACTGGACTTTGTGCCTTCCCCCATAATGGGAACCATTGTGGGGGGATGTTTTTATGTTAAAGCTATTTATTATTGTTATGTTTGTATTCTTTTTTATGTGCTGCATTGGCAAAAAGAATTTCACTACATCTAGGTGTATGTGACAATAAATCAACCTTTGAACCTTTGAACCTTTGAACCTTAATAAAATTTAGATTTAGATACCCCGAGAAACATGGTTTGTAAAAAGAACATTACAACAGTAAAACAGTCAAAACAGTTCAAACAGACTAAAGTGCAGATGTGTCTGTGCGACGTGACCATTCGAGGGAGACAGTCCATGGGGGGTGGGGGGCACTCAGCAGGGCCAGTTCAGAGCCGCTATAGCTCTGGGAATGAAGCTGTTCCTGAGTCTGGAGGTTCGGGCGTAGAAGGCCTTGTAACGTCTGCTGGAGAGAAGTAGTTCGAACAGTCCATTACAAGGTTGTAAGGAGTCTTTATGGATGCTGATGGCCTTCCTGAGGCACCGTGTATTGTAGATGCCCTCCAAGGCTGGTAGCTGTGTCCCAATTATCTTCTGCGCTCTGTAAACGACAAGCTGAAGAGCTCTCCTCTCCGCCTCCGTGCAGCTGAGATACCACACAGAGATGCCATACGTTAATATGCCTCTGTGGTGCAGCGGTAGAAGGTTGTCAGCAGCTGTTGGGGCAGACCAGTCTTTTTTTAATGTTCTCAGAAAGAACAGTCGTTGCTGTGCCTTCTTGACCAGCGCAGCGGTGTTGGTGGACCATGTGAGGTCCTCTGAAATGTGAGTGCCCAGAAACCTAAAGCTGGACACTCTCTCCACACTGTCCCCGTAGATGGAGATTGGGGCGTATTCTCCATTATGTGACCTCCTGAAGTCGATAATCAGCTCCTTAGTCTTGGAGGTGTTTAGTGACAAGTTGTTACGTGAGCACCAGTCCGCCAGGTGCTGCACCTTCGCTCTGTAGTTCTGTAGTTTGTTTCATCACCGTTGGTGATCAGCCCAATCACTGTTGTGTCGTCTGCAAACTTGACGATGGTGTTGGTGTCGAATGCAGGAACACAGACGTGTGTGAAGAGGGAGTAGAGCATGGGGCTCCAGTACACAGCCCTGTGGTGTGCCGGTGCTCAGGGTGATAGTGGAGGACAGGTGCGGGCCCAGTCTCACTGCCTGCGGTCGCTCCGTCAGAAAATTCAGGATCCAATCGCATATCGGCGAGCTGAGGCCTAGCTGGTGGAGTTTGGTGGTGAGCTTGGTGGGGATGACCGTATTGAATGCAGAGCTATAGTCTATGAAGAGCATCCTCACGTACGTGCCCTGTCTTTCCAGGTGAGTCAGGACAGTGTGAAGAGCCAGAGAGATGGCATCCTCTGTTGATCTATTTGCCCTGTATGCAAATTGATGAGAGTCCAGTGAGGCATGGATGCTGGATTTGATGTGTGAGAGGACCAGCCTTTCAAAGCACTTCATGGGTATTGGAGTTAGGGCAACCGGGTGGTAGTCATTCAGTCGCCCTAAGACAGGTACTATGACATTTAAAAGACATTTGGATTACATGGATAGGAAAGGTTTAGAGGAATATGGGCGAAATGGGCCTAATTTAGATGGGGCATCTTGGTCGGCACGGGCAAGTTGGGCTGAAGGGCTTGTTTTCACGCTGTATGATTCTATGCCTCTAAAATGGCAGTGCTCATGAGGGAACCATTTTGTCCAGGACGTTTATGACAGCACTTTCAAAGAGCAAAATACTTAGCCTCATTTACCCTCTCCTTCTCACAGCCATGATTTTCTTTCTCTTCCTTCAAGGACTTCTATTTCTTTCCAAATATCACTTTTGAGTGTAAATTCATCACCTTAACTCGTTATTCCAAATCCATCAAATACTTCCTCGAGTTGCCCCAAGTTCACTAGTTTGCAGCATTCAGGATTTTGGGGCCTTCTCATCACCGCCACTGGACCATTTCCAAGCTTCGGGAATGTACTGACAAGCTCTCCCTAATGACAAGGGTGACTGAAAATGTACAGAATTAAATGCACAAGATCGTACTGGATTCTAGCAAGCAGGCAAGCCGGGAGAGCTTGAAGTTGTTAAAGCTGCCAGCAGCAGCTGGTTGAAAGATTACTGTGTGAATACAAACCAAGCCACATGATACAAAACAGTTATTGTTTGTTTTGCGGCTTCTCTGATGCTATCCTAGAAATAATATAAGAAAAAATTAGATCATGATTTATGCCAATAATTGCATCAGATAAACCTCAGAGTATATATGGATATTTATTAGCTTTTCTCATTCTGAAGCTATTTCCTAATAGCTCTGGCATGTCTTGTGCCAAATTAATCAGGGGCAGCCATGTGCAGAAAAAAAAGTTCTGATCTAAGACATCAATGTAAATAGAGTATATCAGTTTTCTAAAGTCTTATTGGGGATTTTGGAGCCAGCAACCATAGACCATTCCAGCAAAGGTTTTCTGCTTCCTCCATCAAACAAAAGTGGTTCATCAAACACACATTTGGCACAATTTCATACAGTAATGTTCACACATTTGTAAGGCATTATAGACAGGATATTATTGCTTATGCAGAATTTGAGCTTTGGCATTGCATCTCCAAATGGTGAATTATTAACCTGCAAAATGACCTCTTCTATTAATCTCTCCAAATTGCCCTTAGTTTTTTCCTACACTGTTTAATGAAAGCAACTCTTTTAGAGATACAGCATAGAAACAGATCTTCGACCCCAGAGTCCATGTCAACCATGGATCATCCATTCACACTAGTTCCACATTATTCCACTTTCTCATCTACTACCTGCACATTTAGGATAATTTACAGAGGCCAATTAACCTATGAACTTGATTTTCTTTGGAATGTGGATAGGAAACTGGAAAACCCAGGGGAAACCCACATGGCCAGAGCAAGTACAAACTCCTGACAGACAGCACCCAAGGTCAGGATCGAACCCGGCACTGTCAGGCAGCTGCGCCACTATGCTGCTGACATTATTCACACAGACCTTTGCTTTCATATGGTTATCCATTCAGAAACTGGTAAGCCAGTTGCAAAATAAGAAGTAGAAACAAGGAATCGCAGATGCTGGTTTACAAAAAAAGATACAAATTGCTGGAATAACACAGCGGATCAAGGAGCATCCCTGGAGAACATGGACCAGTGATGTTTCGGGTCAGAACCCTTCTTCAGACTGGAAATAACACGGTTTAAACTTCAAGTGACTGAGCAATTTGGTGCATAATAAACAGTGGGTGGCATTATGAATCAGCATTTTTTTCATGGGGCCTCGAGGCAGTGTACTCAGGCTGAGGATTGTTGTCTTGTGCCCCATAAATCCCTGATCAATTGGGTCTGTGGTGTGTTCGTCAGAACCTTTTGAGACACATGGTAATGTTATTTATGCACGCCAAGATTAAATTCTTCCCGTCAGATTTCTCATCTCGCAGAAGGAATTACTTTCCTACAATATTCAAAAATTCCTTTCAAATAAGGCACAAGGGACAAACCACATCAAATTAACCAAAAAAGAATAATATTGCCACATGGACTACAATCTAAATTGTTTTGCCAGGAACATGTTTTTCAGTCAGTTATGTCCACTGCTGGGAGTAGAAGGTGTATTTTCTCGCGTAAGCTACGGCCTGCAGTTTAGGGGTTTAGTTTAGTTTCGTTCAGAGATACATCGCGGAAACAAATCCCTCGGCCTACTAAGTTCACGCGGACCAATGATCACCCATACCCTAGGTCGATCCTACATCATAGGGACAATTTGCAGAAGCCAATTAACCTACAAACCTGCATGTATTTTAACATGGAAGGAAACTGAAGCACCCAGAGAAAACCCACGCAGTCACAGGGAGAATGTGCAACATCCTCAGAAATCTTCGCTGCACTCTTTCCAGCTTTACAACATCTTTCCTACAACAGGGTGACCAAAATTGAACACAATACTCCAAATATGGCCTCACCAACGTCTTGTACATATCCGCAAGTCCTTGTACCTGTACATGTCTCATGTACAGCAAATAACCAATATGTCTAACATTATTTGGTACATATAGAGCCAAGTTTCCAAAGGACACATATAATCTATCAGCATTTTGTGGAGAATTTGGAATGGAAAATGGAAGTAAGCATGCCTGCCGATTTCAAACAGAGTAATAAAATCGTTTATTATATCTGAAGAAATGTGTGTGAACAATCAAGTTTCTTTTCAAACAAAAGCAGTATACTGGGGGAATGAAATTCACTGTATTCAGCAAAAAAAAATTTACATTAATGTGAAAAAAGGAGATATAGTTATGTAGTGTTGATGTAACAATCCTACCAATTAACTAGGTGTTCAAAATGTATTTAGGTTGTAAAATACTATTTGATTTTAATAAGTTAAAGAAAGCTCTGTATACAGTATGACAGAAATTCTCACTGCATATAAATAAGAGAAAAAAAGTGATTATGATGTTCTACCTTTTAATCATCAGAAGACAGTTTGCCTCAACAGCGGAAGTCTTACTGCAAATTACTAAACGTGAGCACCTATTTAAGCATTGTAACAAGGTCGCTTTAGACATTACTTTTTTTTACATCAGATAACTGGTAACGGGAATATTATATTACTTAATAATGGACCTCTTTAGCCTTCTCTTCATTACGTAACAGCCACATTAGTTCTGAACCTGCAATTCTTTATTTCATTTTAGCAAGGAGAGACGGTTAAATTACAGTCTTTTGTTTGCGGATATCAATTTGAAATACCTTGAAAATAATAGTGGTGCTCTATCTAACAGAGCTAAAGAATATCAAGGATCAGGTATGGAATACATTTTAAACATTCACTGAAATGTAGGTTGGCATAATGCCAGCCTCTGAAAGCATTCAGTACTGCACCATGAAGCATAGGTTCTCTGTGTAAATTTTAGGTTCCTAAAATGTTGCTTTTAAAATATAGTTCCTTATGTCCAATGTGCCTTAAAAATGGACATCACTTGAAAATGTCAATTTTTTTAACTTGAGTAGTCCTCACTGTGCTCACTAAATCCCACTGTGCTACAGTACGTTAATGATTTCTGCCAAATGTTTACTTTTTGGGGGCTGGGCTAAAAATGGCTAAATGGAACTTGTAAAACGTTTCACCTGCTCGGGTTTTGGCTCACAGGGTTGCTGTGTATGGTCTCCTTCATAAAATTTCTTCACACTATATAGTCGTCAAGGCAAGTCAACTTTATTGTCATATGCACAAGAGCAGTGAGGTATAGGTACAATGAAAAATGTGCTTGCTGTAGAATCTCAGGTGCATAGATTCAGCTCAACACTCAAAAACAAATCATAAATAAATTATCCGTAAATTGTGTGCAAAAACTGTGCAAAAAACAAGACATTACTGCAAAAAACATAATTAGTAAAAAAGAAACATTCCAGAGTAGTGCAAGACTTTAAACTTTAGAGACACAGCATGGAAACAACTTCCTCGGCCCACCGAGTCCCTGCCAACCAACGATCACCCCGTACACTAGCACTATCCTGCACACCAGGGGCAATTTATAATTCACAGAAGCCAATTAACCTACAAACCTGTATGTCTTTGGAGTGTTGGAGGAAACCGGAGCACCTAGAGAAAACCAACACAGTCAGAGGAAGAATGTACAAACTCAGTACAGACAGCAAGGGTCTCTGGCACTGTAAAGCCTTTAACAATACCGCCTCATCACTGTGCCACAACTACTGTAAGTGTTCCATAGTTAAGGTAGGATTAGGGTTGTGCAGGTTGGTTTAAGAACCTGATAGTTGTAGGAAACTAGCTGTTCCTGATCTTGGTGGTGTGGGACTTCAGGCTTCTGTAGCCCTTGCCCAACGGCAGCAGCAAGAAGAGGGCATGACCCGGATGGTGGGGGTTCATGATGATAGATGCTGTCTTCTCAGGGCTGCACCTCAGGTAGATCCTTTTGCTGGAGGGGCTGCCTGTGCCCGTGATAGACTGGGCTGAGTCCATCACTCTCTTGCGTTCCTGTGAATTGGAATGCCATACCAATAGATAATGCAACTGGTCAGGATACTTTCTACAGAACATCTGTAAAAGTCTGTTAGAGTATTCAGAGACATACCGAATTTCTTAAAACTAAGAAAGTAGAGACACTGACACAGCTTCTTCATGATTACATCAATGTACCTTGACCAGAACAGGTCATCCAAGATGTTAATGCCCAGGAATTTATAACTGCTAACTCCGACTCACGTTAAAGCAGATTATAGCCAAGGAAAGCTTATCATGGTTTAAGAATCTTAATATTGCTTCCACACCTTTAAAATGCACAAATTATTTCATTGCTTTTGCTTAATCTTTACAAACTAATAATACCATCTGAAACCATGATTACGTTTATTGGGGGGGTAACCAGCAGAAGCAACCATATTGTACAGAGAGTGACATATCAATTGCAGCAGCCAGTTCTACTGTGCATTGTTAATTATATGATGCCAACCAGGTTTCATAACTTGGGCTATTCCCAGTTGCCTGCATTTGGCCCAAGATCGTCTATCCCTTTCCCAGCTATGTGCCCATCCTAGTTATTTGTTGCTGATGAAAACGTTGTAGCTGTAAGGTTGTCAGGATGTGAACTGGTGACCCACTAGTTTCTCACTGAGGTTTGGAAGTTGAAAGTGAGGGATAGTTGCTGATCATAAGTTAGATTAAGCACTTCTAAGTCATCGGGTGGCGCCGAGATGGCAGCCTCGCCAGCAGCCTGTGTGTTTTTTCGACTTTTTTGTTATTTTTAGTGTGTCTAAAATGTATGTTTTAATGTTTCTCTGTATGTTTTTATGTGGGAGGTGAGGCGGGGGGGGGGGAATAGGGGGAAAACATTTTCAGTCACTTACCTCGACGGAGATGTGATCTTTCTCCGTGTCACGTCTCCGTCCCCTCCCCGCGGCCTAACAACTGGATTAATGCGGTCTTTCCTGGAGACCGGCCTGGAGCTTCAAGCCGCAAGCGCGGCGCGGACTTAAACATCGCGGGTACACAAAATTGCTGGAGGAACTCAGCGGGTGCAGCAGCATCTATGGAGCGAAGGAAATAGGCGACGTTACATCGCGGAGCTGGCGATCCTTTGCCGAGGATCGCTGTGGAAGTGCTCCGACCGCGGGGCTTGTGGACTTTAACACCGTGAAGCCACGGTATCAGGTAAGAAAAGGCCGACTCGGAAGCTCCATGCGGAGTGTTTCCATTCCGTCCCAACATCGCAATCTCCATCATCCCGACGAGAGGGCTTTAACATTCGGCCCTCAGCAGAGGCAGTGCTGAGGGTTCAAGGCCCCGACCACATGGGTGAACAAAGGAGGAAGATGACTGAACTTTATTGCCTTCCATCACAATGATGAATGTTGATTCCACTGTGGTGGATGTTTATGTTAAAATTATTGTGTGTTGCGTTCTTTATTTACTTGTATAGCTGTATGGTAACTCCAATATCACTGTATCTTAATTGGTTCATGTGACAATAAATGTGAACTTGAACTTGAACTTGATACAGAGGAACAGAACATCAGAATGATCAATTTAGATTGTTCACCTACATTAAGTAGTTCGATTGAATCCAATAGTAGCGTAGAATTACAAAACAAAATGTAATGTATGCTACTAAGCTAAATTACACCAGGAAAAGTCAGAAATGTTCAACTATTCAGACAGTACCAATAAAGACAGAAGAAGAATATGTATTTCTTTACAATGGCCTTATTTTCAGAATGGCCAAAAGGCCTCCTGACTAGAACACAGTGTGCTGGAATAACTCAGCGGGTCTGGCAGCACCTCTGGAGTACATGGATAGGCAATGCTTTAGGTCGGGACCATTCATCAAAGAGGAGAAAGCTAGAAAAAAGGTGGGGATGGGATAAACCCTTTCAAGTGATAGGTGGATACAAGTGAGGATGGGGTTTTATTGGCAGACAGGTGGACACACGCTAGTGATGAAAAGCAAACAAGGGTGACAAAGGGAAGAAAGAGAGACAAAATGGTGATAAGGCGACAAAGTTGAGCCGAAGGGCCTGTTTCCATGCTCTATGACTATGACAAAGGATGTTAGATAAGGAGAGAAGAGGAGTGAAGGAGGAGTGGAATGTAAAGCTAGAGAGATTTTTATCTTGGACCAGTTTAAATTTGATCAGTTATTTTAATAAAAATTCTCATTGAAGCTGTTGTTAATTTTAAAACAATACCAATGCAGCAAAAATAGTCCTTGCTGTCTGCAGAGGGAAATTGCTGCAGTATGTGGGAACTTTCATTCATAATAATCTAAGAAACCTAGCTACTGAGTGAATTATTTAAAAAAAATTAATAGGCCATTAAAATAATGTTCGCTCAATATTATGAAGATTAATTAACAGTAATTCTTAATTTTTTCAAGCACTTGTGCCACATTTAGTTAGATTGAATAGAGATTACAATTATCCACAAATGCAGCCTTTAATCAATATTTCAAGGAAATTCTTTACTGTCATTAACAGATAACCTCCAGCTTACATCCAGGAACCATGTCGTACCATATATTTAAATATTTGCTGGAATTTCTGGTGGAACCACGGGAACCATAGTATGATAAATGTTATTCTATTATTGTTTAGTATTTTAGAACATAGAACATTAAACAGTACAGGGAAACACAAAATGCTGGAGTAACTCAGCGGGACAGGCAGGAGAGAAGGAATGGGCGATGTTTCAGATCAAGACTCTTCATCGGACTGATGTCAGGGGAGTGGGCGGGACAGAGATAGAATGTAGTCGGAGACAGAAAGATTGGTGGGAGAGCTGGGAAGGGGGAGGGGATGGAGAGGGAAAGCAAGGGCTACTTGAAGTTCGAGAAGTCAATGTTCATACCGCTGGGGTGTAAGCTACCCAAGAGAAATATGAGGTGCTGTTCCTACAATTTGCACTAGGCCTCACTCTGATAATGGAGGAGGCCCAGGACAGAAAGGTCAGATTGGGAATGGGAGGGGAGTTAAAGTGTTGAGCAACCGGGAGATCAGGTAGGTTAATGCGGACTGAGCGGAGGTGTTCAGTGAAACGATTGCAGAGCCTGCGCTTGGTCTCGCTGATGTACAGAAGCACATTACAGTACAGCACAGGAACAAGCCATTTGGCTCACAATATCCATGCCGGAAATGATGCCAAGTTAAATATCCATATCTTACCATTCCCAGCACATCGCTGTGATTATCTAAAAGCATCTTAAATTCCCCTTTCGCATCTGCCTCCTCCACCACCCCTGGCAGCACGTTCCAGGTACTCAGCACTCTCATGCAACTCATTTAAACTATGCCCATCTCATCTTAAAGCTATGCTCTTAGTGCTTGACATTTCCACCTTTGGATAAAGGTTCTGATCATTCACCCTGTCCATGATCATCATAATTTTATATACTTCTATCGTCTCCCCTCAGTCTCTGATGTTACAGAAAACACAATCCAAGATTGTCCAACCTCCCCTTACAGCTAATGCTCTCAAATCCAGGCAGCATTCTGGTTCAGCCACAAATTGCCGGTGTAAATCAGGTCAGGCAGCATCCCTGGAGAATATGGATAGGTGATGTTTCAGGTCAGGACCCTTCTCCAGCTTGAAGAAGGTACCGACCCGAAACATCACCTGTCCATGTTCTCAAGGGATGCTGGCTGACCCGCTGAGTTACTCCAGCATTTTGTGTCTTTCCTCGGTAAACCAGCATCTGCAGTTGCTTGTTTCAGCAATCTGGTAAACCTCTTGTGAACCCTCCCCCAAGCCTCCGCATTCTTCCTGCAATGGGGCAGATTATCTTGTTGATCTGAATGCATCGTCCTCTTTCACTGCCAATGGAGATCTTTGTATCTTAGAGAGAGATACAGGTCAGGTTGTTTTATATGTAAGAATTACTGTGACCTATGAACTACCCCTTTGAGATAGCAATTTCCCTGCATTTTGCTCAGTATGTGTTTTCAGTCAATCTGTCCTTTCTGATTACTGAGGTTAGCAGACCTGTTATACAAATGCAGAATTTCCCTTTTCTGCTCCAGAGAGTATTAGCTGCTTTACAACCTAATCAGTTTTATTAAACAGCCCAGAATACATGACCCTATATTTTCACCAGAGCACAGAACATCACCACATTTTTGAGACTTGGAACTGTAATAGATTGGAATAGAAGAATCTCACTGGCCTTATGTAAGGAAAGGAAGTAAGGGTAAACTGTTGTGGCCTTTACTTTTCACATTTTGATTAAATTTTCATGATTTATAGCATGCTATATAGAATCTAAAGAATGTCAACAACCAGAGAGAGAGGAATGAGAACATCTGACATTTGGCAATGATTCTTTGTTTTTGAGACACAACAGTGAAAGATGTTATGTCAGATTCTGTCACTTGGGTATGGTTCCATGAATTGTAGCAAAGCCTGCTGGATTTGGGTCAAAAACAGGCCTTAACCTTGGCTAACACAGAGCCATAGCCACTGCCCAGCTCTCATTCCATCTCCTTTATTGGAAGCAAATATATAGCTAAATTTATTATGAATATTTCAACAATTTTTTTTGTACTCTGCTTCTATTTTTCATTTATTCAGTCACACTGAATGAAAATTCACCCTGCTGATAATTTACAATTATGTCTCCCTGCGATATAATTACTGAGGAATTATTATTTCAGATAAATTGTTCCTTAAAGTGTTCCAATTAAATCATGAAAGATTAAGGTTTGATTTGAAGGCTGTACATTTCCCATAATGTTTGTTTTGTCATGACAGCTTCCTTATTTTTAATTCTTTCACAGAAAATGGGTCTCTCTGTCAAGGCCAACATTTTTTGCTCATCTGCAAAGGCACAAGTTTCTAGGCCAGGGAAGAATCACACATGGGCTAAGCCAGGTAAGGATACATATATGTGTAGGAAGGAATTGCAGATGCTGGTTTATACTGAAGATAGACACAAAATGCTGGAGTAACTCAGTGGGCCAGGCAGCATCCCTAGAGAAAAAGAATGTGACATTTCGGGTAGGAATCTTTCTTCAGACCTCTGACCTGAAACGTCCACCTATATTTTTTCTCTAGAGACCTGCCTGACCCGCTGAGTAACTCCAGCATTATGTGTCTATCTAAGGACAAATATTTTCTCCTTGAAACCACATGTGAAGCAGATGTGCCTAATGACATTGAGGCCATTTTGGGGTTGCCCTTACTGATATGAACTTTCTATTTCAGATTGATTTAATTTCCTGAATCACGGTATTCATGATGGGATTTAAAGTTTATTCTCCAGTTCAGGCCTCTGACCATTATGTTACCACTCCCTGTATGTTGCTTATTGTCTCGTCTACTGTCGAAGCATAAAATCTGAAACGTTTCATCGATCAGTCATTAATACCCAAATTCTGCTTCACAACCTAGTTCTTGCAGGAACTTTTCTCATTTTGCTATCACACGCACCAGTGCTGATAAGCTATATAATAATCAACAGGAGAATGTGTGTACACTTTATCCGCATCTTCGGTGTTAGCCGTGGATGTGGGAGAAGGAGGGGGGGGGGGGGTGTGGGGGAGGGTGTGTGTGTGGGCATGCAGTGGAGGGGAGGGAGGATGTGGGAGGGGGTGGTTTAGGAGAGGGGTGTGTGTGGGCGGGGGGTATGTGTGGAGGGGGAGGGCGGAGGTGTTGTGGGCAGGAGGGGGGTTGTGGGGGGGAGGGTTGTTGTGGGGGAGGGAGTTGTGGACAGGGGGGTTGTGGGCAGGGGGTGTTGTGGAGGAGGAGTTTGTGGGTGGGGGAGGGGTGTGTGGGGGGTAGGAGGGGTTGTGGGGGGAGGGGAGGGTTGTAGGGGGAGGGGGGATTGTGTGGGGGAGGGGGGATTGTGTGGGGGAGGGGGGGATTGTGTGGGGGAGGGGGGATTGTGTGGGAGGGGGGATTGTGGGGGAGAGGGGGAGTTGTGTGGGAGAGGGTGTGTGTTGGAGAGAGGTGTGTATGGGCAGCGGGGTTGTGGGGGTGAGGGGTGTGTGGGAGGGGGGATGGGTGGGAGGGAGGGGTGTGTGGGAGGGAGGGGTGTGGAGGCGATGGGTGTGGAGGGGGAGGGGTGTGTGGGAGGGGAGGGGAGGGGTGTGGGGGAGGGGAGGGGTGTGTGGGAGGGGAGGGGAGGGGTGTGGAGGCGATGGGTGTGGAGGGGGAGGGGTGTGTGGAAGGGAGGGGTGTGTGGGAGGGAGGGGTGTGGGGGCAGGGGGCATTGTGGGGCAGAGTGGTGTGTGGGTAGGGAGAGGGGTGTGGGGGCAAAGGGGCAGGGGGAGAGAGCTCGGTGAAAAGACGGGGAAGAGCCATGGGGGAGAGTGCGGTATCACGGGGGAGGGAGGCAGGAGCCAGCGAGGGGGCCCAGAGGGGAAGGGGTTGGTGGTGCGATGGGGACTCACAGCAGGTGCTGGACGCTGGCTGCTGGTCGCTTCGCTGGTCGCTTTGCTGGCCACTGATCGCTTCGCTGGTCATTCTCCTCCACCGGGATCCAAGTCTCCGCTTTCTGTTTGGTGACATCGGCGCCATCTCCGACTCCACGCCAGGCTGGGTTGGGCTGGGTCGGGCCGGGCCGGGCTGGGTCGGGTCGGCCCGTTTCCGGTCCCTCCCTCCAAAAATTGTGTCCGGTTGGAGACCTCCGCCGGCTCTCCAGAACCTCCCGCAGCTTCAGTAAAGATGCGATGGCGCAGGGAGGGGCGGACCGTCTCGCGCAGTGACAGTAGAAGGGACCAATCCGCGTGGCTCTGAATGGCAGGAGTGGCAATCGATCTGCGCACCCGCGGTTTTTAACGATTTTTATACCTCGATAACTCTTACCAGCTTCCACAGATCGGAACGAAACTTGGTGTAATAGCAGCACAGGAGAACGGTGAGTAAGCTCACGTACCGTTTTTGCGCAAATAGAATGACCGCCAAACCGGAAGATAACAAGATCAGAGTTTTAGTCATGTATAGATTTTGTTTGTATATATATTTTTAATACACATCTATCTATACATAACTAAAACTCTGATCTTGTGCAATTGCGGTTTGCGCGGTTTTTCTATTTGCGCACAAACGGTACGCGATTGCACTACAATTGTTTGCCAGGTTACTCACCGTTCTCCGGTGCTGCGAGTGCTACAAGTTTTGTTCTGGTCGGTGGTATATTGTAAAAGTCAGCGAGGTTTAGTGGATGCCCAGTGGAGGCCCTGGTCCCGTCTCTCTCTCCCTCATCACTCACCCCTCTCCGCCACCCGGCCTCTGCAGCAATGGCGGTCCTGTCTACCCGTTTCCCTGGGTCCTTCCACTCCGCCGCCGTAGCGGTAACTCACCCTCACAGCCTTCTCGGAGGAGATCTTCTCCACCAGCTCATCGAAACATGTGGTGCCCACCGTGACGAACATCGGTCCAGCGAGCAGGCAGGTTGGCGGGTGGGCAGGGTGGGGATGGGCTGAATGGCAGCAGTGGGCAGTCGGGCAGGACCGGGTCGGGCCGATTGGCGGCCGGAGTGCGCAGAGGGAGGAAGGGAAAGTCGGGTTGCAGGGTGGCCGAACAGTTTGTGCGGGTTTGAGTAACTCACACGCACACACATGATGCAACTGGTCCAATCGTCAGGTTAACGGGATCTAAACCACAGCTAACAATGAATGATCTGTGGAGGAAGGAACTGCAGATGCTGCTTTTTATGGATGGAGGGAGGGAGGGAGGGGGGGAGTTACTGAGGATAGGGGAAAAGAGAGGGAGGGAGAGGTGAGGGAAGGATTGGGGTAGGGGACGAGGAGTAGCAATGTTAGAAAATTTTGAGATTTAAAAAATCAAGTCTTTAATTTATCCCATCAGATAAAGCATAAAAAGAAGTTTAATTTGACACCTAATTCACTTTCATATCTTCAGTATTAAACAAGTTATGACCATTTTCATTCTCGGAAATTGGCATCTTGTTCCCTATTGCTTTTTCATTGACTGAATACAAAAGCTGTGATCGAGGACATTTAAAAGCCCATAACTTTCTTAAAATTTAAGAGAACTGAAAGAAATTTTCAGTTATTATAGATTGAAGCATTCTGAAACAAATATGAAACAATCCTACTTAGATGACTTGAAATTAAAGCATATAATTAGTTAGTTACCTAATTGTAGCTAATTACAAAATTCAATTACTAGATCTAAACATCTATCCATTTCTTAAGAATAGATTAACATTTTTAAATAGCCTAAGTGTCCAAATAATATTCACGCAAGAATTCAGAATATAACATAATTTTTAAATCTCATTGTCATGGGTTTATAGGCCAAATGGAAGGAATTTTATCTGTAAATTAATGGCCATTTAAATCAACTTGCCTGTGGGATTTTCTAGAACGGGACCATTTGGAACGCTGAGGTTGCGGTGATTTTAGTCCCCATATCGGCAGCAAATACACTGCCGGTTCTTTGAGGAAAAAAATCACAGTTTCGCAACTTAAAATGTGAATTAAATGCATCTTAAGAATCACTTTTATACATAAAAATAAACAACTTTCTTTTACCTGTCCCCTACATAAAATCCGGCCCCGTTGTCGGCATTGATGGCTTCAGAAGCTGATTTTAAAATGACTCCAGCGATCAACTTGTCGGGCAAATTATTTTTAAAAACACACAGAACGGCCGTAGGAACGATTCTTTAGCAACATCTTGCACTCCAACAAATATAATCCAGGACCAAATCGGAAAAAAAACGCGTTTTAACCCTGCCCCCCCCCCCCTCAAACGCGCCAAAATCGCGCACACGGCCAGTGGCAGAATTGCTGCGCCGCTGAAGGTAAGTATTGTAACATACCTACGAGGAGAGGGGAAAGACCCTGGGGAGGTGAGGAGAGAGAGTGGGCGGATTGAGGGAGGGGAAGGGGTAGGGACGGAGAAGGGGAAAGTGGGGGAGGTGAGTAGAGTGGGGGAGGAGGGGGAATAGAGGGAGTATCAAACCCGGGTCTCTGGCGCCATAAGGCAGCTACTCTACCGCTGCGCCATTTGTGCACATATTGATGCGATATTGTTCTTGCAGATATCATTGTACAATGTAGGAGATAGATCATGGAGTTGACAGCATATGAAATGATTGCATGATATGAGAGTTCTTGATGGTGATAGTCTCACAACACACCAGCAGAAGTGCAACTCCAACTCATGCGGAGGTAGATTAGCAAAATAACATTTTAACTATTTTATTTTATTCAGGAGCTGATTTTAAATGTAACGAGATAAAAAGATAACCAGTATTTGTCGATTTGCTGAAAAACGTATTATTGTAGTGGCCTGAACAAGGTCAGGAAAAGACCAGACGCCAGGCGGATTCAAAAGAAGCTTTTTAATTCCAACAGTCAGAGTACACACCACGACACCCTTGTCAGAGCCCCTAGGGAGAGTCGTCAGGAAACCCCGTGGCAGACCAACGCCCCGTCCCTCAATCGGCGAGGGGGATGATCCAAGGAGTGGCCTACCCCCCAGGGACTGCCACAGGACCTCCCCCAAGTACCCGAGGTACGAAACGGACAGGAGGGCATACACGGCGGCCAGCCCGGGTGCACACAACGCTCGGCCCCGGAACAGGCGACTGATCAACAAGTGCGGGGGACGAAGTAGCCAGAGGAGGAGGTACCCTAGACAGAGGCCGCCCTCACTTACGGGGCAGCGCTACCAGCGCCGGCCGATCGATATCAATATGTGCTGGCTTCAGCCGCGCAACTGAGACAGTCTCACGCCAACCCCCCATGTCCAGGACGAAAGTCGACGAGCCATGTTCCAAGACCCGGAAGGGACCTTCGTACGGCCGCTGTAGAGGTGTCCGATGTGCATCCCTGCGCAGAAAAACAAACTGGCAGTCCTCCAGAGCAGAGGGAACGTGCGGACGGAAGGACCCATGACGAGAAGTGGGCACCGGCGCCAGCTTGCCCACCGTCTGCCGAAGACGTTGCAGAGCGTCCGAAGGCTGCTCCACCTGGCCACGTGCCGGCGGGATGAACTCCCCAGGCACCGTTAACGGAGACCCATACACCAACTCGGCGGAGGAGGAGGCCAAGTCCTCCTTGGGTGCGGTGCGTATCCCCAGCAAAACCCACGGTAGAGCGTCTACCCAGTCTGGGTCAGTGAGGGGCGCCCTCAGGGCACCCTTAAGCTGTCGGTGAAACCGCTCCACTAGGCCGTTCGACTGTGGGTGGTACGCCGTCGTGTGGTGCAGACGAGCACCCAGGAGGCGTGCCATGGCCGACCACAGCTCTGACGTGAACTGAGACCCCCGGTCGGAAGTTATGTCCAGTGGAACACCGAACCGGGCGATCCAGTGCGCCAACAATGCTCGAGCACAGGTGGTTGTTGCGGAATTCTGTAGCGGAATGGCTTCAGGCCACCGTGCGAAGCGGTCCACAACGGTGAATAGATACGTCATGCCCTGGGACGACAGCAGCGGCCCCACGATGTCCACGTGAATGTGGTCGAAACGTTTCTGAGGAATGGGGAACTCCTGCAACGGCGCGTGCACGTGTCGTTGCACCTTGACGGTCTAGCACGGGATGCAAGTGCGCGCCCAATGTCCAACCTCCTTTCGCAGCCCTTGCCACATAAAGCGGGAGGCTACCAGGGCTGTTGTCGCACTGATGGAGGGATGCGCAAGTCCATGGAGCACCTCAAACACCCTGCGCCGCCAGGCGATGGGGACGATGGGTAGCGGAACTCCAGAGGAGACATCGCACAGCAGCGTGGTACCCCCAGGACCACAGACAACGTCCGCAAACTGCAGGCCCGAAACCGCCGTCAGAAGGCTGCGTGTTCAAATCATGTTGGGGTCACCAGTGTCGTGGCCTGGTCAAGGTCAGGAAAAGACCAGACGCCAGGCGGATTTAAAAGAAGCTTTTTAATTCCAACAGTCAGATTACACACCACGACACCCTTGTCAGAACCCCTAGGGAGAGTCGTCAGAAAACCCCGTGGCAGACCAATGCCCCTGTCCCTCAATCGGCGAGGGGGATGATCCAAGGAGTGGCCTACCCCCCAGGGACCGCCACATTATAATTTATATTGTAATAATTGTATCCTCTAATTGAGGAACTGAGGGGAATATTGATTACATGAAATAGGCGGATGGTCATCTCTATCTATCATTGCCGCCTGATTTTCTGACATTCCACTGATCTCCACCTTATAACCTCAATTTGATGACATTAAACACTGGAACTAACATTCACTGTCTCCATCTTCCAGAAAAATAATTAGGCTTCCAAATCTTTTGGAGATGTTCTAAATTCTCTGAATATGTTTTACAGGATCTAGTGCTGTCAGCATTTTCCATTATAATTTGTACTATTTACAGATCTATTGGATTGGATTGGTTTATTATTGCCACGTGTACCTAGGTACAGTGAATCCCTTTTGTTTTTCATGCTTTATTGAATTAAAACAGTTCATAATATACATGAGTGCAATAAAAGCCATGCACGTATAACAGGCAGTGCAAAGAGAAAAATAGCAGCATGTAGCACCAATACTAGAATCTAGTGCTTTAGGAGCAACGTTACACACCACTCTGTGGTTGCTTAATATGTTTATTAACACATATCATTCCTTAAAAGGATATTTAACTGTTTATTGGTTAATCTTTCCATTAAAATACAAAATTAAATTCAGATAACAATTTTATGCTGACAAAGATTTAGAGATCCATCATTGAAATAGACCCTTCGACCCACCAAGTCCACACTGACCATCGATCACCCGTTTGCACACTAGTTCCATGTTATCCCATTCCCTACAAACTAGGGGCAATTTACCGAGGCCAATTAAGCTACAAACCTCCATGTCATTGGAATGTGGGAAGAAGCTGGAGCACCCGAGGGAACCCCACGTGGTCTCAAAGGGAAAAAGTGCTAACTCCACACAGACAGCACCCGAGGTCAGGATCGAACCCGAATCTCTGGTGCTGTGAGGCAGCAGCTCTACCAGTTGTGCCACTGTGCTACCCAAGAAATGCAATATGAGACAAAAGATGCAATGCAAGACTAGCCTTTCTAAAGCATCTCTAAGTATTCTATTTAGGATATCCCAGAGTACTTTACAGCTGATGCAATACTTTTGAAAGGTGGTTATTGTTGTCCAAATTAGCGCACTAAGTCAAAGTCAAAGTCAAAGTAGTCTTTATTGTCATTCAGACCTTGAGGTCTGAACGAAATTTCGTTGCCTTGCAGTCCTACATATAGTAAAAAATGACAAACACACAAAAATCACAAATTAACATCCACCACAGTGAGTTGAATACTCCTCACTGTGATGGAAGGCAAAAGTCTTAAGTCTTTGTCTCTTCCCTTCTTATTCTCCCTCTGCGCCGAGGCGATCCAGGCTTCGGATGTTGTGACCCCACCGGGTGATGGTAAGTAATGTCAGTCCCGCGGCTGAATCCAAGCTCCGCGAACGGGCCGGTTCAACCTCGCGGCCCGGGGTGGTCGAAGCCGCCGAAGCTGCGGCCCTCCAGTCCAGAGGACGCAGCTGTTGTCGCGGGAGCTCCGGAGAACAGGTCACTAACCTGGGACCTGCGCGCTCCCGACGATGTCGTCCACCGGGCCCGCGGCCGATCCTCCGAGGTCGGATCGCTGCTGCCGCTGCCTCTGCCCGCTCCGAGGTCTGGTGGCTGCTGCTGCTTCCGCTGCCCACTCTGAGGTCGGGTCGCCACTGCCGCTGCCGCTGCCGCAGCCGCTGCCCGCTCCGAGTTCGGGTCGCCACTGCCGCTGCCCCAGCTCCGAGGCCGCCAGCTCCGCTATCAGGCTTCGGCTCAGGCGGAGACGGAGACGGGGGATACGACAAGAGAAGTCGCATCCCCCCGAAATAAGAGACCAAAAACATGTTTTCTCCCCCCCCCCCCCCCACACACATACACATTAAACCAAAAATGAACTAAAACAGAACAAAAGAACAACACAAAAAGGAAAAAAAAACAGACGGACTGCAGGCGAGCCGCAGCTGCTAAGGCAGCGCTGCCATCTTGAATGAGATACATTCTCATTCTACATTAAATTTTCTCCATTCCAAAAGTATTTATACTTCAGAAGTATTTAATTTGTTGTAAAGCACTTTGGGAGTTCCTACCTCTCTTTACTAAAGCAACTGAACCTTTTCCTCCTATTGTGCCAGATAGCATCTATATGGAAATGCTTGAGACAAATTGGGAGCAAAGGAGCCTAACTAGTGGCTAGAATACAGTGACATTTCCAAGTCAAGTCTTTCAATATACCACATCCATTTTTGTCATTTTCTTCATTGTCGTGCTTGCTAAACGCACATTAAGCTGATAAATAAATCAGGTGAAAAAATAATCCCTTGAATACATTTTGGCTCAATTTTGACCCTGCTTACAGTGACACATGTTGATTGCTACGAGCTGTCTGAAAATACCTCTAGAGGGAAACATTGCTCATCACAGAATAATTCCTGCTAATCTGATAAGTTGATAAATTGGAGGACTGTTTTGTACATTTTGAGCTCCCGTGTCACTGTAATATTTAAGCAGCTACTTCTTCAGGCAAGAAATGATATTAAAATGTATGTGTCTAATTTATGCATGAACCTTCAGGTTTTGATTTTATAGGCGACTGCTATTTCCTTTTAAGGTGGAGAAGTGTTTATAGAATAGTCTTCAACCATTGTGCAGGTTCACAATTCTGTTTTCCCGGATTGTATAAACTACACAGGAAAAACTGAAATGCCAACATAAATGTGCAATCGAATAAAGAGGCAGGAGTTGATGAAAATGCACAGGTCATTTGGCAACTGATTAGAAAAAAAATCCTTTACAGCTAAACTGCCAATCTGTCATTCAATCGAGATTCTGACCAAGCCTCTCTGCATTTCTGAATTTTAATGATCTTTATTAACTTTTACATCATTTTGTGGTCTGCCTATGTCAATCAGGAAAATCTTGTATGTATGAGTTATGGCAACATGACATGAATCGTGTTGCTATTGTTATTGGTTTATTATTGTCTTGTGTACTGAGTTACAGCAAGAAAAATGTTGCTTTGCATACTGTCAAGGAAATTATATTATACATGAGTACATTAAGGTAATGCAAAAGAGGAAAAAAAAACAGCCTGCAGCAATTAGTGTCAAAACAGCAGAGAAAGTGTGAAGGCTGCAACAAGGTAGTTTGGGAGATTTGGAATACATCCTTAACATATGAGATATCCTATCACTAGTCTGGTAATAGCAGGGAGCAAGCTGATCTTGAATCTGGTGCTATCTGCTTTTGAGATTTTGTATCTCCTGTCCAATGTAGGAGGAAAAAGAGAATGACTGGGTTGTGTGTAGCCCTTGATTATGTTGGCTAGTTTCCTGAAACAGTGTGAAGTGTCGAAGAAGGAAGTTATAGTGGGGGTGCTTGTTTGTGTGATGGAACATAGAATAGTACAGCACAGGAACAGGCCCTTCAGCCCACCATGTTTGTGCTGAACATGATGCCAAGTTAAACTGATCTCTTCTGCCTGCACGTGATCCATATCCCTCTATTCCTGGCACCTCCATGTGCCTATATAAAAGCCTCTTAAATGTCGCAGTGGTATCTGCCTCCACCACCACCCCTGGCAATGTGTTCCAGGCACTCACCACTTTCTTAGTGGTTCTTCATTAAACACATCTTCATTAAAATTTCCCCCTCTCACTATGCCTTCTAGTGTTCAACATTCTGCAAAAATTGGTAAGAGTCATTGGAGACAAGCTAATTTTCTTTAAACTTTTAAGGAAGTAAAAGCATTGGTGTATTTTCTTAGGCAGCTGTACTGTCAATGGTTGGACCATGACAAAATGCTGGTGATATTTATACCCAGGAACTTGAAGCTCCCGCCGACTTCAGCACCATTCAGCTTGTGCTCCTGAAGTCAATGACTAGCTCCTTTGTTTTACTGACACTGAGGGAGAGGTTGTTGTTTTAACATTATGCAACTAAGCTCTCTATTCCTTCCAGTACTCCATCCAGTCATTGTTTAAGATGTGGCCCACGACGGTTAAGTTATCTGCAAACTTATACATGGAGTTAGAGCAGAACAGAGGCCAATTAACCTATCAACTTACATGTCTATGGAATGTGGGAGGAAACTGGAGCACCTGGAGGAAACCCACATGGTCAGAGTGAGTACAAACTCCACCCGAGGTCAGGATCGAACCTGGGTCTCTGGCGCTGTCAGGCAGCAACTCTACCAGCTGCGCCACTGTGCCACTGACATTATTCGCACAGACCTTTGCTTTCATATTATTATCCATTCAGAAACTGGTAAGCCAGTTGCAAAATAAGAAGTAGAAACAAGGAACCACAGATGCTGGTTTACAAATAAAGGCACAAAGTGCTGGAGTAACTCATCAAATCAGGCAACATCTTTGGAGTATTCGGATAGGCGATGCATCGGGTTGGGAACCTTCTTCAGCCTGAAGAATGGTCCCGATCTGAAACGTTATCAATCCATGTTCTCCAGAGACGCTGCCTAACCCGATGAGTACTCCAGTACTTTGTGTCTTTCTTAAAGTAGAATTTGGCTGCACAGTCGTGAGCATATAGGGAGTATAGTAAGGGACAAGTGAGTCTGCCTTGTAACAAAGTAATAATGACCGAACACTGAATTTGGAGCAGAAGCGTAACATTGTAACATGTCCTTTTTTGATATATAATATGAAAAGATTTGTGAAGACTCTATGTAAAAAACTTGCTCCGCACATCTCTCACCTCCTCTCACCTTATACCTAACCCCTAACCCCTAACTTCCACCCTGGGAAAAAGGTTCTGGCTATGCCTCTCAATTTTATATACCTCTATCAAGTCTCTCCTCAACCTCCACATTGCTGAGAAAATAATCCAGGTCTATCCAACCTCTCCCTGTAGTTAAAACCCTCCAATCCCGACAGCATTCTTGCAAACCTTCATTGCATCCTCTCCAAAGCCTCCACATCTTTCCTGTAATGGTGCGACCAGAACTGCATCCAATACTACAAATGCAGCCTGACCAAAGTCCAATAGAGCTGCATCTTTCCTCTTAAACTTTCAGAACATTTCCAGGACATAGGTAAATCCTTTTGTGAGGCTAAAACAAAAGCTTTTCACTGTGCCTCGGCACACGTGACAATAAACTAAACTATAAAAACAATTTGAAACTGTGAATGAAAGCGAATATGGTAATCTGACCATCTTTAGTGCAAGACATTGTTTGAATACTTCTTAACACGAGGGAATTGTTAAAGTTTGGTTAAACAACGTTTGCTTTAAGAGGTGATAAATGCGATATGGCCCTAGGGAAGGGCAAGCGACATATATTTTTCTCCTCAAATCAAACGTCAGCTCAGCACAGCAGGGAAGGAAAATTGTGTATTTTCTGATTTTATTGAACAATGCGTTATTTTGCGTTCTGGGGGAAGATGTTGGGTCGCATTTTGGTGCTGTCCAAGAGATAGAGGAGGAACGATTTGCCACTCAATGTCTGTGGCAACTCCTTCTACTTGGACAGGGAGACAATTCTTGTTGATTTGATGGCTTGCTCCTGCCTTGATCTGATAGAATGAAGCTGTGCATTAATCACTCTGCCTCGAGGTAGCGTCCTGCTAATGCTGGGATAATTACAATTCTGCTCATTTAATAAAATTAGATTGCCAATACATGTAGTAAGGCGTAATGAAGTCTGGTCTCCATCTGTTTGTCCCCTTGTGAAGCTGAACTGTATTACAAAGGCTGCACAGATGATTTCCAGGTTAGAAATATCCTTATAGTTGATTTCCATTTTAAATTTGTTGTAAGTGTGGCCATCTCATAGCGTCATTAGAACATAGAACAAAGAAAAATACAGCAGATGAACAGGCCCTTTGGTCCACAATGTCTATGCTGAACATGATAAACGAAGTACATCTGCCTGCTTATGATCCATATTCCTCCATTCCTTGCATATTCATGTGCCTATCCAAAGCCTCTTAAACACCTCCCTCGCATCTTAAACACCTCCCTCCCTCACGGCCTAACACCAAGGATTGGTGCAGCCCTTCCCGGAGTCGGGCACGG
The DNA here is from genome assembly GCF_010909765.2 of Amblyraja radiata. Classification (NCBI taxonomy): domain Eukaryota; kingdom Metazoa; phylum Chordata; class Chondrichthyes; order Rajiformes; family Rajidae; genus Amblyraja; species Amblyraja radiata. Next base: position 31,427,688 of record NC_045970.1, on the reverse strand, counting down.
AGCTTCAGCAGCGGGCGCAGCGTGAACCTTTTCCGATCACTGGCCCGCAGACTGTTCAGTCTGAAGCCGAGGTCTGCGGAGCTTCTAGCCGCGGGCGCGACATCCGGAGTCTGGGATCCCTCGTTGGGGACCCCCGGAGAAGAAGTGCTCCAACCCGCCAGCCCACGGCCTACAACACTTTGAAGCCACGGACTGCGGAGCTTCTAGACGCGGGCGCAGCGTCCGGAGCCTGGGATCCCTCGTTGGGGATCCCCGGAGGAGAAGAGCTCCGACCCGCCGGCCCACGGCCTTCAGCATCTGGAAGCCGGGGACCTACAATCTGGAGTGGGATCCCTCGCCGGGAATCCCCGGAGAAGAGCTCCAACCGCCGGCCTGCGGCTGACATCATCCTGAAGCCGCGGTCTCCAGTAGGGAAACACTGATTCAGGACTTACCTTTCAGACGAGAGGGCCTGTCATCTGGCCGCCCGCAGCGGCGACTGCAGAGGTTATGGCCCAGACCACGGGGGGAAATGGAGGAGGACTGACTATACTTTGTGCCTTCAACCACAGTGAAGAATGCTGTGGTGAATTTTTATTGTGTATTGTGTGTTCTTTTTTATTGTACCACTGCTGGCAAGTTCATTTCATTGCACTTTATTGTGTATGTGATGAATAAATCTGATTGACTAAATGATTGATTGATTGATTGATTGATTGCCTCCACCACCACTCCTGACAGCGCATTCCAGGCACCCACTGCCCTTTGTGTAATAAAACTTGCCCCACACATCTCCTTTAAATTGGGCGCTCTCATCTTAAAGCTATGTCCTAAAAAAGTTGTTGCCAGAGCAAATCCAAAGAAATTCCCAACACATAGCTTCTACCCAGATGTGCACCGGTGTGAAATCTAGTGAGGGAACATGAGGCGCCACATTTCCTGAGGCCACCAGTATGAACTTGTTGATGCAATAATGCTAACTTATTCTAGGACAATTCTAAGCTTTTACAAGTTACCCGTCAGGCACTTGATTAAGTGTTTTCGCATCAGTACACTTCAGAAATTAACTGGTATCGATGTTTGAGGGTTTAATACAACCACCTTATGTTAAACCCGTTTAGATTAAGGGAAAACATTTTGTTTCATTATATTCAGTCCCCACTCTAATTGAAGGAGTGGCAGTAGTGACACATTCATCAAAGATTTTACTTCTGATTCAAGATAGACAAATCACCCACAACTTCTTTCAAATCATTAAAGGGATTTATCCTCATTATACATAATTTGATGTTGTAAGAGACAATATAATAATGATACACACTCGGTTCCATTTTACTTTTTTTGGAACGACATGTAATACAGCAGATCGAAGACATTGTTTGAGGTTCTCTTTTTAAAGTGCTGTCTCAAAAAGGCAGCCAGCGTTGTCAAGGACCCACACCACCCTGGCCACTCTCACATTTCACTCCTGCCATTGGGAAGAAGGTATAGGAGTCTGAAAACTGTAAGGTCCAGGAATTCTTCCCAACACTGCAAACTCTACAAACTCCAATTAATCTCCAAACTAAGAACTGCCTGGGTTGTGCTAGGGACTTTTGGCTTTGTTTTTGCACTATATATTTTTTTATTTATTGAACTTTTTTTTTTTTTAAATTATATTATATATGAGTGCTGTGTTTAAAAAAAATTCTTACTTACAGCATCAGCTCTTTTGTAAACACAACACTCATAGATAATATGTAAGAAGGCACTGCAGATGCTCGTTTAAACCGAAGATAGACACAGAAAGCTGGAGTAACAGCAGGACAAGGCAGCATCTTTGGATCGAGACCCTTCTTCAGACATATGTCATACTCATACTTCAGACTCATAGAAAATATATCAATCTGACTCTCTTGATCCTATAACCACCAAGAGATGACATGAACACCACAATTCTTGCCATTGTGTGTCCATTACTTTTGTAATATATAATGTGAGACAAAGACAGTGTGTTGGTCTAACTCTGTGAGTCAGGCAGCATGCATGGAGGTAATGAATGCTGCTTGACCTGCTGAGTTACTTCAGCACTTTGTGTTTTACGCAAGATACCAGCATCTGTAGTTCCCTGTGTCTCCAATATTTAACATGAAACTATGGGGCAGCACAGTGGTGTAGCTGCTGTCGTGCAGTGCCAAAGACTCCAGATTGATCCTGACCTTGGGTATTGGCTGTGTGGGATATGTTTACGTTTTTCCTGTGAGTGCGTGCATTTCCTCCAGGCGCTCTGGTTTCCTTCCACATCCCAAAGACATGCACTGTTGGCTTCTGTAAATTGCCCCTGGTTTGTAGTGAGTGGATGCAGAAGTGGAGTAACATAGAACTAGTGTGAACGGGTGATCAATGGTCGGCGTGGACTTGATAGGCCTAAAGTCCTGTTTCCATGCAGTATCTTTCAATCAAGACAACATCCATCTTGAGACGGTAACAATGAGAGCTAGTGAGGGAAATTAATTTAATTGTGCATTTTAAGCAATCTACACCATTTTAGTATCTATCTATCTATCTATCTATCTATCTATCTATCTATCTATCTATCTATCTATCTATCTATCTATCTATCTATCTATCTATCTATCTATCTATCTATCTATCTATCTATCTAGCTATCTATCTATCTAGCTATCTATACATAACTAATAACTGACCTTGTGCTGTTCCGGTTTGCGCGTTTTTTCTATTTGCGCAAAAACGGTACGCGATAGTGCTACCATTTTTCGCCAGCTCACTCGTTGTTTTCCTGTGCTGCGAGTGCACCAAGTTTCGTTCCAATCGGTGGTATAATGTAAAAGTTAGCGAGGTTTAAAAATTGTAAAAACCGCGTACACAGATCGATCTCCTCTCCTGCCAGTCAGCGCCGCACAGATTAGTCTCGTCTCCTGTCACTCCGCGGGACAGTCTACCCCTTCCTGCGCCATCGTGTCTTTACTGGAGCTGAGGGAGGCCGGCGGAGGTCTCCAACAATTTTCGGAGGGACCGGAAGTCACCAAGCAGAAAGCGGTGAATCTGATCCCAGCAGAGGAGAGCGTCCAGCGCCCACTGTGAGTCCCAAACGCAGCGCCATCGCAACTCCCCGCAGCTCCAGCCCCTTCACCTCTGGTCCCCATCACTGGTTCCTGCCCCCTTCCCCGTGATACCCACCTCTCCCTCATGGCTCTTCCCCCATCTTTTCTCCAAGCTCTCCCTCCACCCCCACACTCCCGCCCCCCTTCCCCCCATCCACACGACGGTGTGGCCGTAGCTGCTGGGGCCTCCAGGCCGATCTGAGGCCTGGCTCTGAGGGCGCCGACGGCTGATGCTCCTCCGGGGCACGCAAGAAGGGAGAGGAACGGCAACCTCGAGATCCTGGGGAGGGAGGGTGTGGGAGGAGATGGGATAGAGGGAGAGGAGGGGAGTAGGGAGGGGAGAAGAATTGGAGGGAGGGAGAGAGTGACTGATAGTAGTGGAAAGGTGAGGTGAGGGGGGGGATTGTTGGGTGAGGGTCGGAGGGAGGGAAAAGAAGAGGAGGAGGTGAGGAGGAGGAGAGTGGGGGCGGAGGGGGAGAATATAGGGAAGGGAGGGGGGATTGGCGGGAGGTGAGGGAAGTGGGGAATAGAGGGAGAGACGCGGACAGTGGGGGAGGTGAGGACGGATAGTGGGGGGGCTCGGGGGGAGGTGAAGGAGTGGTGGGCGTTGGGGATTAGAGAGATGAGAGGAGGGGGTGAGGGTGGGGAGGGCGAGAGGAGTTATGGAGGGAGGGAGGGAGGGAGGGAGGGAGTGACTGAGGGTAGGGGGAAAGGCAGAGGGAGACAGGTGAGGGAGGGATTGGGGAGGGAAGAGGAGATGGGAAAGAAGGAGGGAGGGTGAAGAGGAGGGGGAGGAGAGTGCTATGGATGAGGGAAATGAGGTCAACCTGTCAGTTCGGGGGCTATGGGTGAGTGGTGGAATATTTGCGTTGGGAGATCAAGCCTCCTGTGTGACAGGGCCCACTCAATTTAGTATAGACTAAAATTGTAGCAGTAATAATAATGCTTTGTTCTGCCACTGGAAAAAAAAGGTGGAGCACCCAATTATAATGAATTTTAGATTCATGCAAGGATGCAAGTTCTTGTTTGTCACCTGGAGTAACCTGCAAACCATTGTCAGAGTGAGGCTAAATGCAAATTGGAGGAACAGCATCTCATATTTTGCATCGGCAGCTTACAGCCCAGTGGTATGAATATTGATTTCTCTCACTTCAGGTAGCCCCTGGCATTCCCTCTCTCTCTATGCCTCCCCCACCCAAGTCACACTAGCTTCTCATTTTCACCCTACAAACTGTTTACAACAGCCTGTTTCCTTTATCATCGTAACTTTTTTGATTATCTTTCATTCATTGTTCTTTATCTCTCCACATCACCGTCTATATCTCTCGTTTCCCTAATCCCTAACCAGCCTGAAGAAGGGTCTCAACCCGCAACGTCACCATTCCATCTCTCCAGAGATGCTGCCTGTCCCGCTGAGTTACTCCAGCTTTTTGTGTCTATCTTTGGTTTAAACCTGCATCTGCAGTTCCTTCTTACACATGGGAATGAAGTCAATCACTTCTAAATTGTTAAGTAGTTTATCACAATATTGTACTCACTTGTCAAGAACATTCATGTAATAGGAGTTCCGTTGAAATATTAACACATGACAAGGATATTTTTTTTTTTTTTTTTTTTTTTTTTTTTTTTTTTTTTAATATACATCTATCACTTACAGTAAATCAAAGAAATTTCTTTGATTACTGTTTGATAATTGGGAAAAAAATCATATTGAAATTTTGGAAGGGAACATTATCCCCCACAACCAAAATGTGGGCAACAGAGATGATGGAGACGTTACATCTGGAAAGAATTAGATTTGTCCTATTGGACAAGTATAATTCTTTTGAACAGATATGGTCTCCATATATACAGTATTTAGAGAAGTAGCTGTTCTTGGCAACACAGCTCGGCGTGCACCCTGCGGGATTTGGTGAGAATAATTCATTTTTATATTGGAATTAACATATATGTCTTTATTGATACTATCACTTGTAGTAGTGTTATTAATAATACATATTGTGGTTACTCAAATTTTTTTTTTTTTTTTTTTTCGTTTCTCTTTTCTTTCTTATATATAATCAAATTATTATTTAATCACTCTCTTAATGATTTATAACTGTTCTATTCTTTCTCTATCATTATTTCTAAAAAAATAGTAGATAAGTATCACTAGTGTTTTACTTAATGCAAATTGAATTAATTTGATATAAAGTTGTTTGAAGCATTGTAATTGATTACCTTTAATAAAAAAATATATTAAAAAAAGACAAGGATATTGATCGGTATTATTTTCACTGATGTGAAAAAATACGGGTTCCTGGAGAAATCTAGGGCGAGGATATAATTTCTCCTGTCAGCTTTACGTATGACGGGGCTGATAAAGGTGGGAATGGAGAAAGGTATAATTGCCCTCTCAGTGCTTTGAGAAAAAATGAATGGTTTAGGAGTTTACTGCTGCAAGATTTATGGGAAATGCAGCAGTGTGTCACTGGTATAAAATTCACTGAAGGAAATGAATTAATATGGTAAAACAAAAGGCAGCAACTGCTCAGCAGCAAAAATGAAACTAAAATGTGCTAAATGGAAATGCCATCCATCCAGCAAATAGAAAAGGAAAGTTTCATTGAAATTGTAATTCCATGGCCCGAAAAGTCCCAACACAAAACGTGCAAAATGCACTGAAGTTTCTGGCTCTTTTTTTTCAAAGATCGCTGTCCCCCTGTGATCCATCATTCTCAATTCACTTTTTGTTACTATAGAAATTTGCACAGATTTACTCTAACTAGAGAGAACGAATGGGTGACGTTTCCGGTCGCGACTCTTCTTCAGTCTGAAGAAGGCTCTCGACCCGAAACGTCATCCATTCCTTCTCTCCAGAGATGCTGCCTGTCCCGCTGAGTTACTCCAGTTTTTTGTGTCTATCTTTGGTTTAAACCAGCATCTGCAGTTCCTTCCTACATATTTACTCTATAACTGATGTTGAAGCTGAAGATATCTGCATTTTATGTGTAGAAAGGAACTGCATATGCTGATTTATACTGAAGATAGACACAAAATGCTGGAGTAACTCAGCTGGACAGGTCAGGCAGCTGAAACATCACCATTCCTTTTTCTCCAGAGATGCTGCCTGACCCACTGAGTTACTCCAGCACTGTGTACACCTACAATGTACATTGGCTGAAATAATCAAGTTAAACAGTACTTCACAAACTTCACCTATCCATGTCCTCCAGAGATGCTGCCTGTCCCATTGAGTTATTCCAGCATGTTGTGCCCTTCACAAACAAATGCTGGAGTAATAATACTCTGCACTAAAAAAAAATGGTTCTTCTGAAAGCATTCTCGCAATAGATAAGTCATGATGAGTAATCAGGGTTTCATTAAAACTTCATCAGCAGCATTGGCAGCTGAATTGCCGTAAATTGACCAAAATACTAGCTGAGTCATGTTTCAACAATGAGCAACTGTAATGCAACACTTTCTAATGGGCTATAGATTGCTCCCAGGGTATCAAGATTGCAATTTTTTCCCTTACATTTCAAATCAAATCTGATGCCAAATTACGACTGACAGGTAAAAATGTGCTGCTTTCAAGAACTATCCAAAGTATCTCAAAGATAATCATTAGCTTTACCCTTAAGAATTCAAATCAATCTCTGCAGCTAATCCTTTAATCTCTAACCTTAAAACCCAATGTAACAATTGTGTACCACAGCGTTTGATGCTAAATGGTAAACTGAATAGTCAGTAATAGCTGAGCTATTATTTAAACATACATGTACAGGTTTCTGCAGGTATGGAAAATCTATTAAGCAATAATTACATACCATATATTATGAAACCAGATTTGCAATACCTTTTAAGTGGACCACATTAGAACAGAGAAGCAAGCCATGACACAGAAACAATTTTGATATATATAATTTGCTATCAAAAAGAATGTATTTGATGTTTGCAGATATGACTTCAATTCACACTCATATAAACACAACACGGAATTTACAACAAGTATTTTGTTTATAAACCACGTGTCATAGTCAGATAGCACTGAAACTGGCTCTTCGGCCCAAATAATCCATGCTGACCAAGTTTTGTAATTGAGCCTGTTCCATTTTCCCATGCTTGTCCTAAATCCCTTTTTATCCACGTACCTGCCTGGTCTTTTGACCATCACGGTTATACCATTGATTCATCTGGCAGCTCATTTCATATAGGCTGTGCATGAAGAAATTGCCCCTCAGGTCTCTTTCAAAATGTTCCCCTCACCTTACACCTTTGGTCCCTGTCTCTATACTACTCTAGCCTGGGAAAAAGACTGTGACCATCCACCTTATCTATGCCTCCCATGATTTTGTGCACCTCTACAAGGTCACCCCTCAGCCTCTTGCACTCCAGGGAAAAAGTACCAGCCTATCCAGCCTTACCTTCTAACTCAATCCTTCAAGTCCTGGTAACAAGCTGGTGAATCATAGCTGCACCCTTTCCAGCTTAATGACATCCTTCCCACAATCAGAATTGCACACAATACTTCAAAGTGGTCTCACCAACCCAGCTGAAACACAATGTCCCAACTCTTGTAAATATCCTCGTCGATGAACCAGGCCCACCGCCGGACATGGCCACAGGCGCCCCCCCCCCCCCCCCCCCCGGGTCCCTCTTGGTTCATGGCCCCCGTCCCCGCCATGTCTCTCTCTGAGGAGAAATTGTAAATCCTTAGAATTTTACACACGAGCGGTATAATTGATGAGTAAGCTCAGGAATGAGATATATTTTTTGGACACTAAGGAAATCAAATGACCATGGAAATTGGATGGAAAAGTGAATTAAATAATATCTGTCATGATTACACAGTGGAGTGAGGGGCTGTACCACTTACTTATCTGTCCATTTCATCACCTCTTATTTCAATTGCATGTCTCAACTGTACATGATATTTTCAAGCCATACAGGAGATATTGGGGATAGACAACAAATGAGGTCTTGACAGTAATGCTTAAATCCAGAATAAAATTGCACAAATCTGGTAGATTAAACAGCATACATGTAGTGGACACATCTGTCCAACAAATGCCAATGCACTCTTACCAAGGCACAATGTCTCCATCATTTTTTTTTCTCGGCAAAGGAAACCTTGAATTCACAGAGTTGCAGACGGCATCAACTCTCCCGCACATCAAACACTAAATCTGAAAGTTTGCACTGAATTAATGTTCACTGAATTGGCTCTTTCGTTTCAGAGGTTGTTAATGGAGGAAAGCAAAAGTGAAGGCAAAAGGAACTGTAAAAAAAGGTACAAAGTGCTGGAGTAACTCCACGGGTCATGCAGCATCTTTGGAGGACATGAATAGGTGATGTTTCAGGATCACAGAGGTTCTTCAGAATGGTAGTGGGGAGAATGCTGGAAGAGAGTAGGGTGGCAGGACAAAGCCAGGCAAGTGATAAGTGGATATAAAGGGGGGGGGCTTGATGCCGCTTGATGCCTTCTTGTATTTATGCTAATGAATTATGGGCCTGTCCCACTTAAGCGATTTTTGGACGACTACAGGCGACTACCGCAAAATTTTCAGCATGTTGAAACATTTTTGGCGACAGTGGCGACAGTTTTTGCTGTCGTAGGTTGTAGTAGGGTTGTTGTAGGTTGACGTAGGTGTTGTCGTAGGTTGTCATAGGAGCTGTTGCAGGTTATCGCCAGGTGTCGTTAGTGAATTCCATTAAAACTAGCCCCTGGCAGTCGCCTAAGTGGGACAGGCCCTTTAGGAGCTAAAACACAACAGTTTACTGCAGAACACCACTAAACTTTCAATACATGGTGGAAGGGTGAAGAAGTTCCTAAGGGCATGCATTTATAAACTGGCAGAGGGGCGGTAAGGTTCTGCATCATCTTTGCATAAATCAAATTACAAATTCTACTGCTTTCATTTTTAGCTTTTCCCAATCAAACCAGATGAGGGAATCATTATGCAAGCAATGAATATTTTCCACCACCAAAAACCATTGAAATTGTGGGACTGCCTGATTCTTCTGTTAATGTGATGAACATCATATTTCTTTTCGCTAAATCAGCACATTCAGACCAATTATAGTACGGTAAAGGACTGGATCCAAACCTAACCCAGCTAAAGCCCCTGTCCCACTTATTTGTCCTTGGCACGCTAATTACGCGACCTCGTGGTCACGTTGAGGCACGACGGTCCAGCGAAGGTCGCGCGTGTCATCATGCGTCCGCACAGCCATCTGGAGCGTGTGACGTCATTTGAAGATAGACACAAAATGCAGGAGTAACTCAGCGGGACCGGCAACATCTCTGGAGAGAAGGAATGGATGATGTTTCGGGTCGAGACTCTTCTTCAGTCTGAAAGAAGGGTCTTGACCCGAAACGTCATCCATTCCTTCTCTCTAGAGATGCTGCCGGTCCCTCTGAGTTACTCCAGCATTTTGTGTCTATCTTCAATTTTCTTGGCCCCGCTCTGGGAGTAGAAGTGGGGATGGATCCGGACCGCAACAGCCGTGAGCCCCAGGCCGAGCTCAACGATCGTTTGCCTGCTTCTGCCGCTGTTGGAGGTGAG